>NC_056733.1:1056832988-1057102988 GCF_019279795.1 Protopterus annectens
GCACCCAGTTTGTAGTCATCTACGAACTTTGTCAGCCATAGTCCACTCGTGTTAGCCTGTACCTCGGAGAAATATATACCGAACAAGAGAGGTCCCAGGACTGAGCCTTGTGGGACACCACTTGTAACTGGTTTAGAGTCTGACATGGCACCTGCTATTCTGACCATGTGGGTTCTATCCCTGAGCCAGTTTGCAACCCATCTTGTGACATAGGCGTCGATATTTAAGCTGGTGAGCTTATTTATGATGCCTGAGTGGGTATTGTATCAAAGGCCTTTGCGAGGTCCAGATAGGCTGTGTGGACTATCTTCCCTTCATCTATGGCTTTGGCAACTGTTTCAAAGAAGTCGACCAGGTTCAAGAGGCAAGATCTGCCCTTAACGAAGCCGAATTGGGTAGGATCCTGTGTCTGGAGGTTCCCAATGTCTTTGTTTATGACTTCCATGATGATACGTTCCATAGCTTTGCAGACCAGGCTAGTCAGGCTTATAGGGCGATAGTTTCCGGGGTCTGTTGTGGCACCACCTTTGTGGAGTGGGACCACTCTTGCTGTACGCCATTCCTTGGGAACATAACGTGTAGTAAGGCTGAGATTAAACACTGACTTTATATGGGGGTTTAGTTCTTCTTGGAGCGCATGTAAGATGCAGCCCGGGACACCGTCTGGTCCCACTGATGCTGTGTTTTTAGCTTTGGAGAGTGCATCTGTGATCTCAGAAAGGCTACACTCTGTTGGGACAGACATTTGCTCTTTTGGGGGGGGGGAGAAGTTTGCACTGAACCTTACTGCCAGGATGTTGGCAATGTCTGTGGGTTCAGTGAATTTTTTGTCATCTTGCACTAACTCAGAGCATATCTGGGAGTTACCTCCCAGGTTTCGGACATAACTAAAGAAGGCTTTGTGATTATCTTTAGTGTCTTGTGCAATTTTTTTTTCAAAGCTGGCCTTAGAAGATTTTATGAGGGATTGTAGTTTCTTGCTAGCACTGATCAGTGACTCCTTCCATTTTTGGGATTTTGCTCTGTCATGTAGTAGCTTTCTCCTTCTGTTGTATAGCTTATTTATAGCCGGGGTCCACCCGACAGGTCTCCTGCCTTTGGAGGAGTGAGTCTTGGTTTTATTTAGGATAGCATGCTCCATGCATTCCTGTAGGTGTCCATAGAATGCCTTTGTAAAGGATTCTGCATTTTGGGCCATTTTGCCCACTGGCCCGGGGGCTTTGAAGGATTCCACCTCAGTTTTGAGAAGTGTGAAGTTTGCTTTTGAGAAGTTCTTCACCGTGGTTTCCTTGGTTAGGGGTGGGGACGGAATATGGATGTCCAGTGAGATTTGTTTATGGTCTGATCTTAACAATGAGGGGTATACTTCTGGTGTGGAACATAGAGACCCCATGTTGGTGATGACCAGATCCAGTATGTTTTCCCCTCTTGTGGAATGGTGACCAGTTGTTCCATAGCATTTGAGTTTATAAATTCTAGGAACCGTTGGGCGAGGGTGTTTGGGCTTGAGTAGTTTTCCCAATCGATGTTTGGGTAGTTGAAGTCACCCAATATAATAGTGTTTGGAGAGATCTTCATATTCTCCAGTGTTCTCAGGAAAGCCAAATGAGGTTCCTGTGTTTGGGAGGGTGGTCTGTAGCAGGCTACAAACTGAAAGGCAGTTTTGCCCACTGTTAGTTATACATGGATGGTCTCTGAAGCTTCGTGCAGTGCCACTAGCCTGGAGGTGTAGGTATCCTTGATAAATATGGATACTCCCCCTCCTTTTGTGGTTCGGTCCGAGTTTTGGGGCCGGAAAGCATGGTATGAAGTATAGCCCGGTAGTGCTGGGGTGCTCGCAGGAGCCTTGAACCAGGTTTCTGTTACTGCACAGATATCAATATTCTCCATACTGAGGAGAGTCTTGAGTGCGTGCATCTTGAGGTTTAGACTTCTGGCGTTGAGCAGCATTACCCTTAGTTTTTTTTTTCTTTGTGTTGTCTATGGGGGTGAGTTTGTCTTTTGAGCCTTGCCTAAAAAAGGCACTATGGGGGAGGAAAGAGCCTTAGCCAGTATTCGAAAAACAGGGGTGACAGGTGCAAGCCGTCCCTAGCGAAGCAACATGGCTTGTCGAGCGTGTCATCCCAGGCTGACAGACACTGGATCCCCTTTGAATGACACCAATACTTTAGCCAATTGTTAAAATCGATCATTTTGTCTTTATACTGTGGCATCATTCTTGGTGAAGGTAAGATGCTACTCAAGGTCAGGGTCATACCGGCCTGGGCTACACGATCACAGAGATCCTGTACGTCTCTAACCCCTTTTGTTCATAAGGTAAACACCTTCACCATTATGCCAACCTCCCACTCCTCTTTGATGTCCAAGGTGGCCAAAAATGCCTGAGGCATTAGCAGTCGAAATAGAGTCTGAATTGTGAGCAAGCGAAAGGTGGGTACTTGAAGAAAACGGCTGAGATGTGAGATACAGGATGGGTCTCCATAGGCCATCCTTTCTTGGGACCAGGAAAATTCTAGATTAAAAGCCCCTTCCCTTTTCTGACACAGGCACTAGTTGGATAGTCCCTTGAGAGAGGAGTCTGTCCAAGACTGGTTGGAATAGGGGCAGCTGGTCCTTTTGGTGGCTGTGGGATGCCTCAAGAGTGGAGGAATGGCCAGAGTCATGAAGTAACCTTTTCTATGATTGACAAGACCCACTTGTCTGAGGTAATGCTTTTCCAGAAAGAGAGACAGTGAGAGTCTCTGAGAAAGGGATATAGGATCTGGAGGGGTTGGAGGAGGAGGCAGATAGTCACAAACTACCCGCCTTGCCCTGAAACAGACGTTTCTGGGTTGGTGTCTGGGTATGCCTGGAAGGTGGCTGCTGCTTTCTGGAACTCTTTTTTCCCCTAGCAGGAGGAGGCGGAACAGAATATTTTCTAATGAATTGGGTCTTAGTAGGATAATTTCTGCTGAATTTATGAATTGG
The DNA here is from genome assembly GCF_019279795.1 of Protopterus annectens. Classification (NCBI taxonomy): domain Eukaryota; kingdom Metazoa; phylum Chordata; order Ceratodontiformes; family Protopteridae; genus Protopterus; species Protopterus annectens. Next base: position 1,056,835,956 of record NC_056733.1, read on the forward strand.
TGACAAATGTTTCAAGTCCTGTGGTTCTTTCCCCTTCTGTTGAAGGGTTTTCAAAAGTTCTGCCACTTGGGCCACAATCAAGGTAGTATTGTCGAGGGGAGCATCTAGAAGTTTTGCCCTGATACTATCAGGTAGGCGTTAGAGCTTCACCCAACAGTACCTTCTGAGCACTGAGGCAGAAGCTGCACATCTGGCTGAGGCATCTGCAGCATCATAACTGCATTTGATTGAGTATCTTGTCACTTGAGGACAATATCAGGTTAGAGATTTGTGGCCAAATCAAGAAGATCAGCCAAGAGCTTAGAAGCCAGAGTCAAAACGGCTAGGGAGTTCTTAGACACGTCTGGTAGTTGATGGCCCTAAATGCCACAGTGGCAGAGGTGTACACCTTGCCAATTCTCTCCATAGTTTTGCTATCCTTAGCAGTTGGAAGGACGGAGGTAGAGTAGCAGTCTGGCGGGCTTTGTCTGCAGAGACAGAAATGGTACCAGAATCTGCAACAGGGCATTTTATTAGAAATGTCGCCTCTTCTGGGATCTTATAAAGTCCGTCAGGCCTTCTAGGAGCAGGGGGGGGTTGGGATTCTGGATTTTTAGAAGCTGCAGAAAAGGTGTCTAAAGCAGCTGGTAGGACTGGTGGGATGGCAGAAGGTGAAGGGGTATCCATTTGTAGGAGTTCATAATACCTCATTTGGACTTCAGACATTTCTGTGCAGTCTCATTTGAAAAACCTCTCATCCAAGAGATGTTTTCTCCAAAGGTAAGGTCCTTCCAAGGGGAACCACCCTCATCAGAGTCGTCCTCTGGGGAGGCATATCCTAGAGAGAAAGGCATTTGTGAAACATAAGACAGAGAATCCTCTGAAGAGGAATCTGAAGAGTCTTCGGCCTCCATTGTAAAATGTTCTACAGTCTGGGGCCTACGGCTGACAACAGGAGGGCAGACGGAGAAGCAGCAGCCATGGAAGGCCTAAGGGCCATAAAGGCATTGAACAAACACAGAGAAAGCTTGCCAATCAGGCAATCTTTCAGGAGGTGAAATCACATGCTTGGTTTTCTGTTTCTTTTTTAAAGAAAAAGGCCTGGAAGGCATAGGCCCCAAGGAGGGGCTAGGTTCAGAAGCCTCGCTAACAGTGGAAGGACTGGTCTGGATGTCTGCAGAATGCAGAGGTTACCCCTTGTCGTCTGCATCATACATTTCAGTCACCTCAAAGGACGTGCTTTCAAAGCTTGGTTCTGTGGCCTCTGGAATAGCACCTGTTATAGCAGTCAGCTGGTTCTGTATGCTCCTCCAGGTGTACCTCGTCCACAAGGGGAATGTCAGGTGGAAAAGGTGCAGCAGTAGGTTTAGGCCTGGTAACTATGGCTTTTTGGTGGCTCGATAGTATGGCCAGATGGCCCTTCCATTGCAAGAGTGAGACGTCTGAGGCATTGGTTCTCTAGATTGATATTAAGGGCGTGCAGATGACTGCAGAGAGTCTTTGGGACAAAGGCCTGACATCTCGCAGGACTTATGGTCATGGTTGGGCCCTAGGCATACCAGACACGTCGTGGGCATCCTTATGTGGGATCTGACACCCACACCTACACTTTCCTTTTCAGTATGACAAACCTGGGCAGGCATGCAGTGACCAAAAAAAAAGGTACGTCTCTTTAAATTGCAGGATCCAATAGCAGGATGAGCTGATGTTCGACTAGCAGCAGAGAAGTTCTGAGGAAGGTACGTGCAGACGTCAGTTTTATGGCCCAAACACCCTACGGCCAATGTCGGACATCCCATGTACCTTGCAGTGACTAAAGCTTTCGTATACTTGCTGGATGTTCAGATAGTTAGGAGGAGGGTAACCCAAAGGTTATGAATACTGCAATATAAGAATAGGACATCTGGAATTACACAATTGGTGAATATTCTTGATATAGTGGATAGTTCAAAGGGTAAGGCAGAGAACTGATAATGTGATCGAGGCAAAGTTTTAAGAAATTCCTGGATAAATAGGGATAAGAAGCATCTTAAGTTTAGTGTTTCCAGCAAACTTGAAAGAGGAAGATGTAAATAGGTTGCAAAATGACATCGTTCTGAATTTGGATACCATCACAAACAGGTTTAGGAAAGACAGACCCAGAACTGGTCTCCAAACATTTTCTTTCTTTGGCAATAGGAACATCCAAAACTGAACACAAAGCGCAGCTCCGGTACAATAAAAGGCTGTCTTCTATGTTCCAGGACCTGGGTGGTCCAAATACATCCAAAGTAGTCCGAAAGAAATAATGATTTAATGAAATAGTAAAATAATCCACACTCAGGAAATAAAAAAACAAAAGTAGCACACACAGTTCATTGACATTCACTGATTAAGCGCTTTCATCTCCCTCCAGAGACGTCTTCAGAATCAATTAACATCACACAAATTCATCTTTTTATACTGTTCCTATACAAAATCATTGGCTGGCAATAAGAGACTTCAATTAACTAACTCATTTAAAAGAGCTAGCATGTAACATAAAACAGTAAAAACAGTGAATCTGAAACAGTATGATTAAAACAGAGCTGTCTGAGCCATCTTTTCAAATAAATATATGTACACACATGTCCGAATATATAAATATTAAAACTTGTAAAAACTTTTGCTAAAAAGCATTTGTTCATTTAAAATATTCAAATATATATTGCCCATAAATTACATAAATATAGTTTAAAATATAATATATAGTATAAATTAAATATAAATAGTTATCACCATAAATATATAAATATATGTAATACTTAAATATAAGTATAAATATAAATTCATAATAAAATGTCCTTATTTTATGATGGTCCCATAAGTATCATCTATTAAATAAAATATTGTATTTATTCCTACCCTTTCGTCATTCTTTTTGTGTTAAAAAGTTTTTCAAATATTAATTCTCATCTTATTTTTGCTTTATTGTTATGTCTCTTTGGGTCTGCTGCAAGCAATTTCAGTGCTGGGGTAGTGGAGATGTGGTCATTGAGACCCTTGCCACAGCAAGCATCGAGCCTCAATTACCAAATCATTTCTCTAAATTCCAATTGCATCTCCCAGTCACCGCCCCTTTCTGGGTAATCAACTTCTTCCAGCACCCAAAATTTATAATCAGCTTCTTTGCATGTCAAAGCATGCCTATACAGGGCATTATTCTCATTATGCTTAATATCCCTGATGTGTTCATAAATTCTGGTCCTAAGGTGACGTTCAGCTTTCCCTATGTAATAACTCCAACAGGCCTTACAGAATGCTAAGCTTGAACAACCTGATGGTTTAGGCTCATGGAAGGTGCCAGGAAACATTTGAAGCTGGCTGTTATATCCTTGGCGGATATAACCCATATAGCTAAGGCTACTACAGCAGTGATCAATATGAACATTCGGGTGTAGATTAAGAGGTAGAAAAAAAAAAAACGTAGGCGCCTCCTAGGTTTTTCATGGAAATGGGATTACAGAGGTAGCCCAGTTGCCACCTAGGCTGCAATGAGGTTAGTATTAGTAGCAATCTATCTTCTGCTTAGTTTATGACAAGGAAGGTTGCACAGGGAAGTCAGCCAGTCACCAAGGCTGACAAGTGGTTTGTAGTAAGGTCTAGCTGCTTTGAATGTGTAATGTAGTACGGCTGCATTCTATATGTAGGCAGAATTCAAAAGTGGTGAGACTGTGTTATAGTGAAAGCTGCCTTATACATGCAAAGGTTATTAACAGCAAAGGGTGATATGCTGTTGCAGTGAGGTAGTGTAGCGAGGATGTGGTGTTGAAATAACTGTCACCGTAGGGAGCAGGAGACAGCAGGACCATGGTAAAATGTATTAGTGAAAGAGGAGAATTTAAAGATAAACACAGGGTGGGGGTGGGGTATCCAGAATCAGTCAGTTAGCAGTTTTAGTTTGGAGGATTGTTTAATGTTATGAAGTGATAAGTGTTACAAGAAGAGGTCTCGGTTATATTCCTTTTGATAGTCTGTAATGGTTGTATCCTGGGTTATGGGTTATTTTCATTGATAAATAGGATAAAGTTCACATCTATTCGGACATTAAAAGGTAATTAGTTTTGGTGGGGTATGTAACTTGAGTAAGTTAGAAATTGACTGGCTTATAAGAGGTAGTTTAGAGGAAGAGGAGCCTAAAGTATAATCAATTGATATGGGTTGGGAGCATAGTGGTGCGAGGCTATTCCCTCATTCAATTCAACAAAAAAAAAAGTCTGATCAGTGAATATCAGTAACTGAAGGACAATATTTTTAACAGCACTTCAGTCATCTGTAGAATTTAATAATCAGCTGTATCTGGTTAAATATCTGGTAAGGCATCTCCTAGACATATGGCTGCAGTATTGTGGGGGGTGGGGGTGCTTCACTTCTCCATTTGATCCACTAAAATTAGAGTCTATTTTCTCCCTTGGCATATAATGTAGTCCGGGCAGAATTTTAGGGGGAACCCCTTCAGAACAACCTGTTAGCACACCTCTCCAGTAAGTTTATATCTAGGCAAGAGTTTCTATTTAACTGCAACTCTTTATGAAGTCTAAGCTTTCATTTTCCAAGGTAGTTTTTGTTTAAGATCCAACACCACTTAAAGCAAACAGCAAAAGCACTCAATGCTTCGGGGTATTCTGAAGGCTGTCTGAGTACAGCTGTGCTTTCAGTGTAGTAAAAGCCTCACTATGTTTAGGTAGGGGATCTCTTACTGCCAGTTAAATAAAAGCCAAAGTAAACAGGTTGGAGTAGTTTCACAATCTTCTCATAGCACCTTTTATTTACCTTTTATGTTCAACTTTAAAAGACTTGCAGAATATTGTTCAAGCCTGTTGCATGCTATTATATTCAACCTGAAACATTATGTCCTGGTTCTATTGTTTACACTCAGTCTGTAGCACTACGTCCCATTCCTATTGTTGTTATACTCAATCTGTAGCACTACGTCACATTCCTATTATTATACTCAGTCCGTAGCACTATGTCCTGTTCCTATTGTCGTTATACTCAGTCTGTAGCACTATGTCACATTCTTGAGGATGGTACGAGTGAAAATTCAGTACAAAAACCACAACAACTCACTCGAGACCCAAATGAGGGTATGAGTTAACAGCAAAACAGAGTTCCAAATGAAGTAGTTCCAAATAAAGTAGTTCCAAATGAAGTAGTAAATGTAGAAAGGCAGTATAAATGGATAAAAAAACGGAATCAATGATGTAGAACCAAAGTTGTTTAATAATAACGCTTCACAAAGGACATACGTTTTCGAGCTTCTTCCTCAGAAATATGTCACATTCCTATTATACTCAGTCCGTAGCACTACGTCCCATTCCTATTGTTGTTATACTCAGTCTGTAGCACTATGTCATGTTCCTACTGTTATTGCACTGTCTGCAGCACTATGTCCTGTTCCTATTGTTGTTATACTCAGTCTGTAGCACTGTCATGTTCCTACTGTTATTGCAGTCTGCAGCACTACGTCCCATTGCTATTGTTACACTCAGTCTGTAGCACTATGTCCCGTTCCTATTATACTCGGTCCGTAGCACTATGTCATGTTCCTACTGTTATTGCAGTCTGCAGCACTATGTCCCATTCCTATTGTTACACTCAGTCTGTAGCACTATGTCCCGTTCCTATTATACTCAGTCCGTAGCACTATGTCCTGTTCCTATTATACTCAGTCTGTAGCACTATGTCCCGTTCCTATTATACTCAGTCCGTAGCACTATGTCATGTTCCTACTGATATTGCACTGTCTGCAGCACTACATCCTGTTCCTATGGTTATTATACTACGTCTGTAGCACTATGTCCTGTTCCTATTGTTGTTATACTCAGTCTGTAGCACTGTCATGTTCCTACTGTTATTGCAGTCTGCAGTACTACGTCCCATTCCTATTGTTACACTCAGTCTGTAGCACTACGTCCCATTCCTATTGTTGTTATACTCAATCTGTAGCACTACGTCACATTCCTATTATTATACTCAGTCCGTAGCACTATGTCCTGTTCCTATTGTCGTTATACTCCGTCTGTAGCACTATGTCACATTCCTATTATACTGAGTCCGTAGCACTACGTCCCATTCCTATTGTTGTTGTACTCAGTCTGTAGCACTACGTCATGTTCCTACTGTTATTGCACTGTCTGCAGCACTATGTCCTGTTCCTATTGTTGTTATAGTCTGTAGCACTGTCATGTTCCTACTGTTATTGCAGTCTGCAGCACTACGTCCCATTCCTATTGTTACACTCAGTCTGTAGCACTATGTCCCGTTCCTATTATACTCAGTCCATAGCACTATGTCATGTTCCTACAGCTATTACACTGTCTGCAGCACTACATCCTGTTCCTATGGTTATTATACTACGTCTGTAGCACTATGTCATGTTCCTACTGTTATTGCACTGTCTGCAGCACTATGTCCTGTTCCTATTGTTGTTATAGTCTGTAGCACTGTCATGTTCCTACTGTTATTGCAGTCTGCAGCACTACGTCCCATTCCTATTGTTACACTCAGTCTGTAGCACTATGTCCCGTTCCTATTATACTCAGTCCATAGCACTATGTCATGTTCCTACAGCTATTACACTGTCTGCAGCACTACATCCTGTTCCTATGGTTATTATACTACGTCTGTAGCACTATGTCATGTTCCTACTGTTATTGCACTGTCTGCAGCACTACGTCCCATTCCTATTGTTACACTCCGTCTGTAGCACTATGTCCCGTTCCTATTATACTCAGTCCGTAGCACTATGTCATGTTCCTACTGCTATTGCACTGTCTGCAGCACTACGTCCCGTTCCTATGGTTACACTCGGACTGTAGCACTACGCCCCGTTCCTATTGTTATTAGTCTTTTAGTAGTATGCCCCTTTTCTCCTATGGGTTAAAGTTTTATGCGTTAATGTCTTTCAAAGCTAACTTTAATTTTATAACCTTAGCAAGTCTACAGAAAGAAAAAGAACACCTTACTGGACGTACGAAAGAACAAAATTTGATTTAAGGGTAGTCGTATTACAGTGGGCTTATTCCCTACATGTAAACATTATAGAAAATACAAGGCACCAATCCAGGATGGCTCAAAATTGAAGTGGGGCAAAAGGAAAACTGTGCTAGTTTAAAGGGGCTTAATGTTTCTTACGATCTTTTATAGTACTTGGGGAAATGGCACATTGATGTACACCAAGTTTCTAGAAGTACAGCTACACTTGGCTCAGTTAACTTGTACAGTCCTTTTAAACCAACTTTACCATGTAACATTCACTTGGAGGTGACAAATGGCGTTTAAGCTTAGTGGCAAAATCACTTGTAGCATTTTCTCCTTTTGCTGTTTTGTCTGTATATAATATAATTCTTAGCAAGATGTGTACAGACTGGCGAAGGAATGGAGAAATAGGGCAATGTGCTCAATGCAAGTGGGATAACTTTGTAATAGTTAAATCTACACAAAAGCTAAATTATTACAGTACAATTTCATAACCTCATACAATCCAGCTGAATAGCAACACTTCTGCAACTTTATTGCAAACAGCTGATCGTACAGCTAAAGCACTTCTGCAACAGACAGCTGCTTTTGCTACTGCACGAATTATACTTGCTAATCAGCAATCAAAAGTAACATGATTGAAATTGAAATTCTTCCTTTAAGTTACTTTGTGCCTAACCTACTATAATTAATTTCTGAGCATTGCCAATCTCTGATCAGCTGCAAATCTATAGACAAATTCAATTGACCGCCTTATCCCTCAACATAGTTAATTGTCATAAACTATTAATTTGCTTTTTGGCATCTAATTTATTTAAAGCAATGTAAAAAGTCAATCTATTAAAAACATTTATTTATACATTTGTTTTACATTTAATTCATTAGCTGCTATTAGTTACAATGCACATGCAGTTCTGGCTCATCAGGAGGAAGAGCCCTCCTGAAGGTAAGAGAACCTTAGTGTGCTGTGATAGGGGCAGCAGTAGTATAAACTCTCTCAGAGTGGGTGGGGTTAGTAAAAGGGATCAATTATAGTCTAATTGACTGCCCACCCAACATCAAGATGCTACAATAAATGTAAAAATGCAAAACAATACCCCTTCCCCAGTACAAAATAGAAAAAAAAATCAGTGATTTGCATGATTCAGCCTTAAAGGTCAGGCTGCCTTCATCTGTAGAATTTAAGAATCTGTTGTCTACCCAGTTAAATATTTAGAAATACATCTTGTAGTTGCACGGCTGCAATATTGGGGGTGGACGACAAACTTAACTTCATTGGCCCCACTTTAAAAATTAGTTTATTGTACAAATTCTCCCTTAATATATAATGCAGCCTGGGCAATAATTCTGAGTTCTTATCTTCAGAAAGTATAGTTGTGTATACTTACCATAAATGTAGATGTTCAAAGTGTATTCACTGTTGCAGTCATTACACTTGGGTAATCTGCTGGCAGTTTGCCCTCAGTCGGCCTGAATAACAAAGTCTTGGGTCCTGCATCGGTTGCTGTCTCCTCTTCCATAACATCAGGGGTATAAAACATGCAGCAGACGAAATTTTATTCAGTTTTTCTTGCCCCAGATGTGAGGTGCCTCCCCAAATGGGGAGCAAATATATGCAAATATATATATATATATATATATATATATATATATATATATATATATATATATATATATATAAACAGCAAAATATGTAAATGCACGTTTAGCAACAAACTTTACCTTCATCTAAAACCAAATACACCACAAAGGCTTTAGAATATAGTGAAGGAACGAGAACTTATAGAAAAGGGGGATGGCGGGTGGGTAACCCAGACTGCAACAGTGAATACACTTGAACATCTACATTTATGGTAAGTACACAACTGTACTATATTCTTCGTGTTTCACTGTTGAAGTCATTACATTTGGGTAGAATCCCAAAGCTATGGATGGGAGGATGGAACTAAATAGCATTAGGAGTGGCTATAAGGCCCTGCAGGACTGCAGTGGGAAGCCTGCCCTGGATTAGGAGAAGAGAGGCAAATGATAATGCTTTGTGAAGGTATTAACAGAGCTCCAAGTAGCAGCTTCTAGAATGTCTTTGGTTGGAACTCCTCCGAGAAAGGCTGCACAGATAGGAATGTGACCCGATTCCCTTGGGCACAGGTTTACCATGGTGCAAGTAACAGAAACGAATGCAGTGGCTTATCCACTTAGAAATAGTCTGCTTTGATATAGCCTTCCCCTCTGATCCTGCAGCAAATGCCACCAGTAGTTGCTCAGACTTTTTTTTTTAGAGATTTGGTCCTGTTTTAAGTAGAATCTTAGTTGTCTGTGTACGTCCAATGAATGCAGAATCCGCTCCCCCTTGTTCTGCGGATTTGGGTAAAATATTGGCAGATGAATTGTTTGGTTAAGAGCCACACTGGATACCACCTTCGGCATAAAGGAAGGACTGGTCGTAAGGGATACCCTGTCTGGGTAAAATGTAATAAAAGGCTCCACAGCCATGAGAGCCTGTAGTTCTGAAACCCTTCTTGCTGAAATAATTGCCAAGAGTAAGGTTGTTTTCCAAGATAAAAATTTTATATCTGCAGTAGCTGCTGGTTCAAAAGGAAGCAGGGTGAGTTTTTCCAGCACAAAACTGAGGTCCCATGCAGGAGTTGGTGATGATCTGAGAGGCCTTAAATTTTTGGCCCCTTTAAGATACTGTTTTAGCAGAGGATGAGAAAAGAGGGGAGGGTCCATGTTGTAATGAGCTGAGATGGCAGAGGCGTGGATTTTTATTGATTAAAAAGATAGGCCCTTGTCAAGCATCTCAGTCAAGTATTGTAAAATCTGAGGGATATTTGGTTTTGCTGTGTCCATCCTTGTGCTTGGTTCCAAGCACAGAATCTCTTCCATTTATCAGCATAAGATTTTCTAGTACTAGGCCTTCTGGCTTCCAAAATGACATCCATCACATATTTACTGAGAGGTGTTGTTTGAATTAAATGATCAGCCATGCTGTAAGGTTCAGAGTTTGGAGCTAAGTGTGCAGAATTTGATTGTTCTGCTGGGACAGTAGATGAGGTATTTGAGGCAAGTACCAAGGAGAGAGTTGAGACATATTCCTTAGAATTGGGTACCAGTGCTGGCGAGGCCAGTGCAGAGCAATCAGGATAATTTTTGGTTTTTCCTGTCTGACCTTTCGTAAGACCTTGGAGAGAAGAGGCAGAGGGGGAAAGGCATAGACTGATAGGTTTTTCCAACTGAAGGATAGGGCATCCACTTTCCATGCTTGTCTGTGATAAGTCCTTGTGCAGAATTTGGCCAGTTGATAATTTTGGGGAGAGGCAAATAGATCTATGTCTGGGCTCCCCCATTTATGTGTTACCATGCTGAAGATTTGTGGATCCAGTTTCCACTCGTGCAGGTCCATAAGATTTCTGCTTAGGTCGTCTGCCAGAGTATTTTGTTTTCCTGGCAGGAATTGAGCTTGAAGATGTACTTGGTAAGTCAAAGCTGTGTTCCACAATGCCATGGCTAGTCTGCAAAGGGGGTAGGAATGTGTACCCCCCCTACTTGCTTATGTACCACATAACAGTGGTGTTGTCCGTCTATCAGTAGTTGCCCTGGATGAAGTAAGTCCTTGAAGGCTGTCAGAGCATTCTTAACAGCTAACATCTCTTTCTGGTTGATATGCAGATGCATTTGTTTTGGGCTCCATATGCCCTGAATGCATCTCCCCACCAGGTGGGCCCCCCAAGCATAGTGTGATGCGTCTGTAGTTAGGGTTTGGGTGGCAGGGGGTAGAGTGAATGGCAGTCCCTTGTTTTGGTGACACGTCTCAGCCCACCAAAGAAACTCCTGCTGTAGGCAGGGAATGAGAGGAATCATTGTTTCCAGACTGACAAGGTTGACTCCATAAACTTTTTAGGTAACATTGAAGTTTCCTCATATGCAGTCTTGCATATGGAATTAGTAAAATGCAGGATACCATGAACCCCAGAGCCTGCAGAATTTGTCTTGCAGATAATTGGGTTTTTATTGCCATCTGTTTGAAGTATGTTGTCAGTTGCCTTTGTTTGTCTGGCGTAAGGTAAGCCATCTGGGCAGTTGTATTCAAGCTAGCACCCAGGAATGCAATTATTTGGGAGGGTACCAGTTGGGATTTCTTTTCGTTTATTGTGTACGCTAGGCATGTTAGAAGCCTTTTTACAAATGCCAGATGTTGAAGAAGAATGTCCTTGTTCTCTGCTTGAATGAGAGTCATCCAGGTAGGGATAAACTGGTATGCTTCTTTGTCTGCAAAATGCAATTACTGGTCCCAGGCACTTTGTAAAGACCCTGGGCGCAGTAGATAAGCCAAAGGGCAGTGCAGAGAATTGGTAATGCAAAAAACCTGCCTTGAAGTGACGGTATCTTCTGCACGATTCCCTTATTGGGATATGCAGGTATGCCTCAAGTCTAGAGTCACTAACCAAGCGTTCCTGCCCAACCATAGGCAGTAGCTGTTGTAAAGTCAGCATTTTGAATTTTGGAATGTCCAGGAACGTGTTCAAAATCGATAAGTCCAGTATTGGATGCCAGGCATCGTCTTTTCTGGGTACCAGGAAAAGTCTTGAATAAAAACCTTGTCCTTTTTCCTGTTCTGGTACTGGTTGAATAGCCCCCATTATCCATGAGGGCCGTAACTTGTTTCTGAGCCTCTGCCCATTGATTCTGTGGAAGATCCGGCCAACCGTTTAGAAAGTACAGTTTTGTACCTACCATAAATGTAGATGTCCGAGTGCTAATACAGCTGCAGTAATCACAGATGGGTTCTCTGCCGTCAGGCGGGTCCTCGGTCGGCCGAATTCCAAAGTCTTGGTACGGCGTCGGTTGTCGCTTTCTTTCCTGACGTCAGTGCGACAGGGGTATATAAGACACAGCCGACGCCATATTCTTCAGTCTTTCTTGCCCCAGATGTCAGGTGCCCCCAGAAGGAAGGCAATACATAAATTATATATATATATATATATATATATATATATATATATATATATTCAAGCAATGCAATGTAATCAAAAAACAGTAGTTGCAAGCAAAATACACCATAGAAGGATAACCCCATATTAGGTTGCAAGAGGAGGTGTTAGCCACTAGTCCTTTACCAAGAAGGGAAGGAGGGAGGGAAACCTGTACTGCAGCTGTATTAGCACTCGAACATCTACATTTATGGTAGGTACAAAACTGTACTATGTTCATCGTGCATACAGCTGCAGTAATCACAGATGGGTAGAATCCCAAAGCTACGCACAGGGTGGTAGGCACTAGGTGGAACTGGGATGAGCCAGAATGCCCTGCAACACAGCAGAGGCAAAGCCTGCTCTAATTTTGGAATATAAAGGCAGGTGGTAGTGTTTTGTGAAGGTATGCACAGAACTCCAAGTGACTACCTCCAAAATATCTTTGGTAGGCACTCCTCTGAGGAAGGCTGTAGAGGTAGCTGTGGCCCTGGTGGAGTGGGATCGGATGCCTGTAGGGACAGATTTTCCATGATAGGAGTAACAAAACCGTATGCAGTGGCCTATCCATTTTGAAATTGTCTGTTTGGTAAGTGGCTTCCCTTGAGCTCCTACAGCATAGGACACAAAAAGTTGTTCTGATTTCCTGAAAGGCTTTGTTCTGTCCAAATAGTAACGTAGCTGTCTATGGATGTCTAAGGAGTGTAGCAGCTTTTCCCCTTTGAGGATTGGGGTAAAAGGTAGGCAAGTGTATGGCTTGATTTAAAGCTACCCTGGATACCACTTTAGGCATAAATGATGGGATGGTTCGAAGGGAAACCCTGTCCTGATGGAAGATGAGAAAGGGCTGCACAGCCATGAGGGCTTGTAGTTCCGAAACCCTAAGAGCTGAGGTAATGGCCAGAAGGAAAGCTGTTTTCCAGGACAAATATTGCAAATCTGTTGAGGCAGCTGGTTCAAAGGGAGGCAATGTTAATTTTTCTAAAATGTAATTAAGATCCCAGGCTGGCACTGGTTGTTTCCTTGGTGGTCTTATATTCTTAGCCCCTCTGAGGAACTGTCTTAAGAGTGGGTGAGAGAATAAGGGTGGATCCGTGTTGAATTCTGCAGAAATGGCTGAGGCATGGATTTTTATGGAGGAAAATGAAAGTCCACTGTTCAGCAGCTCAGCTAGATACTGTAGTACCTGAGGCAAATTCAGTTTTCTAGGGTCCTGGCCTTTTTTCTCATTCCAAGAGCAAAACCGTTTCCATTTTGTGGAGTAAGCCTTTCTAGTAGATGGCCTTCTGGCCTCCAAAATGACATCCTGCACCTCTTTGGGGAGTAGGGTCTGTTGAGGTGTTAAGGAATTTTCCATGCAGCGAGATTGAGTGTTTTCAGCTGGCTGTGAAGAGTTTTGTAGCTGTGCTGAGTCAACAGAAGAGGCATTAGAGGTAGGGGCCAGGGAGGAGTATGTGTTAGGCTCCTCAGGAGTGGATACCAGTGTTGTCTTGGCCAGTCTGGAGCAATCAGTATCATCTTCGGTCTGTCTGCCCTTGCTTTCAAGAGCACCTTGGGCAGAAGAGGCAGGGGTGGGAAAGTGTAAACTGTCCATGCTATCCAACTGAATGAAAGGGCGTCCACTCTCCAGGCCTTTGGATGAAAGGTCCTTGAACAAAACTTTTCCAATTGATGATTCCTGTGGGAGGCGAAGAGATCTATGTCTGGCTTCCCCCACGCTTGGATTATCCTTGTAAACACTTGAGGATGCAACTTCCATTCGTGTGGATCTGTCATATTTCTGCTTAGGTTGTCTGCCAGTGTGTTTTCCAAACCTGGCAAGTACTGTGCTTGAAGTTCGATTTGCCATTCCAGAGCCAAGTTCCAAAGTGTCATGGCTAGTCTGCACAGGGGGCATGAATGTGTTCCTCCTTGTTTGTTTATGTACCACATTACTGTGGTGTCTGTTCTTATCAATAATTGCCCTGGATGCAGGAGGTCCTTGAAAGCTGTAATTGCATTTATCCCTGCTAGCATTTCTTTTTGATTGATGTGAAGGTGCTTTTCTTTTTGGGACCATTTGCCCTGAATGCACCTGTCTGTCATGTGCGCCCCCCAGGCGTAATCTGAGGCGTCTGTTGTGATGACTTGATTTGCTTGAGGCTTGCAGAATGGGAGACCTGTGTTTGTTTGACATGCTTGGGCCCACCATAGAAATTCCTTTTGCAAACATGGAATTATTGGTATTACTGTTTCCAAACTGTGGCTGTGTTGAGACCATAGGTTTTTTAGGTACCATTGAAGTTTCCTCATATGCAACTTTGCACATGGGATTAAAAGAATGCAAGATGCCATGAAACCCAGAGCCTGCAGGATTTTCCTTGCAGTAAGCCTGGTACAATTTGCTAGTATTTTTAAGTACTGAGTTAGTTGCCCCTGTTTTTCTGGCGTAAGATAGGCCATCTGGGTGTTTGTGTCCAAGTTGACACCCAGGAAAGTTATTTTCTGAGATGGTGTTAGTCTGGATTTCTCTTTGTTGATTGTGTATCCCAGAGAGTTCAGTAACCGTGTTGCATAAGCCAGATGATCCAGAAGTATGTGCTTGCTGACCGCTTGGATCAGGCAGTCGTCCAAATAAGGGTAAATTTGTATCCCTTGAAGTCTGCAGTAGGCAATTACTGATGCCAGGCATTTCGTGAATACTCTGGGCGCAGTAGATAAGCCAAAGGGCAATGCAGAGAATGGATAGTGGATTGAACCTGCAAGAAATCTGAGGTATCTTCTGCAGCTTTGTCTGATTGGGACATGCAGGTATGCCTCCTTGAGGTCCAATGTTACCAGCCAAAACTCCTTGCCCAGCATGGGAAGAAGCTGCTGTAATGTGAGCATCTTGAATTTTGGTACGAGTAAGAATGTGTTTAGGATGGATAAGTCCAAAATGGGTCTCCAGTCGGTTCTTTTCCTTGGTACCAGAAATAGCCTGGAATAAAAGCCTTGGCCTTGTTCGTGAGTAGGTACCTCTTGAATAGCTTTCATGTCTATGAGCTTTGAAATCTGTAGTGGTGCCTCTGCCCTTTGATTGTGTGGCAGGTTTGGCATGCCTCTCATTTTTGGTAGAGTGTGAAAATGAAAATTGTAGCCTCTGTCTATAACGTCCAGGATCCATTTGTCTGTTGTGACAATATGCCAATTTCTTGTAAATAATGCCAGCTTTCCTCCCAAGGGTGCTGCCAGCTGAGACTTGCTTGGCATGGAAAGGAGGAAGTCATTGGGTTTGTTTCCTATATTGTTGTGCACTGTCTTCGCCACCTCTTGGTGCTGGAGTTTGCCATTGCCTGCCTCTATATGATCCTTGCGATTGTCCTCTGCCCCTTGAGCGCCTGTATCTACCTCTTTGGGGCTTGTCCGTGGCTGGAAAGGACCAGTTTTTAGAAGGCCAATTTCTGCTAAAACGTCATGGTTGAACCTGTAGAAAAGCTTTGACAGATTGCATAGATTTGGCTTTTTCTTCCATTTTCCGTAGTATCTCCTCAGCATTAGTACCAAATAGCACATCCTTTTGTAAAGGAGCATCTAGTAGTTTAGCTTTCACATGATCAGGCAAGATTTGTTCCCTAAGCCATGCATGTCTACGAATAACTGATCCTGTAACAGCAGCTCTACTTGTGGCCTCTAGGACATCACAGCCACATTGTAAGGTGTGTTTACCCACTTGTTCTGCACTATGCATCATATCCTGCAACTCCTTCAAATCTGGTTGTTCAGGTTGAGACATTTTATTTCTTAATTGTGATAACAGAAACTGCTGATATTTAAGCATATGAAACTGACAATTTAAGGCCCTCATGGCTAGGGTGGCCGAGGTATACACCTTTTTCCCCCACCTTTCTAAGGATCTTGACTCTCTTTCGGAAGGTAGTGGATTCTTAGCAGTAGAGGCCTTCATTCCCTTGGGGCCTTGAGAAATGGTTTCAGGGTCAGCATTATGGCTTTTGTACAGAAATTGGTGAGAGTTAGGAACTCTGTAGTACCTATCCGGTTTGACTGGGGCAGGAGGCAGGGAATCCGGATTAAGGCAAGCCTCCGAATAAACATCATCCAGTATGTCCAAGATAGGAGGTATCGCCAGAGGTCTGTGTTGAGGTAACAAAAGAAATTCCCTAAGTCTTTTCTTGGAATCAGAAAAGTCTTGGCCTTCCCAATGGAAGTGTTCCCTCAAGGTGTGCAAGGTTTCCCCAAAAGAAAAATCCTCAGGAGGAGATACAAAAGGAATGGACTGCTCTGCATCAGAATCTTCAAAAGGGGAGAAAGAGTGTTCCTCTACATCAGAATGATCTGAAAAAATGGAGCCCTGATCAGAAGAGGGAGAATCTTCCTCCACTCTGGGTCTATTGTCTGGAGGGGATTGGGAACCCCTGATAAGAGTAATTAAATCCTCAGCCATTTTAAGCATCTGCTTTTTAGGCATAGGGCCTGGAGATGGGCCCTGTGCAACAGGCCTCTTGGGATGCCTGGCTGATTTGGACTTAGTAAAGGCCTTAATTGAAAAGGAAGATGAGGATCTAAAGACACCATGGGTGGAAGTGGACCTGTCCACATTAGGAGGCTCAACGCTCACAATGGCTTCGGTGGTTGTAGTCTGGGTATGGGCCGAGGTACCTGCGGTCTCGGTTACAGAAGACCCAGCCAAAGAAGTGTCGTCGGTAGTTAGGGACTGCATAGGCGTCTCGCTGAGAACCGGACCACGTGTAGCCAGTTTTGGCGTGGTGTCGGTGGGGACCGCGGACCTCGCGTGTCGGTCCTTGTGGTTTTTGGACAAAATGGTAGTCGGAGCCTCCGACGACATTTTATAATCAAAGGCTTTACTGAAAAAGTGTTGGGCGAACTCCGCCCGACACTTAATACTGCGCTTATTGAAAGTAGTGCAAAAGCGACAGCCCGAGACGTCGTGGTCTGGGCCTAAACAAGGTATGCAGAGGGAATGGAAATCCTTATGCGGTATTTGCTTCCCACAAGAAATACAATTGCTAACTTTTTCTGACATCGGTCTGAGGCAAGAAAAGTTTCCCCAATGGGGTACTTAGCTTTAATGAAGACTTTGGTTTCCAATTTTTCGTAAATTCAGGAGCTGGCCGACCGGCACTTGCGAACTGCTTCGGGCACCGCGCGGCAAAAAAGACTGAAGAATATGGTGTCGGCTGTGTCTTGTATACCCCTGTCGCACTGACGTCAGGAAAGAAAGCGACAACCGACGCCGGACCAAGACTTTGGAATTCAGCTGACCGAGGACCCGCCTGACGGCAGAGAACCCATCTGTGATTACTGCAGCTGTATGCACGATGAACATCTGGCAAAGTATGGAAATGAAATCTGTGCCCCTGGGATACTATGTTTAATACCCACTTGTCCTGGGTAATTAACTGCCAATTTTGAGCATGAAGTGCTAATTTCCCCCCCAAGGGGGCTGCCAAAAGATAAGTGCTTGGTGATCAAGGTAATTAAGTCCTCAGCTATTTTGATAATCTGTTTTTTAGGCATAGGGGCCTGACCACGTGGCTCATGCGTTGATTTTTTTAGATAGAGAAGTTGTTTTTGACCTTGTTTTTGTTGCTGGCATCGGTTTAATATAAAAATGTTGAGGCCTGAAAACACCCTCAGAAGCCAGTGCCTGCTCAACAGCTCTGGACCCATCCAAGGGAGAGACATCCACGGGTTCAAAACTCTGAGAATCTCGCGGCATACCAGACTCCCCATGGGTCATGGTAGAGGCCTGCGACTCAAAAGTAGCGGGTATCAGGGGCTGCGAAAGTGCCTCACTGAGTACCGGCGAACCGGCGACTGGCTTAGGAGAAGCTTAGTCTGTTTCGGACCTCGACGGTCTGTCTCTGTCTTTTTCTTTGCATTTTTGTGAACTCTTGTAGTCTGATTGCTAACCAATGGCATTTCAGGGTAATTAAATCTGGATCCAAAATATTTTGAAGCAAAAATATACAGACGCTTAATAGTGCGTTGGTTAAATCTAGCACAAAACCGACAGCAAGGCATGTTATGATCTGGGCCTAGGCAAGCAATACAGTGCAAATGAAAATCCGTGAGAGGTATTTGCTTCCAAGTAATGCAATTATTAACTTTTACTGACATTGGTAAGGAGCAAGAAAAAGTTTCCCCAACAGGGTACTTAGCTTTAATTGAAGACTTTGGTTCTGAAAGAGTTGGCTGACCAGCACTTGCGAAAGTACAGTTTTGTACCTACCATAAATGTAGATGTTCGAGTGCTAATACAGCTGCAGTCATAACAGATGGGTTTCTCCTGCCGTCAGGCGGGTCCTCGGTCGGCCGAATTCCAAAGTCTAGGTCCGGCGTCGGTTGTCGTCGCTTCTTCCCTGACGTCAGTGCCACAGGGGTATAAAAGAACCAGCCGACGCCATTTTCTTCAGTTTTTCTTGCCCCAGATGTCAGGTGCCCCCAGAAGGAAGGCAAAACATAAATTTATGTAATAAAGCAAATGCAATATAATCAAAAAACAGTAGTTGCAAGCAAATACACCATAAAAGAATACCCCAATGAGGTTGTAAGAGGAGGTGTTAGCCATAAGGCCTGTCCCAAGAGGGGAAGGAGGGAGGGAAACCTGGACTGCAGCTGTATTAGCACTCGAACATCTACATTTATGGTAGGTACAAAACTGTACTATGTTCATCGTGTATACAGCTGCAGTCATAACAGATGGGTAGAATCCCAAAGCTAATAAAGGAGTGGTAGGCACTAAGTGGAGCCAGGATGCCCTGCAAGACTGCAGAGGCAAAGCCCGCTCTAGTTTTGGAGTATAATGGTAGGTGATAGTGCTTGGAGAAAGTAACAGAACTCCAAGTGGCTGCTTCCAAAATATCTTTGGTAGGAACCCCCCTGAGGAAAGCTGCAGAGGTAGCTGTGGCCCTTGTGGAGTGAGAGCTGATGCCTGTAGGTACAGTTTTAACACGAAAAGAGTCACAAAAGCGTATGCAGTGGGCTATCCATTTTGAGATTGTCTGTTTGGAAATAGGTTTCCCTTGAGCACCTGTAGCATAGGACACAGAGTTGTTCTGATTTTCTGAAAGGCTTTATTCTGTCCAAATAATAACGGAGCTGTCTGTGAATGTCCAAGGAATGTAGTAGCATCTCCCCTTTGTTTTGTGGATTAGGGTAAAAGGTAGGTAAGTGGATAGCCTGATTCAAGGCTACCCTGGATACTACCTTTGGCATATATGAAGGATTGGTTCGTAAGGAAACTCTGTCCTGATGGAAAATGATGAAAGACTGCACAGCCATGAGGGCTTGTAGTTCCGAAACCCTGCGTGCTGAGGTGATAGCTAGAAAAAAGGCTGTTTTCCATGACAAATATTGCAGATCTGTTGAAGCAGCTGGCTCAAAAGGAGGCAGGGTTAGTTTTTCTAGAATGAAATTGAGGTCCCAAGCAGGTACTGGTTGCTTCCTTGGGGGTTTTATATTTTTAGTCCCTCTGAGGAACTGTCTTAAGAGAGGGTGAGAGAATAAAGGAGGATCAGTGTTGTACTATGCAGAAATAGCTGAGGCATGGATTTTGGAGGAGGAGAATGAAAGTCCACTGCCTAGCAGCTCGGCTAGGTACTGTAGTATTTGAGGTAAATTCAGTATTCCAGGATTCTGACCATTTTTCTGATTCCAGACACAAAACCGTTTCCATTTTGCGGAGTAGGCTTTTCTAGTAGAAGGCCTTCTGGCCTCCAAAATGACATCCTGCACCTCCTTGGAGAGTAGGGTCTGCTGTGAATTTAAGGAATCCTCCATGCGGCTAGATTGAGTGTTTTCAGCTGACTGTGAAGAGTTTTGAAGTTGTGCTGAGTCAGTAGAACAGGCATCAGGGGTAGGATCCATGGTGGGGAATGCGTCAGGCTCCTCAGGAGTGGGTACCAGTGTTGTCTTGGCAAGTCTGGAGCAATGAGAATCATCTTTGGTCTGTCTGCTCTGGCTTTTAATAGAACTTTGGCCAGTAGTGGAAGAGGTGGAAAGGCATAAACTGTCATTGTTGTCCAACTGAAAGAGAATGCGTCCACTTTCCAGGCCTGTGGATGAAAGGTCCTTGAGCAAAATTTTGTCAATTGGTAATTTCTGTGGGTGGCAAAGAGATCTATGTCTGGTCTTCCCCATGCTTGAATTATCATTGTAAAAACTTGAGGATGCAACTTCCATTCGTGCGGATCTGTCATATTTCTGCTCAGGTTGTCTGCCAGTGTGTTTTCCTTGCCTGGCAGGAATTGTGCTTGAAGTTGGATTTGCAATTCCAGAGCCGTGTTCCAAAGGGACATGGCTAGTCTGCACAGGGGATATGAATCAGTTCCTCCCTGTTTATGTACCACATCACTGTGGTGTTGTCTGTTCTTATCAATAGTTGTCCTGGATGCAGTAGGTCTTTGAAAGCCATAATAGCATTTATTACTGCTAGCATTTCCTTTTGATTGATGTGTAGGTGCTTTTCTTTTTGTGACCATTTGCCCTGAATGCACGGATCTGTCATGTGCGCCCCCCAGGCGTAGTCCGAGGCGTCTGTTGTGATGACTTGATTTGCTTGAGGCTTGCAGAATGGGAGGCCTATGTTTCTTTGGCATGCTTGAGCCCACCACAGAAATTCCTTTTGAAGACATGGAATCAGTGGTATGATTGCTTCCAAACTGTGGCTGTGTTGAGACCATAAGTATTTTAGGTACCATTGAAGTTTCCTCATATGCAGCTTTGCACATGGGATTAGCAGGATGCAAGATGCCATGAATCCCAAAGCCTGCAGGACTTTCCTTGCAGTCAGCCTGGTGAAGGTTGCCAGTTTTCTGAAGTATTGAGTTAATTGCCTTTCTTTCTCTGGCGTGAGGTAAGCCATCTGGGTGTTTGTATCCAAGCTGGCACCCAGGAAAATTATTGTTTGAGAGGGTATTAGTCTCGACTTCTTTTTGTTGACTGTGTATACCAGAGATTTCAACAACAGTATTACAAACGCCAGGTGTTTCAGAAGAGTGCGTTTGCTGTCCGCTTGGATCAGGCAGTCATCCAGATATGGGTATATTTGTATCCCTTGAAGTCTGCAGAAGGCAATTACTAATGCCAGGCATTTCGTGAACACTCTGGGCGCAGTAGATAAGCCAAAGGGCAATGCAGAGAATTGATAATGGGATGAACCTGCAAGACGTCTGAGGTATCTTCTGAAATCTTGTCTGATTGGGACATGCAGGTATGCCTCCTTGAGGTCCAATGTTACCAGCCAAGACTCCTTGCCCAGCATGGGAAAAAGCTGCTGTAATGTGAGCATCTTGAACTTTGGTACGAGTAAATATGTGTTTAGGATGGATAGGTCCAAAATAGGTCTCCAATCTTTGCCCTTCCTTGGTACCAGGAATAGTCTGGAATAAAAACCTTGACCCTGTTCTTGTGCAGGTACCTCTTGAATAGCTTTCATGTCCATGAGATCTGAAATTTGTTTTTGTGCCTCTGCCCTTTGATTGTGTAGCAGGTTTGGCATGCCTCTCGTTTTTGGAAGGGTGTGAAAGTGGAATCTGTAGCCTCTGTCTATAATGTCCAGGATCCATTTGTCTTTTGTGACAATATGCCAATTTTTCGAAAATAATGCCAGTTTTCCACCTAACGGTGCTGCCATTTGAGCCTTGCTTGGCATGCAAAGGGGGAAGTCATTGGGTCTGCTTTCTGAATGGCTGTGAACTATCCTCACCCCCTCTTGGTGTAGGGGTTTGCCATTGTCTGCCTCTAAATGATCCTTGAGATTGCCCTCTGCTGCTCGGGCGCTTGTATCTACCTCTTTGAGGTCTGTCCGTGGCTGGAAAGGACCAATTTTTTGAAGGCCAATTTCTACTGAAACGTGGCGGTTGTACCTGTAGGAAATCTTTCACTGTTTGCAATGATTTTGCCTTTTCCTCCATTTTCTTTAATACCTCCTCAGCTTTAACACCAAACAATACATCTTTTTGAAGAGGTGCATCTAGTAATTTAGCTTTGACATGATCTGGTAAGGTTTGCTCTTTGAGCCAAGCATATCTACGTATGACTGATCCTGTAACAGCAGCTCTACAAGAGGCCTCTAAAGCATCAAAACCACATTGCAAGGTATGTTTACCCACTTGCTCTGCACTATGCAAGAAATCCTGCAACTCCTTCAAGTCTGGTTGTTCAGGTTGTGACATTTTGCTTTCCAACTGAGATAACAAAAACTGTTGATACTTTAACATATGGAACTGACAGTTTAAAGCCCTCATGGTTAAAGTGGCCGAGGTGTATACCTTTTTCCCCATCTTTCTAAAGCTCTGGAATCTCTCTGTAGGTAATGGATTTTTGGTAGTGGAGGCCTTAATTCCCTTGGGACCCTGTGAAATAGTTTCTGGGTCAGCCGCATGGCTTTTGTATAGGAATTGGTGTGAATCAGGAACCCGGTAATACCTGTCAGGCTTGACTGGAGCTGGAGGTAAAGAATCTGGATTAAGGCTGGCCTCTGAATACACATCATCTAGTATGTCTAAGACAGGAGGTATAGCCAGAAGCCTGTGCTGAGGGAGCAAAAGAAAATCCCTGAGCCTTTTCTTGGAGTCTGAGTACTCTTGGCCTTCCCAGTGGAAGTGTTCCCTCAAGGTATGCAAGGTTTCCCCAAAAGAGTAATCCTCAGGGGGGGAGACAGAGGGAATGGGCTCCTCTGCATCAGAATCTTCGAAAGGGGAGTAAGAATGTTCCTGGTCCTCAGAATGTTCTGAAGTATTGGAGGCTTGGTCCAAGGAAGGGTATTCTTCCTCCACTCTGGGCCTTTTGTCTGAGGGGGGTTGAGAACCCCTGATAAGAGTAATCAAATCCTCAGCCATTTTGAGCATCTGCTTTTTAGGCATGGGGCCTTGAGAGGGGCCCTGTGGAGCTTGTCTTTTAGAATGCATGGCTGCTTTAGATTTAGTGTAAGCCTTAATGGAAAAAGAAGGCCTGAAGACACCTTGAGAGGTGGCAGGCTTGTCTGAACTCTGAGTTTCCCGCCAAGAGTGACTTCGTATCTGTAGTCGGGGTGAGGGCCGAAGAGCCTGCGACCTCGGGCACAGAAGACACCGCTAATGAAGTGTCTTCGGTAGTCAGGGGCTGTGTAGGCACCTCGCTGAGAACCGGAGCACATGTAGTCGGCTTTAGCGTGGTGTCAGTAGTCGGACCTCGTATGTCGGTCCTTATCTTTACGTCGTTTACTCAAAATTGGAGTCGGAGTATCCGACGACATGTTGTAATTAAACTTTTTGCCAAAATAGTGTTGGGCGAACTCCGCCCAACACTTAATAGTGCGTCTGTTGAATGTAGCACAAAAACGACAGGCCGAGACGTCGTGGTCTGGGCCTAAGCAAGGTATACAGAGGGAATGGAAATCCTTATGTGGTATTTGCTTCCCACATGAAATGCAATTATTAACTTTGTCTGACATCGGTCTGAGGCAAGAAAAGGTTCCCCAACGGGGTACTTAGCTTTCAAGAAGTCTTCGGTTGAGAAATATTCGTAATCTCAGGAGCTGGCCGACCGGCACTTGTGAACTACTTTTGCTTCGGGCACCGCGCGGCAAGAAAGACTGAAGAAAATGGCGTCGGCTGGTTCTTTTATACCCCTGTCGCACTGACGTCAAGGAAGAAGCGACAACAACCGACGCCAGACCTAGACTTTGTAATTCGGCCGACCGAGGACCCGCCTGACGGCAGGAGAACCCATCTGTTATGACTGCAGCTGTATGCACGATGAACATCTGCTTTGAGCACCACGCAGAAAGAAAGACTGAATAAAATGGCGTCGGCTGCATGTTTTATACCCCTGACGACCTGACGTCATGGAAGAGGAGACCGCAAATGATACAGGACCCAAGACTTTGTTATTCTGGCCGACTGAGGGCAACCTGCCAGCAGATAACCCAAATGTAATGACTGCAACAGTGAAACACGAAGAACATCAGTCCCCTAGCATAACCCTCGGGCAAGTTTACTTCTTAGGTAAGAGTTCTTATTTAATTGCAGCTCACTTGCTAACATCCTTAAGCTTTAGCTTCTAAGGCACGTTAGATTTCCACCCTCACTTCAAGCAGACAGCAGAGATATTCTTAGTGGTTGTGTATACTATGAAGATCAGCTAAGCAGTACCATGCTTGCAATGTAGTCAGGGGCTCATTATGGGTAGGTCAGGAAATGCTACAGTTTTACTGCCTAGAAGGGGAATGTCCTGCTGGAGGGAATGGAGAAACTTACTGTGCTCTCTGCTCAAGTACACAATAACCTGCATCTGCCCCAGCCTGCAACAGAATAAGGATTAGGAGTTTGACAAGTTAATTTCAAGTAGGCTCTTGGGGGGGGGGTACTAATCAAAAAGCTTTAACCAATATGACATTTCAAGGTGAACGGAATCAACATACATGGCATAGCAAGCTCGGATGCTCATAAGCCTACTACTTATTATACAGCAGGAACGTCTTATTGTAATTGTTAATGTCTGTTATGTACTTCGCAGATGAAGATGCTAGTTGTCTACTGATATACTATGTTCATCTGTAACTATGTTTGTAATTAATTGCTATGTTAATCAAATTGTTAATTGCTATGTAAAGCCAATGTAACTACTGCCTGTATATTTTAACTGTGGAGCTTTTCTCCCCGGGCTACCACTGAAAAGGGACCTACATCCAGTCGGACACTCCCGGTCAACAAATGTAAATAAAATAAATGGCATTCCTTCCCTTTATATTCTGGCTAATGCTCTGTGATAACAGGACTTAATGAGGGGAGGTAAAAATGAAATGGTAATCAATGTCATGAAATGTTCAGCCAGACAGCACAAGCTAAGGAATGATGGATGCTTGAATAAGATACTGCAACAGCCACTGAGAACCTAAAGATGATCATAACCCACCTGAGGTTAACAGATTGCAGTACTAGGGATTCAAAATCAAATTGCTTTTACAGTTCTGATTAAATAATTTGCCTGTCTAGTAGGCAAGCATTGCTTAATTATTTATTTATTTAATATTTGCTTACAGGGAAAGTCTGACTGGACAAAGCCCATTTTCAGCAGAGGTCCAGGGAGCAACACTTTAGACACACGTCTTGTCGGGAGGACATGTAGACTGCGGCTCTGAAGGCACCCCAACAGAGAACTGAACTGGAGGACATCTTGGTGTGAGGTGACAATGCTAACCACTGCACTGCCCTAGTGTCAGCAAACAGATTAAGCAGAAGTTTATATAAACCACTGTACAACTCTCATGGTCATGTACGGCAAATACAATTTTTTTTTAGTAAGAAACGTCAGAAAACATAAGTAAACTTGTGTGAACCCACTCTGCTAAACTCACTGATGTGCAGATAAATGGTTTTAGCATTCAACTTGCAGGCTGAGACTGGCCTCTTAGAAGTTGTTTTGCTATCTCTCTCTTGTACTCTAATAATAATACTAAGAAAACTTACTCTAAGGCTTCTAAAACTTTAGATCCAAACCTGTTTAAGCGTGGAGTTTTCATCTTTCAGCTTCTGAACATGCTTTATCTTCTGCTTCTGGTTCTGATGACCTAACAGCTTGGCATAAGCATCACTCAGTCTGTTGAGCTCCTCCTGGGCAGCACCATGTTCATTTAGGATGGCATTTTTCTCTGCTTCATATGCATCCAGTTGTTGCTATTGGCAATAAAAACACAAGGATAACACTGGAAGAATGAACTACTGTATAATCAGTTATTAGCTGTAACATTCCTCTGCAGTCTTTCAACTACAGGACAGCATCAACTGTTACTCAAGTTATGAAAACATTCAAGAAACTTCTGACTAGAATTAATAGTGCCACACAGCAGCTTTCGAGCTCCTTAGACCCTGCCACAAAAGAGCAGAGTCCATTTACTGTAAAGCCACATCAAGATCAGGCGTTTACACACGAGACAAAGATGCAAAGTACTGTACACACATCTTTTCCTCGAACAGTACTGTTGGCAGCTAACACCTTCAAACAGGCAGGGATGGCTCTAGGTTCAAATGAAATAAAACATGCTCAAAAACCTAGAGGAGTAACATTACTTACAGAATGAGCATTATTGGTCAACAAGTTGCAGGCATTTAATGTCTTAAGCTGGCAGAATCTCATTTTCCAGAGGATTATGCATGCTGATTACAAAAATTATTCTTAAAATGACGGGTGTGTGTAGTGCAACATGTATACTAATTTTATCACTTGATACAAAAGGGAAACACAGTGGATTAATTGATAGAAAATAGAAGTTATGTTCTTACCATAACGTTCCATGTGAGTTGTTCATCTCACCTTCATTCTTACACATGGGTTCGGAGCCGATCCATCAGCTCCGAGTCGGCCTCTTTTACAAGCTGAAGATCTCAGAGTAGCTCGAGGCCAGGTCCCTATCCCATGATGCTCTCTGTCCTACCTCAGATCTAGTTTGCAGATCCCTTCATGTAACAGATATAACACACAACATATACTCCAACCGGAGTAAGAAGTCACAGAACAAGACCCATCAGACCACAAAAGTCTTGCTCGTTCTTCGAGAACCTGGAGGGGGAAGGCGGGATGGAACTTAAGAATGAAGGCGAGATGAACAACTCACGTGGAACGTTATAGTAAGAACATAACTTCTTTATATGAAGTTGTTCAATCTCGCCGTTCATTCTTACACATGGGTAGAGTCACAAACACCCTAATCCTAGGTGGCTCACAGGAGTACATTCCTGAGGACAGTGGAACCAAAGGAAACCCTGTCCACTTTGTAATGAGTGATAAAGGTATAGGGCTTAGACCAAGTGGCAGCTGCACATACAGTATCCAAAGGCAATCGAGCCGCAGAAGTGTAAACAGCCCTAGTGGAATGCGCTTTCACGCCATACTCTAATGGTTGGTTCGCTGAGGAGTATGTAAATTTAATGCAGTCAGTTAACCATTTGGAAAGGGTAACAGACACTGGTAGCCTTTTCTTAGTGTCAGCATGAGAGAAAGTTGTTCAGATTTCCGAAATTCCTTTGTTCTGTCCAAACAGAATCTCAATTGTCTGTGAACCTCAAGTTTATGCAACATGTACTCCAACTTGTTAGAATGGTTACTGAAAAAGGCTGGAAGTTCAATAGTTTGATTCAGGTTAGTCTCGGAGCACACCTTTTGGAAGGAATGAAGGATTAGTCCTCAAGTTACACTCGGTCTGGGATGAAACACCAAATATGGGGGTTTGATAGACATGGCTTGAAGCTCGGACACTCTACGTGCTGAGGTAATGGCTACCAAGAAAATAGTTTTCCAAGAGAGGAATTTTAAATGGCAGATTGATGCAGGCTCAAAGGGTGGAAGAATAATCCACAACAGCACAAAATTTAGATTCCAGGGAGTAAAAGGTTGCCTAACAGGTGGCCTCAGATGAATAGTACCCTTTAAGAAGGCCCTACATAATCTGTGAGACATGAAATTAGAACCTTCAGATCAGAGGTGAAAGTTTGAAATTGCAGCCAGCTGAACTCTTATAGTGGCAGCTGCAGCACCTTCATGAAAAAGTTTAGATAGAAATTCCAGAATACTAGCAATTGGGGCAACATAAGGATCAATGTTACTCTAGGAGGCCCAAAGGGCAAATCGCTTCCATTTGCTGGCATACAACTTTCTAGTGTAGGACTTATGTGAAGATACAAGAATATGCTGTAACTCTGAAGAAAAGTCATGCAACCTGGCTAGGTTGGGAATCAGAGCAACCAAGCTGTCAGTCTGAGGGAATGAAGGGAAGGATGGAGGGCCCCTGACAAATGAACTGGGTCCAGAATCCAAGGTTCCTCCAATTGATAGAGTTGAAGGAAGGGAAACCATGTGTCGAGGCCAAAAGGGGGCCTATAAGGATTACAGTCCTTACCAGGGCTTTGGTATTCTGTAAGAATTTCGGAATCAGGGGAGTTGGTGGAAAAGCATATAGGAGTCCTGGGGGCCAATTGTGTACAAGCGAGTCCCATGGGCTGTCCCCTGGTGGGGGATTTAGGAAAAAGTAGCTTCTGCATTTGGCATTCATAGTGGATGCAAACAGGTCGCAGCAAGGCTGGCCCCATCTGCAGAAAATCATCTCTGCAACCTCATCTTTGAGAGACCACTCATGCGTAACAGAAGGGCTCTGCTCAGTTTGTCCGCAATCACATTGGAGTTCCCCAGTATATGCATTGCTATCAGAAAGCACCCGGTGGATACCACCCACTGCCAAATTCTCAAGGTCTCTCGACATAGAGGTAAGATTTGGTCCCCCCATGTCTGTCTGTATTGCAATCGTCGCCAGAGGAAGAGTCGTGGAAGTGCTGCAACGCAAAAAGCACCGCTCTCAGCTCCAGATCATTGATATGCAAGTGTGACCGTTTCCGACCAGGTGCCTTGGGCTGTTCTTCCCTGAAAAAGCCCCTCCCACCCTATCAGAGAAGCATCCGTGGTCACAGTGGCTGACGGCGGGTGAGAAACAAATGGTCGACCTACTGTAACCTGGTGGCTGGTCAACCACCAGCGGAGATCCTTCTTGCAAGAGTCTATAATCATTATTAAGAATGACATGAAGTTGTTGGTAAGACCACTGGGTGAAGAGCAACCATTGAAGAATCCTCATATTCCTCATAGGGGTAGGGAGGGTGGCCTAATGATTAAGGTGTTTGCCTTGCAAACACAACGTGCAGGGGTTGAGTGTCAAGGGATAATTGGATAGGCTTAAAAAATGGCTCACAAGGGCAATTAGCTTAGTACTAACCTATATACCTATATGCATACGCCCCAGAGGAACTGCTATGAGCATGGCTGCCATGGTACCTAATAGTTTCAATACTTGAGAGGCCAGTACTTTTCTCTGCAAAAGGTGAGATACCTGGTTTCGAAGAGTGGCTAATCTGTCCAGAGGCAATTTTACCGTGGCAGTGGTGGTGTCTAATTCTGCTCCGATAAAGGAGATACTCTGCGATGGCAACAACGTAGACTTGTCTAAATTTACAGTTAAGCCTAACTGAGGGCAGAGATTGAGTGTGTGATCCCTGGACAAAATTAGTTGATGCCTGGAGGCAGCGGTAAGGTGCCAGTCCAGATAAGAAAACACACTGAATCCTGGACGCCTCAGATGAGCCGTAACCACTGCCATGCATTTGGTAAACACTCTAGGGGCTGTTGTGAGGCCAAAGGGCAGTGCTCGGAATTGGTAGTGACTGGATCCCAGCCAGAAACGCAAGTGATCTCTGGATGGTCTGGCTATTTTGATACAATAGTACGCATCCTTGAGATCTATAGAGCACATCCAATTGCCCATTCTGAGGAACGGGAGGATCGACTGAAGCGTGACCATCTGGAACTTCTTTACGAATGTGTCGAGTCTGCTGAGGTCCAAGATGGGCCTCCAGTCCCCTTGTCTTCTTTGTAACTAAAGAATCTGGAGGCCCATCTTGGACCTCAGCAGACTCAACACATTCGTAAAGAAGCTCCGGATGGTAAAGAAGTTCAGGTCCTATCAGGTCTGCTGGGACTGGCTGGATGACTTTTCCTGCAGCCTCTGGATTTCTATGGCTGCCTGATCCCTGAGACTGGGTGGAACGTCTGGGATTTTCTTTCGAACAGGTGTGGTTTTCTAGAAATGGAATGATGTAACCTCTGGTAACAATGCTTTATACCAAAGAATCTTTTATAATTCCTAGCCAGGCATCCAGATACAAAGACAAGCAACCCCCGACTGCCTCCAGAGTAGGACAGTCGGGCCTCCTTTCAGGAACGCTGGTAGAGCTTACCAAAGAAATGATCCCCGTCGCCCTGGTTTTGCAGACCCCTCTGCTGCCGGGGAAGCGTCTTCCATTATTACCCCCCTCCTCTGCCCCTTGAGGGGGGTTCACTATATGTGTTCTGGAAAGCTCCTTGGGACTTCTGGAACCACATTTTTCCACCTTTCTGCCCTTTGGGGAATGGTCTAGTAGGGGTGGAAAAATGGACTCCTACGGCAGATAGAGTCTTTCCATCTTGTTCACACCTAGTGAGAATCTCCTTGACTTTGGGACCGAAAAGAGACAAGCTATCGAATGGGGTGTTAACAAAAGAAGACTTGAAGGCTTCCGCAAAGGAGCATAAGCGCATCCAGGAAAGTCTCCGAAGAGCTATTGCTTAACCCGCTGCCCAACTCGAACCATCAGCTGCATAGGAAATAAGCCGCATGGATGAGTTAACTATGGAATTAAGGGTATTGAGTTGGGTTGTCACCTTCTCAGA
The DNA here is from genome assembly GCF_019279795.1 of Protopterus annectens. NCBI lineage: Eukaryota > Metazoa > Chordata > Ceratodontiformes > Protopteridae > Protopterus > Protopterus annectens. The sequence goes on from NC_056733.1 coordinate 1,056,866,141, forward strand.
GACACCTCCATCTGTACTACCGCCTGCAGAGCATCTCCGAGCTCTTTTAGGAGATCTCTTTGAAGACTGGTAAAATGAGTCAAGTAGTTGAGCGATTGCATAGCAAAGGTCGCAGAACTAAAGATGTGTTTCCGGTACCTGTCCATAGTCCTGGAATCTCTATTAGGAGGACGGACAGTAGAAGTGGTTTCAGACATCTCTTCCTTGGTGGCTGCCGCCACCACCACCATGTTATCAACCGGCACTCCCTTAGTGAGTAACATCTTATCTTAGGGAATGTGATAAACTTGTTGGGCCTCTGAGGGACAGGTTCCATAGTATCAGAAGACTCCCAAGCCCTTTGAGCAACCAATTCCATTAGTTCATCGAAGGGCAGAATCACCCAGGAGGTGGAACGTTGAGACCCAAAGGCCTTCAGCAGCACAGACTCATCCTCACTAGGGCGAATGGACTGCCAGTCACCCCTCTGCTTCAGGACCTCCAGGACATCAGCAAAGGAGATATCCTCCAAGGGAGACCATGGGGACCCTTCTGACTCCTCTAAGTCTGTGTCTGATGTCAGACACTCCTGTGGGGGAGGGAGTCCAAATGCCTCCTCTTGCAAAGTTTCTTCCTGGGAACCTCATCAGTGGGGGCTTCTGGTGAGGTCTCAGTAGAACATGGGTCACCCAATGGGGTTACCTGAGGCTCTGGGTCTCGACACTTCACGGGAACCTGCGATGTAGAGGTAGAAAGTGGCACTTTAGGGGGAGGAGGAGGGCCCTGACTATGTGTCTTGGACAACATAAACCTTCTCATAGCATCGAAGGCTCCACTGCTCCGACCAGAGGAAGCAGCCGGTTCCGATGAAGACTGCAACCTCCCCGGCGCCGAGACAGTGGGCTCTGGACCCTAAGGAAGGAGCCAAGCTCATCCGCACCGACAGTCCATGAGGAAGAGTGGGAACAGACACATCGGTTCGACTCCCCCCCCCCCCAGAGACAACCAGAGTGTCGGCTCCCAGACTCTTCAAAGGGTACCGAAGAAGTTAGGGTTGACTGAGCTGATAACAGTGGAACAGGCCTCGGCTTCGAAGGCTCCACAATCAATCCCCCTCCCCCGGCTCCGAAGGCCCTTCTCAGCTCGGAGTAGTAGTAGTCACAACAGGTGCAATGGTCTTAGGCTCCAAATCAGTTGGGTCGAAGCCGATAATTTGGCCAATGCCGGGTTCTCAAGAAGCCTCTGCACCACATCCACATCAGAAAGGGTTCTCGAGGAACGAGTCGAAGGAACCGAAGAAGCCACCAATTAAAGGATGGGAGACCTTATGGTCTCGGAGACCAGCTCCAAAACCAGGGACTGGCTCCAAAACACTGGCTCGGTGCACAGCTCTGAAGACTGCGGAGCCGGAGACCGCACCTTCACAGCATGGCTTGGAGCCGATGACTTGAGATCCGAGGAAGTTCTGGAAGACTTCGACCCCTTTGACGACTTGGAAGTCTGGTCGGCCTTGTCCAAGGACTCTTGAAAATCAGTTTTCAGCAAGCTTCTATCCACTAGCTTTTTTTCTCTGTTCTAGCAGAATCAGTCTACTAAAAGAGTGGCAGACAGAGCAATCCTCCTGGAGGTGAATGGGCCCTAAGCAATAAACACAATCGACATGGGAGTCCGTGATAAGACATTTTCTGCCCGCATTTTGGGCACTTTTTAAAGCCGGATTTCTGCTTTTCTCTTTGATCAGTCATACTCGCAAGAAAAAACAACAGTATGCACCAAACAACAAATATTGAGTTAGTCTGACAACTATAGCACACACACACACACACACACAGCAAACACCAACAGTAGAAACACTGCAAAGTTAACTATAAATTCTAACTGTATAAGATTATCTACCAAACATGCTAATTATCGCAAAAAACTAGCAAAAACTAACTATAAAGCTTAACTTTCTAAGAACTATTTAAACACACTAAAAAGGATAGGGAACTCGTTAATTAACTAAAGCATGGCCAAAGGCCTAACAGCACCCGCTCTTAAAAGGGACAAAAATCTCATTAGTACAACAAAATGCTGAGCTAAACAAAGGTTAAACAGCCCAACAAAAGCAGTCTAAACAGAAAACTGGAAAAACTTAGCTATGTTGGTACAATAAGTAGAAAAATTTCCACTATACTGGCCCGAGCTCTCCAACGACCTCCTATCAGTTGCAGTGGCAAACTAGATCTGGGGTAGGACATAGAGCATCATGGGATAGGGACCTGGCCTAGAGCTACTCTGAGATCTTCAGCTTGTAAAAGCGGCCGACTCAGAGCCGATGGATCGGCTCCGAACCCTTGTGCAAGAATCAACAGCGAGATTGAACTTCACATCAACAAATTTACATGATTCTGCATCCAGAGATTTATAAAAGGCCAAAAGTCATAAGGTTACGTCCTTTGGCATTAACATGCCAGACAAGTCCTACTCCTGGGATTACAATACAAATGATGCCCAGTACGACTGGCATTATAATACAAATGTCCAGGACCAAGTGACAACAGCAAAAATATACAATGAAGACAGTCTTAAAGCAAATAATGGAATCAGCCATACCCCTGGTAGAACCTCTGACATTACTTTCCAGCAGCCAGTCAGCTGTGACATGGCAAAAAAAGAAGTTATGTCCTTACCATAACATTCAATCTGTGTGGTCGATCATCATTCATTTTTGATGAATAGGACTCCGTTCTGACCCCTCGGAACTGGCTCAGCTGTTAGACATCTTGTGCCAGCCAAAAACTCTCGAGCTAAGACTATACTCATAACACCTTTCTCCATTACCTCAGCTAGAGTCTGCAGCTAAGGAAAGAACAGAAGCCCTGTCTAAATTGAAACCGAACCTCCTCCCAAAACAAAGGTTCAAACCACCAGAAGTCTTTGGGGGGACTGGAGGGTGGGATGCCAAGAATGAATGAAGATAGACAACACAGATGAAATGTTATAAGCACAAATTCTTTATCTGATGTTGTCAATAGTCATTCATTCTTGATGAATGGGACAGAGTCCCCATCTGCTTTAGATCCTGGGTGGCCCTAAGGAAGGATATTCCTGAGCACCATAGAGCCAAGGATGCTCTTCCCCTAGAGGCCATATCCAATTTGTAATGGGTGATAAGGTATGGGGGGAGTAAGCCCATGTTGCGGCTGCAGAAATTTCTTCCATGGAAACCTTAAAATGCAAAACAGCTGAAGTCAATACAGATCTGGTGGAATGTGAATTAACTGGTACAGGCAACTTGCAGTCATTATGATTGTAAACTAAAGTAATACAGTCCCTAAGCCATTTTGATAAGGTAATTTTCGAGACTGGTTTACCCAAAGTTGAATCTGAAAAGGACACAAACAATTGATCTGATTTTCTAGATAATCTGGCTCTATCCAGATAGAAATGCAACTCTCTGTGAACATGTAATAAATGTAAGCGATATTCACCTTTATTTGAAAAATTTGGAAAGACTATCGGCAAATCTATAGTCTGGTTAATGTTAGATTATGAAACCACTTTTGGTGGAAAGGAAGGATTGGTTCTTAAAGACACCCTATCCTTATGAAAAATCATATAAGGATGCTTCATACTCAAGGTCTGCAATTCAGAAACTCTCCTGGCAGAAGTAATGGCCACCAGAAAAAAAGTTGTCCACTATAGGAACTTAAGATTGCAATTAGCTGCAGGCTCAAATGACTGAAGGACTAAGGACTGTAATACTAAGGTCCGATCTCATGGAGCTGTAGCATCCTTGAATGGGGGCTTCAGATGTAAAGCGCCTTTAAGAAAGGTTTTACATAATCGATGGGGAAATCAAGGGATGATCATCAAACCCATTGTGAAAATTAGAAATTGCTGCTAATTGGACTTTGATGGTGGAAGCAGATGCTTCCATTTCAAAAAGAGAAGCCAGAAACTCCAACACCTTGTCAGCTGGGGCTGAGAAGGAATCTAAATTATTCGTACAAGCCCAGATTGAAAATCTCTTCCATTTGCTAAGGTACAGTTTCCTGGTGGATGGTTTATGGGAGGTCAGAAGGATTTTTTGTACTGGAGAAGGTAATTTGTTCGGCCTGGCAATTATTGGAATTAGAGAAACCAAGCTGTCAGCTTGAGACTGTGAAGGTTGGTATGCATCAGTCCTTGCGAGTGAGACAACAGGTCTGGATCTGGGTCCAGAATCCAAGGATGGTGAATCAGGTGAGGCCAAAGGAAGGGGAATCAGACTTGACGGGGCCAATAGGGTGCAATGAGGATCATTTTGTTTTCAATCTTTGGGCTTTCTTCAAGAATAGGGGAATGAGGGGGTAATGGGGGAAAGGCATTAAGTCGTCGTGGAGGAGTGCATCTCTTGGGGACTCCCCCTGCGGAGGAATTAAGGCAAAGTAGTTGCTGCATTTGTTGTTTATTGGGGAGGCAAAAAGATCACAGCAAGGCTGGCATTGGCGCCGAATAAATTTTTTATCACCACTATGGGATTGAGAGATCGCTCGCAAGGCAGGAGGATGCATCTCCTCAGCTTGTCTGCTATCATCAGAGTGGCAAACGAGATCTGACGTAATGGAGATTGGGGCATTATGGGTAGAGTCTTGGCTCAAGAGTTTTTGGCTGGAGCGAGCTGTTTAATGGCCTAGCCGGTTCTGAGGGGTCGGAACAGAGTCCCATTCGTCAAGAATGGATGAAGATTGACATCAGATCAATACATTAATCTGTATGGAAAAGGTTTAACAATTGCATGCCCCTTCCTCCTTGTGGCAAAGGAAAACTTTGGCTTTAATGAACTCTTTTCCCTTTTTTCAGGTAAAACCAGAGTGGGAACATAGGTTGTATGATGACCCCCTTTCCCCCCCCTTGTTTATGTCATAAGAAAATAGTGAAATGACTCAACTGATAAACTGTGAGCTTTGGCCAACTGAGACCTACATGAGTGGAGTTAAGTAGATTTTTACCTGCACTTTTATCAAATAATACACGATTTAAAGTAATTTGTTTGTGTTGCATTGAGCAATATCTAGCTGGAGGCTGACTTTTTTTCAGTAGGTACACACCCACCCTCCCTGTTTTTGTCTTGGTGGCTTTGAAACTGCCTGCCCCTCTTGTAAATGTGCACTTGGATACTCCTCCTGGGCCCATCTCATTTGCTCACTCAAAAAAAAAAATATCTGCTTTTACTGTATTTGTGTTTCTTCCTACTTTATTTTGCTTTTGCGTCATCTTAAAAGTACTCAGTTGTATTTATTACTGCTTGTTGTAACTCATTCTATGCCTTTTAGTTTAAGCACTTGGGCTTTAGACCAGTTGTTTTACATTAAGAAGGTTTGTGGTCTGCACTGTAGTGGCAGGACAGGTAGCTTACATCCTTCTAAGTTAGGAACTGCTGATTGAGGGCTCAGTGTCTGTTATTCTAAAAGTCTATTAATTCTGGTGCACTTGGGCTTCAGGCCAGTTATTTTACATTAAGAAGGTTCGTGGTCTGCACTCTTGTGGGAGGAGAGGCTGGACTCTGCCCTTCTGAGCTGGGAATTTCTGGTTAAAGGCTTATAGTGCCTGCATATTTGAACTGTTTCTTACTGAAATTGGTACATCTTGTTTGCTGTAGCATAGACTAGATCCAGGCCTGCTGAATCTAGCTTTGTTTGTTTGCTTGTTATTTCCCTGAAACGCTAATTCCACCTAAAACGCGGCTTTTCAGCGCTTCTGTGGATCTCTAGTGATATCTGCATTGCTTACTGTACTTATTTCCTTGTTTTACTTGAATGAAAGTTAGTTTGTCGTTTTTGCATTTAAGTTACCTGTAGCACATTGCATTTAAGTTACATAGCACTTGCTCACTAAAGCAAATATATAGGTCAGCGCTAAAAAATTGAAAGCACTACAACCTCACAAACTCTCCTAGAGTACCTTGTTCCCCATTGGCCCCCTTTTTTTTCCAATTATAAAGGAATTCCCAATACTATTCTAGCATGTCCAAAGGTCAGTTGTCAATCTCCTCTCCGGTCCAGCTGGTGAATCTGGGAATCTTGAGGCAATGTTACAACTGCCTCATGTACACAAACAACCCTCTCCTCCTCCCAACAAATTCCAACACGTGAGAGATGCAATCATATAGCCAAACTGGAGGCTAAGCTCTCTCAACTCAGTACTGGCGTAACCAGTCAGGAGGAAAAGGAAACCACACTCACTACAATTCCAGTCTCACATAGACCTTCCACGACAGCAAACCAAACACAAACACACAAAAACATACTCGGAGGCTCTAAATAAAAATCTGCCTAAGCAGCAGAAACCTCCAAAGCAGACACCCAAGCAACCGCTACCCCAAAACAAAACACGTGCAACACATAGCTCAGAAAACCAGTGTGCCGAACAATCACAGCCCTTAAGGCTAAACAACACACCTGATACACTTGTAATAGGTGACTATCGTCAGGCACACCGACGTCCCGCTCACCAGGCTGAACAAGGAGAAGGTCACGGTGAGCTGCCTGTCGGGCGCTAGGATCTGCCACATAACACAAGCACTCAGGTCACTCCAAGGCAAGTACAAATATGACTCAGTCATTGTCCATGCTGGTGTGAATGACCTGAGACGTACCTCCCTGGACTACATGAAGAGAGACAGAGGAGCTCTCTGAGCATGTAGCCCAGGCCGGTATGACCCTGACCTTGAGTAGCATCTTACCTTCACCAACAATGATGCCACAATATGAAGACAAGATGATCAATTTCAACAATTGGCTTAAGTATTGGTGTCATTCAAAGGGGATCCAATGCCTGTCAGCCTGGGATGACATGCTCGACAAGCCACGATGCTTCGCTAGGGACGGCTTGCACCTATCACCCCTGGGCTTTCGGATATTGGCAAAGGCTCTTGTAACCCCCCATAGTGCCTTTTTTAGGCAAGGCTCAAAAGACAAACCCACCTCCATAGGTATCACAAGGGATAAGAAACTAAGTGTAATGCTACTCAACGCCAGAAGTCTAAACCTCAAGATGCATGCACTCGAAACTCTCCTTAGCATGGAGAACATAGATATCTGTACAGTAATAGAAACCTGGTTCAAGGCTCCCAAGAGCACCCCAGCACTACCAGGTTATACCTCATACCATGCTTTTCGGCCCCAAAACTTGGACCAAACCATAAAAGGAGGGGGAGTATCAATATTCGTCAAAGATACCCACATCTCCAGGTTGGTGGCACAGCACGAAGCATCAGAGACTATCCATGTGCAACTAACAGTGGGTAAAACTGCCTTCCAGTTTATAGCCTGCTACAGACCACCCTCCCAAACCCAGGAACTCCACTCGGCCTTCCTGAGCACACTGGAAAATATGAAGGTCTCTCCAAACACCATTATATTGGGCGACTTCAACTACCCAAACATAGACTGGGAGCATTACTCTAGCTCCAACACCCTAGCCCAAAGGTTCCTAGAATTTATAAACTCAAATGCTATGGAACAACTTGTTACCACTCCCACAAGAGGGGAAAACATACTGGACCTGATCATCACCAACATGGGGACTCTATGCTCCAGACCAGAAGTGTATCCCTCACTGGTAAGATCAAACCATAAACTAATCTCACTGGATATTCACATCCCGACCCCACCGGGTGCCCAGAAAACCACAGTGAAAAACTTCTCTAAAGCAAATTTCACACTCCTCAAAACCGAGGTGGAATCCTTCAAAGCCCCCGGGCCTGTGGAAAATACGGCCCAGACCGCAGAATCCTTTATAAACGCATTCTATGAACACCTTCAGGAATGCATGGATCATGCAATCCCAAATAAAACCAAGACCCAATCCTCCAAAGGCAGACGTCCTGTCTGGTGGACCCCAGCCATAAACAAACTATACAATAGAAGGAGGAAGCTACTACATGATAGAGCAAAATCCCAAAAAGGGAAGGCGTCTCTGATCAGTATTAGCAAAAAAACTACGGGCACTCATAAAATCGTCTAAGGCCAGCTTCGAGAGAAAAACTGCACAGGACACTAAGGATAATCACAAGGCTTTCTTTAATTATGTTAGGAACCTGGGTGGGAATTCCCAGATATGCTCAGAATAAGTCCAAAATGACAAAAAATACACCAAACCCACAGACATTGCCAACATCCTAGCCGACAGGCTCAGCGCAAACTTCTCCCCCCCCCTCCCTACCAAAAGGGCAAATATCTATCCCAGCAGAGTGCTGCCCCCCTGACATCTCAGATGCTCAGGTAAGAGCCGCCCTCTCCAAAGCAAAAAAACACAGCATCAATGGGACCAGACGGTGTCCCGGGCTGCGTCTTACATGAACTCCAAGAGCAGCTAAACCCAAACATAAAATTAGAAGTTATGTACTCACCATAACGTTCCATCTGAGTAGGTGTATTCATTTGTCTGCAACCTGTGGGTTATGGATCCGATATCGGATCCGAACCGGCATGGTTTACCAGCTATGGATCCAAGCTCTCAGCTCCTCCCCTCACCCATAATGCCCTGCTCTACCCTCATGACCTCAGATCGAGTTTGCCAACAGCAAGAACACCCTGAAAAGGGTAACACAACATATGCAGGAAACTGAAAGGCCAGGGGGATAGGAGGGTGGGATGGTTGCAGACAAATGAATACACCTACTCAGATGGAACGTTATGGTGAGTACATAACTTCTAAATCTGAAGTAGGAGATTCATTTGTCTGCAACCTGTGGGACAGAGTCCCCAGCTACCTGAATCTTGGGCGGCCATCATGGAAGGATATTCTGGAGCATCGCGGAGCCAAAGGATGCTTTACCCCTAGATGCAAGATCCAACTTGTAGTGGGAAATAAAAGTATGAGATGAAGCCCACGTGGCTGCTGCACAAATATAATCTAGAGGAATCCTAGCCTTAAAGGCTGCCGAGGTAGAAGACTGACCGGGTTGAATGGGCATGTACACCCTCCGGTGCGGGCCTTCCTGAAGCTTGATAAGCCAATAAGATACATTGTGAAATCCAGCGAGATAGTGAGACTTTAGAAATTGGTATGCCCAAATTAAATTTAGCAAAGGAAATGAACAACTGGTCGGATTGCCTATGACCAGCCGTCCTGTTTAGATAAAATCTAAGTTGCCTGTGAACATCTAAGGAGTGAAGCTTGTATTCACCTTTGTTTTCATATTTAGGAAAGAAGACAGGGAGGTCAATGGATTGATTAATGTTTGCTTCAGAAGTTACCTTAGGAAGAAAGGACGTGTTGGTCCTGAGGTAAACACGGTCCGGATGAAAGACCAAGTAAGGAGGTTTAGCTGATAATGCTTGAAGCTCTGAAACTCTCTTGGCCGAAGTAATGGCTACTAAGAAGGCGGTCTTGAAAGACAAGAATTTCAGATCTACCGTAGCCGCCGGTTCGAAGGTCAAGGCCTGGAGAACTAAGGAAAGGTCCCAAGGAGGAACCGCTTGCTTTACAGGGGGCCTGAGAAGAAAAGTACCTTTAAGGAAAATCTTACACAACTTGGCCGACATCAGTGGATTGGAGTCATGACCAATGTGATAATGGGAAATTGCCGCAAGTTGTACTTTGACCGTGGAACTGCTGGCACCATCGTTAAAAAGAGTGGTTAAGAAATCAAGCACCAAAGGGAGAGGAACTGTGAAGGGCTTTAGGCCTTGCCGCTCCGCCCACAAGAACCGTTCCACTTGCTGCGGTAGACTTTCCTAGTGGATGGCTTATGAGCTGCCACCAGGATCGCCTTAACAGGGACGAAATACCGGAGTCCTGATCAAGAGTGGAACTGGAGCAGCCAAGCGGTCAGCTTCAGGTTGTCCAGGTTCGGAGGAGATAAGCGGGATGGATGAGATATCAGATCCGAATGGGATCTAGAATCCAAGGAGGATTCACAGAGTGAGACCTTAGGAAGGGGAACCAGATCTGTCGAGGCCAAACGGAGCAATGAGAATCATTCTGCACCCCAACAGAGAGGCTTTCTGAAGAACTTGGAGCATCAGAGGCAAGGGGGGATAAGCATAAAGAAGACCGGGTGGCCAAGCATGCACCAGAGCATCTCTTGGGGAACCTCCGGGAGGAGGTATCAGAGCGAAAAAACTGTCGCACTTGGTGTTTGAGGGAGAGGCAAAAAGATCGCAACAAGGAGTTCCCCACCGTGCGAATATGCGTTCCGCTACTTGAGTATTGAGAGACCACTCGTAAGGGGTGAGAATGGTGCGACTGAGTTTGTCCGCCAGGATGTTGGACCGACCCGTGGAGATCTGGAGAGTGAAGCCACCACAGGAGGGACCGCTTGCAAGCCTTGCTGATCGCAATGGGATGATGCATAGGAAGAGCAAGATACGACCACTGTACTAGGAGTGTCCACTGGAGGATGCGCATATTGAACCTGGCGAGAGGAAGAAGTGCTATAGCAGCCGCCATGGACCCTAGAGCCCTCAGGACCAACTCCGCCGGAACTGAGCTTGAGTGGAGAATGGCCCGCACCTGGAGTTGCAGATTTTGAACTCTGTTCGCAGTGAGGAAGGCTTTTAATCTCCTTGTGTCTAACCTGGCACCTATAAAATCTATGAACTGCGTGGGTGCTAGGTTGGATTTTTTTGTGTTTATAGTGATGCCCAGACGGGGAGCAAGATGGAGAAAGGAGTCTCGTGCCAATAGTAGTAGATGCCTTGTTGGGGCGGTAAGGAGCCAGTCGTCCAGGTAGGGAAAGACCTGTACCCCCTGAAGCCTCAGGTGGGCCGCTACCACTGCTAATACTTTGGTGAACACCCTGGGGGCTGTGGTGAGACCAAAGGGAAGGACCCGGAACTGGTAGTGACTGGCTCCCAGCCGGAAGCGGAGAAACCTCCTGGAGCGCCTGTCCATTAGTATATGGTAGTACGCATCCTTGAAATCTATGGAGCACATCCAGTGATTTTCTCCCAGAAGGGGGAGAATAGACTGCAGAGTGACCATTTGGAACTTCTCCTTGGGAACTGCCAGGTTCAAGAGTGAAAGGTCTAAAATTGGTCTTAGATCCCCCGTCTTTTTTGGCACTAAAAAGAACCTGGAGTAGAACCCTGATCCGATCTGGAGGGACGGGCTGGATGGCTCTTTTCTTTAGCAGATGGCCAATTTCTGCCAAAGCGGCCTCCCACTGACCGGGTGGAACGTCGGGGAGGGACTTCAATTTTGACAAGTGAAGAAAGGGGATACGGTATCCTCTGGATATGATCTGGAGAACCCAGCGGTCTGATGTTATGGACTCCCATGCCGCCAGGTGCTCCGAAAAATGTCCCCCGACTGCCGCCAGAGTGGAGCAGCCGGGCAACCCCTCAGGGCTGCTGCGCGGGCCGTTCAGAGAAGGGGTTCTCTGGACCCGAAATTCCTGGGAGCCCCTCTGCCTCTAGGGCGGCGTCCTCCCTGTCCTCCTCTGCCACGGAAGGACTGGTTGTCCGGAGAAGGCTGGGATTGCTGCGACTTCCGGAACCACATCTTCTTCTGACCCTTTTGGTTCCTAGAATAGGGCCTCTGGGGTGCAGAGAAGCAGATTCTTCCCGTCCTTCTCGCTCTGGGTCAAAGTGTCACGAACAGTTTTGCCAAAGAGGGCAGAACCATCGAAGGGGGCGTTCGCAAATGACGCTTTGAAGGGCTCTGAGAAATCGCAATGACGGAGCCAGGCCTGACGTCTAGTAACTAGGCCTGCCCCTGCGGTTCTAGCGGCGCCTTCCGTAGCATGGGAGAGTAGCCGCATAGAGGTATTGGTAACGGACCTGAGAGTGGCCATGCGGGTGGAGTGCAGCACTTTGTCCTCCTCCGACATGGACTCTGGGGGGGATGCAGCGTATTCTTTAATAAGATCGCGCTGCATCCTAATCACATGTGCCAGATAGTTCAGCGCCCTTACAGAGAAGGTCGCTGAACTAAACATCCGCTTCCCCAAGCGGTCCATCATCCGAGACTCCTTGCTCGGGATGGACTGAGGACTCTCCTGAGCAAGTTCCCTCTTGGTGGCCGCCGTCAACATGGCATCTACCGGAGGCCCCTTACTCCAATGGGCACGGTCAGCCGGGGGACTGAGAATACGGTCGGGCCTTTTAGGGATTGGCTCCACGGTGTCCGGTTCCTTCCACGCCCTGGTGGCAATGAGGTCCACCAGGGGGTCGGCAGGAGGGGACACCCAAGAGGTAGACGGGCCCGCTTCAAATGCCTCCAAGAACACGGACTCGTCCGAGGAAGACTTGGGGGCAGACCACCCCCCCTTATGCAGAGCATTTCCATGATGTCTCCAAATGAGACATCCTCGGGGGGTGACCATGGGGAGCCTTCCCCTTCCTCCAAATCCGTGTCTTCCGTGAGAGACTCGGGGGAGTCAATGTGCCTCCTTTTGCACGTATGCTTGCGGGGAACATCCTCTGGGGGGCTGTCAGAGGACTCCTCGCAAACAGTAACCTGTTCCAGGGGAACAGCTTGGGGCACAGGAGCGGGCTGTCCCAAGGGCCGGATCGTGGAAGCCTGACCCAGTGCAGAGGGAGCGCGGGACGGAGCCGAAGCAAGTGCCGGGGGTCCGGAGACCCTCAACAGGGCCCTCTCCACTACATCAAAAGCCGAAGGGAGCCGACCTCGACCAAAGGATCCGACAATCGGCTCCCCTCAGATCCGAGGAGTGGATCGGAGCCGGCGCCAGCGCCGGATCCGGCGACAGTGCGCTCCGACACAGACGGGCGCCGAAGGAGCACTGATCCCCGGATCCGAAGGTCGGATCCGGCACTGAGGGCAGGGTCGGATCCGGTACCAAGTACTATCGGCACCGACCGACCCCGCCCGGCTGCTCTGCTCCAACTGCTCCGAACCCGGGTAGTGGGTCGGAGAAGGAGCAATTGGCTTGAAAAAAGGGGTCGAGCTCCCCCACAGGGGGGGGGGGGGAGGGGAGGCAAGAGCACTCCCATCTGCATCTGGGCCTGGATGAACCTTCTCATCATCCGGTCCAGATCAGCATCTGACAGGCTATAAGTTGATCTCGACGAGGCTACCGAGGCTACAGACAAGGAGGCCTGAGGAGAAGCCCGCTTGGCTGGCGGGGCCGAAACAGAGGTCTCGGCCCGCCGCTTATGGTGCTTCTCCCTCCGGTCCTTCTTCCTAGCTTCCCTCTCCTCCGAACCACTACAGGGAGGTTGAGTCCCAGGAGGAGGAGGGGGAGCCGGAGAGGAGACAACCGTAGAAACGGTTACCCCCGAAGGAGCGGAGTCCGGTGGCAAAAGACCCGCCAAAACAAGCTTGGACCTCCGCTCCTTCAATGCCCTGGGGTTGAACCCTGCACAAATGGAACATCCAGATGTGAGGTGTTCAACCCCCAGGCATCTAACACACCGAGTGTGGCCATCAGCTGGGGAAAGCTTATGGAGCACTTGGAAAATACAGCTTTGGGCTGCTCAGACATCCCAAAAGCAAAAACAAGGTTACTAAAACTAGTTAAAGTAAAGTAACAAAACCACTCAACAGGCCCAAACACACACTACGCTACCAGCAAGGGGAGGGATAAGTAAAATTAAATTTTAAGACACTAAAAGTATAATAATATAAAAGGGAAACCTACACTTCCACACAACTTTCACACAAAACTTCAAAAATAAGCACTTTAAGACTAAAAAACTACACTTAGCTGGAGAGCTTAGAAAACACAATTTGGTCACCATGCGCGGCAAACGAGATCTGAGGTCATGAGGGTAGAGCAGGGCATTATGGGTGAGGGGAGGAGCTGAGAGCTTGGATCCATAGCTGGTAAACCATGCCGGTTCGGATCAGATATCGGATCCATAACCCACAGGTTGCAGACAAATGAATCTCCTACTTCAGATCTACTGTTCAATCTCAGCCTTACTACAGGATATGTACCCAAAGAGTGGCGTACAGCAACGGTGGTCCCTCTCCACAAAGGTGGTGCCTCAACGGATCATGGAAACTATCGCCCCATAAGCCTGACTAGCTTGGTCTGCAAAGCTATGGAAAGGATCATCATGGACCTTATAAATAAAGATATTGGGGACCTACAGACACTGGATCCTACCCAGTTTGGCTTTGTTAAGGGCAGATTCTGCCTCTTAAACCTGGTCGATTTCTTTGAAACAGTCACCAAGGCCATTGACGAGGGGAAGGTGGTCCACACAGCCTACCTGGACCTCGCAAAAGCCTTCGATACAATACCCCACTGGGGCATTATAGATAAGCTCACCAGCTTAAATATAAATCCCTATGTCACTAGATGGGTTGCAAACTGGCTCAAGGACAGAGCCCACATGGTTAGAATTGCTGGAGCCATGTCAGACTCCAAACCAGTTACAAGTGGCGTCCCACAAGGCTCAGTCCTGGGGCCTCTCTTGTTCGGTATATATTTCTCAGAGGTACAGGCCAACACGGAAGGACTGTGGCTGACCAAGTTCACAGATGACTGCAAACTGGGCGCCATAATAGACTCTCCAGCCGACACAAGCATCCTCCAAAAGGGCCTCATAGAAACAGACAACTGGTGCCAGAGCCATGGCCTCAAGCTAAACGCCAAAAAGTGTATAGTCATCCCCTTTGGCAAAAACAAAGTGCTCACAAATTACCACATAAGTGGTAATCCATTAAGTACGGAAGTAATTAGGGACCTGGGGACCCAAGTTGATAGCAATCTCTGATTTGACAACCACGTGGTCAAAGTCGTTAGAAAAACATTTTATATAGCCCACCTAATCATGAAGGGATTCACATCTAGATCAGGGGAGGTCATCGTGCCTCTTTACTCATCCCTCATCAGGCCCATAATTGAGTACAATGCCCCTTTTGGGATGTACCTTACCAGACACCTGCAGCAACTGGAAAGACCCCAAAAGTACCTCACCAAGAGGATCAAAGAGCTCAAACAGATGCCATATGCTGCCCGGTTAAAGAAACTCCAGCTCTACTCAGTGGTATACTGCCTGCTCAGAGGCGATCTGTGCCTGACGTATAAAGCCATGTCCAACCCGGAATTAATGGACATACTGCACCTCAGAAAATCCAAATCCCATCGAGCTACGCGCTCGAGAGACTTGAACCTCAGCACTGAAATAAATAGGACATGCTGGAGGAACAGATTCATAACCCAGAGGCTCCCTTCACTCTGGAATAAAATCCCAGTCCAGGTTAGGCAGAGTCCCTCATTGACTCTCTTCAAGAGGAATCTTGATGAGTGGATGGGGGATTGTAGGTTTACCCCGGGTATCACTTCTGTGTCACTATTAGACAGAGACACAGTATACTAACCTCAAAAAAGGGCACAGCAAAATTAATTTAAAATGGGTGGCGAAAGCCAAACACACTCTGGCTAGGCTTATAAATGCCCTAGTGCAGATAGCCTAGTATGAACCTATGAACCTATTTAAAATTCTGGCACATTTGGAAGGAAAATGGAGATAGCCCTGAGCACTGTTCCTTTAAAACTGTGCACGAGTGGCCTTATGTCCCGCATAACACTTCTGCATACACTGGATACATGGTCTTATGTACTCTTGCAAGACGGAAACTGAAATTTCTCATGGTTGCATATTTGAACATGTAGAACTGATTTACATATGCAGCTCTAGAAATAACCTTTTAATATAGTGCTTGTTGCATAAACAGCTTATTAGCTTCTGCAACTATGTACTCAAAGCACCTCTACATGTGCAGTTCTGTTTTCATTTACATTATTGCTCTATTATTGAAGTGAAAGTGATGACTGCACATTATGAGAAAGGACAGAAGAATGTGTGAAGGTCAGCACCAAGGAAGGAAACATGGCAACAAACTCTGGGGCGAAAAGAAAATGCATCTCTCTGATAAACCATCTAAAGGCAGCAACAACTCTTTAGGAACACTACGAAGTACAGGAGCAAATATATCTCAGAAGACCGTGTCAGTTCTAAAACTTGACAATCTTAGGAGAGGAGCATTGGTTAATTTGCTACAGGTTGATCATTCAAGCTAGTATTTCACTGGCTTCTGGCACTCTATTACCTCCAAGACTAAATTAATACTTTAACATACATATCTTGCTTGTCTGACTTGTAAAATCACTCAAATGGCTACAAATGCATTATGTTATTCCCCTCCCCAAGGATGACTAGAAACAGTAAACACCACTACAACTATGTAAAACAATATTGCAATTAACTAAATAGTTGGAAACTGACATACGGACAGTCATTTACTACATTACACAGATGTCTTATGCAATAAAACTAAGGAAATACAAAACTGCAATTTCTGGAAATAACTCAGTTTTTTTAAATGTGGGCATGAAGTGGCTGGTAATTCACAAGACTGCAGGTTTCCTCTTATTGACTCCATGAATCATTTACTTATTCTTTGTAATTAGAATATTTTGGTACAGGTGATGTTAATTGCAGTCTGAGAAAATATCAGGAAAAATGGAAATAATGGCTGAAAATGTGACTACGGAAGATGTACACAACAGAATCAAGCAATGCTCTGTGCATGACTACGCTATTCGGCTACAAGCTGAGTAGTAAGCTTGAAAGGAGACATACATAGTCCAATTATGATTTCTGGTTGTTAATATGGCTTCAGCTGATTAGAATTTAAGTTGCTGAGTTTGTGCATGTCCAGCATGGTACTAATTAGACAAAAGGTGGCAGATTTGAGAAGTAATGGAGGACCTGGGTACTCAAGTAGAAAATATGTATGGCAGTTGGTTGGCTGTGATGGAGAATACGACACATGGAAATAAGAGTGCGACTGGAACAAGTTCATAGTTAAGTACTAGGCTAGCTGTCCTTGCAGGCCATTTTAAGTCTAGACAATTTCTCTTACAAACGTGAGAATCAAACCAGGTAACTTGTGACTATGAGGTAACCACCTTAACCATTACACCAACTCAAGATTATATCACCCCATATGGGACCGGAATAATCCGCAATTCCTAACTTAAATCAATGACTTATCCATTAGGCCACAGGGGAATGCTGGAAAAAGCCCTTGGAGTTAATGGAGTTTATGAACACAAATACTTTCTTAATGCACTTCAATGAGGTATCACTGAGAACTTGGACAGTGTGCAGGTTGCATTAACAATTTCAGGAGTATGTCTGGTAAATCTGGTTATTTTGGTGCAATTTGTGACTATCTATAAGGAGTAATAGCAGCTGTGGCAGTTATGGTAGCCATGGAATATATTTTTTTTAGAGGATTGACTACTCTATGTGGATTTTTATTCAAGTAATGCTCCAGCAGAGATCACAGTTAGTGGATGGTTTACACTAACAAATGTTAACTGAAGTATAGGTTGACTTTTTCAGCAGCCTTAAAGGTTGTTTTCAATGGAAGGAATGTTTTTTTTAACAACACTAAACAATAGCCAAGCTAAGGTAGATTAGCATATTCTGATTTAATAGAAACGGACTAAAAGTGATTTGCAAAGTTGGGTGTGTCTACAGTCTCAGGGAAAGAGGAATGGGAGGAGATGGACAATATATTTCTGTACAACACTGCAGGGGAGAGAGAGAAGAATGCTGGTACTCAACTGTAAATAATCATGGGTAGTGGTGGTCTATATTCAACAACACAGTTTTTTTTTATTTGTTGCTTTTTTGTATTACTAATTCACTGCTTAGAAGGCTGACCACTGTTGACAAATGCTTCTATAAAAGAACCGCTTGAAAATTTACCTACAGAAGCCAGAAAATAGATCAACAAACGTAACAGTGAAGTAATTAGGAAAGGAAGTTCTCCATTTCTTTACATTTCAATTACTTCAGTAATAGAATTGAGTACACAGGACGTCGTCAATTCTAGAGAAAGCCTACTTATTACACATAACTAGTTCTACCACCTGTTAAATGCCAGCACAGTAAAGGACCTGCAGAAATTGTTTTAACTTTAAGCAGTTATAATATACAAATTAATGCTGTACAAAAAAAAGAAAAAAAGACAAAATTAGAGATTTGCATTAACAAGGCAGCCCTAATCTATTGCAACAGAACTTGGGCTGTCAATTAGAATAGCAAACTGAAGTGCATGGAGATCAACTGCCCTCCAGTTTATTCATATATGTAGTGTTTGTATTTGCAATTACTTCAGCAAGGGTTGAATTTTTGGACTGGACAGTCTGATTAGCAGCCCATTGATTTTAAATGAGTTCATAGGTAGGTACTAGGCTATTGGCCCTAGGGCCTATATAAGCCTAGCCAAACAGTACCCTGGTTTTTGCCACCCAAGAAAATTATTTTCCTGTGCCCCTGTCAAGCAGAGCCACAGAAGTGATCCCCAGGGTGAATTTCCCATCCAATCATTAAGATTTTTCTTGAAGAGTGCTGAGGAGGAGCTTTGTTTGATATAGATAGGCAGTTTGTTCCAGAGTATGGGAGGTCTCTGGGACAGGAATCTATCCCTCCAGCATGTTCTGTTTATTGTGGTGACAAGGTTTAGGTCCCTAGAGTGTGTAGCTCAGAGGGATTGGGATTTCTTTAAGTAGAGCATGTCCAACAGCTCTGGGTTTGACATAGCTTTGTACTTTAGGCAGAGATCACCTCTGAGTAGACTATATGTGACAGAGTAAAGCTGGAGTTTTTTGAGAATGTCTGCATAGGGCCTTTGTTTGAGGCCAGTAATCCTCTTTGCGAGGTATTTCTGTGGCCTTTCCAGTTGTTGTAGATGTCTTGTGAGGTACATACCAAAAGGGGAGTTGTACTCTATAATGGGTCTAATGATTGATGAGTAGAGGGGAACAATTACCTCTTTTTTCCTGGATGAGAAACCTTTTGTGATGAGATGTGCCATGTTGAAGTATTTTCTGACCACTGTGGCAATGTGATTATCAAAGGAGAGACTACAGTCCACCTGTGTCCCAAGGTCTTATCACACTTTCGGTGTTAAGTAAACTATCGCCTATGTGGTAGTTCATGGGTACAGAGTTTTTACCAAAAGGGATGAAAATGCACTTTTTGGCATTGAGCTTGAGGCCATGGCTTTGACACCAGGCATCTGTCTCAGTGAGCCCCTTTTGTAGGATGTCCACATCGTTAGGAGTTTTGATTATGGCTCCTAGTTTGCAGTCATCTGAGAACTTTGTTAGCCAAAGGCCTTCTGTGTTAGCCTGTACTTCAGAGAAGTAGATACCAAACAGGAGAGGACCTAGGACTGAACCCTGTGGTACTCCACTTGTCACTGGTCTGAAGTTGGATTTAGTGTCTGCTACTTTCACAGTGTGGGTTCTGTCAGTGAGCCAGTTGGCAACCCATCTTGTGACATAGGGATTTATACCTAGTTTAGTGAGTTTATCTATAATTCCAGAGTGGGGGATGGTGTTGAAAGCCTTGGCGAGATCTAGATAGGCTGTGTGAACCACCTTACCCTCATCTACGACTTCTTTGAAGCGGTCACCAAAGCCGATCAGGTTTAGGAGACATGATCTGCCTTTTACAAACCCGAACTGGGTAGGGTCCAGAGTTTGGAGATTACCAATGTCATTGTTTATAAGTTCCATAGCTTTGTAGACCAGGCTCGTTAGGCTAATGGGGCGATAGTTCCCGGGGTGCGTGGTGGCTCCCCCTTTGTGGAGTGGGATAACTGTTGCTGTGCGCCACTCGAGCACAAAGCCGGAGGTGAGGCTATGATTGAACATGGTACTTGGGTGCGGTGCCAGTTCATTCTGTAGTTCATGTAGAACGCAGCCTGGGATGTTGTCAGGTCCCATGGATGCTGTGTTCTTGGATTTGGAGTGTTTTTTACCTGTGCAGCCACGATTACAGGAACTTTGCATTCCTCCGGTATAGAGATAGGCCCTTCAGGGGATGAGAGAGGGGTAAAGTTATCACTGAACCTATCTGCCAGGATGTTGGCAATATAAGTTGGTTCTGTATATTTAGTGTCATTGTGCTGTAACTCAGAGCAGATCTGAGTGTTGCCATTGAGATTCTTGACATAGCTATAGAATGCTTTGTGGTCGTCTTTAGAATCAGTGGCAATTTTGTTTTCGTAACTAGCTTTGGAGAATTTTATGAGGGATCTCCGCTTCTTACTGAGGCTGACCACGGAGTTCCTCCAATCATGGGATTTTACTCTTTTTTGCAACAGTTTCTTTCTTCTGTTGTAGAGTTTATGGCAGGGGACCCACCAGATTGGCTTCCTTTTTTTGGAGGATAGCATCTTGGTTCTATTAGGGATTGCACGATCCATGCACTCATCTAAGTGACTATAAAGTGCAATTGTATAGGATTCAGCAGTCGTACCTCTATTGTCCATCAGCATGGGTGTCGTGAAGTTTGCCACTTCTGTCTTAAGAAGCGTGAAGTTGGCTTTGGAGAAATTTTTTTATGGTGGTTTCCCTAATTGGGGGTTGAGGTGGGATGTGGATGTCTAGGGTGATTTGCTTGTGGTCGGATGTGATCAATGAGGAATTGACCTCTGGTGTGGAACACCGGTTGCCCATGTTGGTAATGACCAGGTCTAGGATATTGCTGCCCCTGATGGGGATGTGGATAAGTTGATCCAAGGTGTTGGAATTTATGAATTCTAGAAAACATTGAGCACAAGAGTTGGTACACGAGTAGTTTTCCCAGTTAATGGTGGGGTAGTTGAAATCGCCCATTATTAGGGTGTTAGGTTGTACCCTAATATTTTCCAGTGTATCAAGAAATGAGGAGTGGGAATCCTGGGGCATGGTGGGGGATCTGTAGCAAGCCACAATTTGGATTGCGGTCTTGCCCAGAATTAGTTGCACTTGGATAATCTCAGATGCATTATATGCTGAGCAACTAGCCTGGAGGTGTGGATATCCTTAATGAATATGAACACGCCTCTGCCTTTAGTGCTTCGGTCCAGGTTAGGTGGCCGAAAGGTGTGGTATGAATTATAGCCTGGTAATGCAGGGGTGCTCTCTGGAGCCTTGAACCAGGTCTCTGTCACTGTACAGATGTCAATGTTCTCCATTTTAAGGAGCACCTCGAGTGAGTGCATTTTGAGGTTGAGACTTCTAGCATTAAGTAGCATTACCCTCAGATTTTGTTGCTTGTACCCTGTTACAGTGGTGAATTTGTCATTTGGGTTCAGCTGGGATGAGCATTGTAGAGAGTCTGGAAATTATTGCATTTTTAGTTCAATTAACTAGGTGTTAGGTAAATGAAGACTGATGGTGCAAACTATGGGTCTTTTATATATCAAACATACTTTGCGAGAAAAATGCACATCATTTAAAAGTTTTTTACAAAACCTGTTTGACTGCTATACGTTTTATTAACCAGTTACTTTAAGACATTTAACAGAAAATGTTTATAATGAAACATACTCCTTCCATGCTAATTATGAAATTTGGTTTCCTATTATTCACTGTGCAACTGCTGGTGAATATTACTGAAGACAGATATTTAATGTGTGGAAGAAGATAGGAAATTGCAGTGATAATGATCAATACATTATAATTTAGAAGGAAACTGTTAAATTTTAAGCATTCAATGCTGATGTTGAAGTCCGCTGCTGTACGACTTGCCATACCCTCACTGCATAAACAATGAAGGATGAGGCTATATAATGACTTGCACTGTATAGAGCTCTACTAAATTATATGACTGGTAGTCATACTGAATGCTTCTGATCGATGAGTCTGTATGGAACTTTACTAAATTTGTCACACTGAATACATCTACAGCACAGAAATCAGTGAATTTTACGAAGCCAGTCTTACAAAATGGTGAAGTAAGGATCTGGGGGTTAAATTTACTAAATGCACTTAAGAGATGGGTAAAGAATGTTAACAGTCAGTGTTGCAGGGCTTATGGTAGCCTTGAAAATGCAAAAAACTCAAACAGCAAACCAGTTTCTCAAAATCCTCAGCTTTAAACATTTTTTTCTTCTACTTTTCAGGTTCATGCGCAAGTGTACTAGGAAATCTGTAGATGATTACAAGCTTAGCAATTCAAAAGTTCCCTTCAGGCTAAAGGACAGGAGTATTTGACGTGGCCCATTCAAATAGCTAGATTTACCATGAAGGTGGCAAGGGTGCTACTCTGCTCGAGATGTAGAATAAGTTTATTCCAGAGATGAAGGATACACATTGGAATGTAAATTTGATGCAGTTTCTTGCCTATTAATGAACGTTTATTTCCTTTAACAGTGTATCTGAAGTACCAATTGTTCTGTGAAGGAACAGGTCAAAGAAGGTGGGATCATTCATGGCTCAAAAAGCTAGACACAGATCTCCATGGTGAAGTCTATAAGGAACAGAGTAGAGAGACAGGGATGCCAGTCGTTCTCTCAGCCAGGATCTTTGAGACCAACAATACTTTTAGTTATAAATCCGGAGCTTTCAACCTGAATACGTTTATATAAATACATGCCAAAAGGTGCATTATATATTCAATAATGGGTCTGGTGAGATGTGAAATCAAAACTTCTTTGGATTTAGTGGAGATGCCTTTAGAAATTAGATGAGCCAGGAAGGCGGCTTTCTGAAGTACTGCAGAGACCTGATGGTCAAATGGTAAGAAATTAACTAGAATGCTTAGATCCCTTTCAACAGTGTTGGGTTGGAGGGTGGTGTCTCACCTTTATTGTATTTGAAAATGTTTTGTTAACAAAACAAATTAAATGAAGAAATGCAGCAAAGTTAAGACCATTTTTCCTTGCATTAGTTAACATAGTCTAACCCATGTTGGTGCAATTGTGAGTCAGTGAAAGATTAAACTGTCAATTGTCTGCAAACTTAAATAACCACAGACTAAGAGTACTAGCCTGAAGATCTAAAACAGATGCCAAATAGGAGTGGGCCAGACAATGAGTTCTGTGGTACACAACAGGTCCCTTCAGCTTTCAAATGAGACACCGCACGGGATCTGTCAAACAACCATTTTGCTATGAACTGCACAACATATAGATTTACATTCATATTATAAAGTCTGTCAAGTCTCAAAGTTCTTGGTGAATTCCAGATATGCCGAATGTACCACAACCACTATCCACTGCTTCAGTTTGTTTTCTCCCAAAGAAATTAATGAGGTTGAAGAGGCAGGACCCTGCCTTTGACAAAGTCAAATTGATGAGGGTCCAGAGTCGAAAGGTTTTCAATACCTGGATTAATGAGTTCTGATAAAATATGTTGCACAGCTTTACATCTAGACCAGTGAAAGTAACAGGTCTTTAGTTACCAGGGTCTATTTTTATGTAATGGCTTCAGCAGTGTAACCAGTGAAGAGGTTTAGATTAGACAGTAAGCTAGTATTCAGATTAGCCATCTTTGGCACTGATAATCAGACAAGCTGGTATAGTACCACGGCTGATGGATGAGGTGGTGTTAGCTTTTGAGAGGACTGAGAACTTGCTCCGTAGTAATTAAATAGGGTGCCTGGGACTGTAGCACAGCTAGAACTGTGGGTGGACTAAAATTTGCACCAAAATTATCAGGTGGGATACCCGCTATTTCCTTTGTGACAGTATGTAGTAGTGTGCTGCAGCTCCAAATATTGTTGGATGTCCGTTCTTAACTTTTCAATGTATTTAAAGATTTGTAGTTATTTTGGGTTTTAGTGGACCTTTTAAGTTCATACTCAGTTTTTAGCTTCCTTTAAACATTACTAATGTAAGTGTGCTCTTAAAAGTATAATGTGACTTCTTAAAGCATGAAGCAATTTCTTTCCCGTTATATAATTTATATGGTTATTTCATCACAGGGGATTGTTTTTAAATTTCTAATGTTTGGTGTGGATAGAAACTACCCTATTAATGTACACATTTACGTAATGGTCCAAGTCAGAAATGTGGGCAGCAGCTTTAGCAATGGATCCATTACAGGAAAATTACAGCAGAGTTTAAGTCATCAAGTAACTGAAGATTTGCTTTTGATAAGTTCCTAAACACAGAGATATTTAACATGGGAAATACCAGGAGTTCTAAATTAAAAGGTCACCATTTTATGGTCTGGTTTAACAAGGCAGGATAATACACATGGAGATGTGCAACAAGCAGCCATATTTGTGAAAACTAGATCAATGAAGCTGGGGCCCCTAGTAGGATGGCTGCTACATGTAAAAGAGTTAGCATTTATGTCAAGGAAATATTGGGTATGTGGGCCACAGGTGATATAGGTCAGCCAGTTTGATGGCTAGTTGAAGTACCCTAATAAAAAGGTGTTGGGTTTAATGGGAATTTCAGCTAAAATGTTGACGGTTATAATGCTCAGAAGTGGATAGACTAGTCTATAACTAGATATGAAGTGGTAGTTTGCTTATGATGATTTGGACATCTAGAAGTTCAAATGAGGTGTCACGAGGAGTCAGGCATGAGAGAGTGATATTCAACAAAGTACAGTTGTATAAGAAAACTTACCGTAACAGTACACGTTCGAATGATCACAGCAGCAGTAGCTTTAGCTATCTGGGTTAAATTCTGCCAAGGGTATAACAGCTGGCCAGTTTCCAAAGCTTCTGGGAAAATTCAATGCTCCCAAACTGTCAGGCAGCTCAAACGGCACTGACTAAAAGACAAATTTGGGCACCAAGCTCTTCACAACTTTCCTGCCAAGAGACAAAAAGGCCAATGCTGGGAAGAACAAAAAAAAAAAGCAACAAAGAAAAAAAGAAAACACAACACCCTGGCATAAACATACTTGGAGAGGAGTGGAGTGAGTGGCAACTGCAGCAGTATTTATTTGAACATCTACTGTTATTGGCAAGTTTACTTACACAGCTGTACTATGTTCATCATATTTATCACGGATGCAGTAGCCTTAGCTATACAGCTAGAGCACCAGAGCTTAGTACATTTGGGAGATGAGTCCAAAAACACCTCGAAAATGGTCCTTGCAAAGTCTGATCTAGACCTAGAGAAGGAATGAAGCTTTTATACTGCCGTGTAAATGTATGTACAGAGGATCATGTTGCTGCTTCTAGAATTCAGCCATTTCCATAATGGCATAGATGAAGCCAAGGCCCTGGTAGAGTGGGCTTTGAGTCTGTCTAGAATAATTTTGTTGTGGTGAGTACAACAAAAGTTAACTTTAGGCAACCATTTGGAAATAGTCTGTTTTGACATAGGTTGTGCTCTCTTACCTTCACAGAAACTAAATAGAACTATCTTTCAGATCAATCAAGATATTACCGGAGTTGCCAGTAAACATCCAAGGTATGGAGTATTCTCTCTCTCATGTTTGGGTTCAGGGAAAAACAGAAAGATGGATAGGTTGGCTTAAATTAAACTTTAAGCATACAAGGATTAGCTTAAAGAAAAAATCCTTTCCCTGAGAATGAAAACGAGGCAGAGTTGTCAACAACATAATTTGCAATTCATATACTCTTTCAGAGGTCAGAGCAATCAAAAACTATTTTGCATGTTAAGAACCTCAAGTTAGCTAGGCTAGCTGGTTGAAATGGATCAAGTGTTAGCTTCTCTAATACAAAATTAAGATCTCAAGGAAGGGCTACTGGTTTTCTTGGAGGCCTGCAATACAAAATCTCTCTCAAAAAAACAATTTGACATGAGATTGCCTTGAAGGAGGAGGATCCATAGGCAGACACTTTGAAATGGACAATAAATGAACCTTGTTAGAAAAGAAAGGCCATAGGATAGTAACTCACAAAAACATTGAAAAAACAGAGACCTGACCCTGAATGGGGGCTGGTTATGTTTGCACCATCTAGAAAAACCTTTTCCATTTTCTAATGTATGATTTTCTAGTAGCAGGTATTTTGCCTCCATTATTACACCTCATGCACGTCCTTAGTAAAGAGGTACTTAAAAGGAATCAAGACCCTAGCATTTAGGCAGTCAACTGAAGTTGATTGGTGTTAGGGTATATCAAACACCCTTGTTCATGTGTGAGTAGATCCAGGCTATGAGGAAGCGTGTGGTAGTTGCGCTTGGCCATTTCCAAAAGGGACAACCATGATTGCCTGGGCCAGAAGGGAGTCACCACAATGATCTTGGGGGATTCTGCTGAACCTTCAGACATACCCTGGATATTAGTGGAAAAGCATAAGGAACATTCCAGCTCAAGGAAAAGAAAAAGCAATAGTCTTTCCAGGCCTTCTTGCATGGAGTCGTGGAGCAGAATCTTGCCATCTGATAATTCAAAGAGGAGAACGAGAGGTCTACTTGAGAATATCCCCAAAGACTGATCAAATCTAGGAAAAAACCCAATCCAGTTACCATACAGGAGGGTCTGTCCTGGTCCTGCTCAGCTTGTCTGCCACACAATTTTACTGATGGAATTTTGGATGCCTGCAGAGTGAGACTGTGAAATGAAGCTGTATCCCAAGTTAACATGGACACTTCAGATACAACTATATCTTTATGTGGAGTTTTGCCAGAGGTATCATGAGAATCATAAGAAGCCATGAGACCCAAAATTCTAAGGCATTCCTTCACAGTGAACAAACAGTGGAAACCCTAAAATCAATCTGGATACAGTTCTTGTGGAAGAAAAGCTCTTTGAACTGTGGCATTTACTTGGCATTCCAGAAACAATCCTGGGAGGAATCAAGACAGACATTTGAATGTTCAATTGGAATCCCAACTTGTGTAAGAGATCTCTCACCCAAGGGAGAGAGAGATTCTGGACACTGAAAAAGCCTCTGCAAAGATAAGCAAGTTGCCTAAATATGGGGAAAAAGATGGATACCCTGTAGCCTGAATGAGCTGTAACTGGAGCTAGACAATTTGAGAATACTCTAGACTATCCACTGCACTAAAAAGGTAAGGCTGAGAACAGATATTGTGATTCAGACACAACCTTAAACGCCTGAAATCTGGATGAACAGGAATAGAATAAGCAACGTTTAAACAGTGTTACCAGGAAAAGTTATGTACTCACCATAACGTTCCATTTGTGTTGTCCATTTTCATTCTTCCTCAACTTATGGGTTCAGATCAGATCCCTCTGATCCAACTCGGCCATTGCTAAAGTTCATGGCAACCAAACTCTCTCAAGCTTCTCCCTTACCCACAATGCAACAACCCCAAGCACCTCAGATCTTGTTTGCAGACTTTAGCAGAAAGAAATATTAGTTGTCATATAATGATGAGACTATATCTGGAGCTCAATATAAGGGAAGTGACATCCCCTAAACACTCACTCTTCCAGTAGTTTTTTGTGGATGGGGGTTGGAGGGAGGGGAGTTAAGAATGAAAAATGACACCACAGATGGAATGTTATGTTAAGTACATAACGTCTTTATCTGATGTCCATTTTCATTCTGTCCTCAACTTATGGGACAAAGTCCCCAGTAACCTAAAATCCCAGGTGGACTCAAGGAAGGATATTCCTGAGAATCATTGAACCAAATGACGCTCTACCCCTGGAGACCAGATCCAATTTGTAATAACAAAGGTATGGGGAGTAGCCAGGTTGCAGCTGCACATGTCATCCATGAATTCTATAGATTGAAAAGCTGAAGTTTCCACGGATCTAGATGAATAGCTCGTAATCGTTTTTTGATAAAGCAATGCTCAATTTGTTATAAATAAATGAAATACAGTCAGTTACCATCTGGCTAAAGTTACTCTAGCAAGTGGTTTCACCAACTTTATTTCTGAAAATGAAACAAATTGTTCAGTTTTCCTGATGCTTTTCATTCTATGTAGGTAAAAACGTAATTGTCTGAACATCCAGTAAGTGTAACATGTATTTCTCCCTTGTTAGCAATTTTTGGAAAGAATACTGGCAAATTAATGGACTGATTAATACAATTTGATACCACCTTAGGGAGAAAGGATGCATTTGTTTGTAATTAACTCTAGTTTTGAATGCAAGGCTTGAATCTCTGAAAATTCGTCTGGCAGAAGTAATGACAAATAAAAGCTTTGTTTTCCAAGACCAGATATTCAAGATCACACCCAGCTGCTGGTTCAAAGTGGGGATGAAAGTGCTTGCAGTACCAGATATAGATCCCAAGGTGGAATAGGGTCTTGAATAGGAGGCCTTAGAAGAGTGCCTCGCAAAAAGACTTTGCAGAGCTTATGAGAGGCAACGGAAGAACCTTCAAATCTAATGTGAAAAATCCATATCGCTGCTACATAGACTGTGACTTTCGAGAAACTAGCTCCTTCTTTAAAAGTTATGACCAAAAATTCAAGGATGTTATTTACAGGAGCTGAAAAAAGATCATATATAAGAATCACAGGCCTAAAGCAGATGCCCTAAGCTGACCGCCTTAAACTCCAGCTATACTCTGTCGCATATCGTCAACTCTGAGGCAATCTCTGCTTAACATACAAGGCCATGTCAAACCAAGAGCTGTTGGACATGCTACACTTAAAGAAATCCCAATCCCTCAGAGCCACATGCTCCAGGGATCTAAACCTTGTCATCAAAATAAACAAAACATGCTAGAGGGATAAGGTTCCTGACCCAGAGACTCCCCAGACTCTGGAATAGAATTGCCCATACATGTCAAGCAGAGCGCCTCTTTGGCCCTCTTCAATAGGAACCTT
Source organism: Protopterus annectens (assembly GCF_019279795.1). Classification (NCBI taxonomy): domain Eukaryota; kingdom Metazoa; phylum Chordata; order Ceratodontiformes; family Protopteridae; genus Protopterus; species Protopterus annectens. The sequence goes on from NC_056733.1 coordinate 1,056,894,539, forward strand.
GATGATTGGATGGGAGAAAGGAAATTCACCCCGGGGATCACGTCAGTCACCCTGCTAGACAGGGGTCCAGGGAAGTTAATAGTGTGGGAAGAAATAGCCAGGGAATTGTTATGGCTAGGCTTGCATAGGCCCTAGGGCTGATAGCCTAGTACCAACCTATGAACCCATATGCCCAATAAACAAATTTCCATTTACTGGAGTAGAGCTTGTGTGTAGGTTTATAAGATAAACGTATGTGCCAGACAAGAGAACAGCATAGGTTGTCTGGCTATTAATGAAATTGGATAAGCCAGACAGTCAGCCTAAAGCTTGGTATATTTGGATGGGTCACGCCTGCTGGGTGAGTTTGGAGGTCTGGAGTCTGATCCAGAATCCAAGGTTCGGGAAGTGAGGCCAATGAAGGGCAACCAAATTGGTCGAGGCCAGTAAGGTGCAATGAGGATGACTTTGCTTTTCAACATGGCAGCTTTCTGAAGGAATTTTGGAATTAGCAGAATTAGCAGAATTGGTGAATAAAAAGTAAAAGGGGGCCAATCATGAAGTAGAGCATACTCTAGAGATTCCTCCTGTGGAGGGGTTAGGGCAAAGTAGCTGCTGCATTTGTTATTTAGGTGAGATGCATAAAGATAGCAGGAAGGTTGGCCTCACTGGCAGAAAATTATTTCAGTCACGTTCCTGCTGACAAAAAACTAAATAAACTTTCCACAAACTAGCGAACCAAAGGAGAGAAGCCTCCGACCAGAGAAAACCAGGCTCGTAGTTTTATAAAAAACAGTTCTTGAATTTATTCAGTAAAATGCACAGATGCGAAGTTAAAAATCCACAGGTAGCATTAAGCGCTTTTCGTCATCCTAGATAGGGTGACTTCTTCAGATGAAATGTGAGTAGCAGCCTCCAGCTTATATAATACACACTATTCCATAAATCAAATAATTAAAACTCAATTAGTTTAATTGCTTCTGTTACTAATTTAGCAATCTGCCCTTGAGATTTAAAAGGGCGATCCTACTTGTCAGCTTCTAAAAAATACATGTATAGCTCTTAGCAGGGACTGTAGTTCCTGCTGACAGACCACTTGTGAGGTAGATGAATGCACCTGCTCAACATATCTCACACTGGACTGCACAGAATGTGTTGCTATAAGAAAACGGCTGGATGAGATCACCCACGGTCACACCTTGAGCGCATCTCAACACAAAAGGCAAAATCTGGTCCCTCCCTGTTTGCTGATGTAACAAAGTAACATACTGTCAAGTTTGAATTGCAGTTGCTCCTGAGATGAGCATCTTGAAGGGCCTGCAATGCTAAAAGCACTCCTCATCTCTAGTTGGCCTCTTTGGGGGAAGAAGTGCCTTGGATTGCTTTCCCCATATAATGACTCATTCCAATTGGGAAACATCTGTGGTCACTATAGCCATGGGCTGAGGGGGAATGAACAGATGGCCTTGTAAAACCTGATCCGACTGACTCCACCACCAGAGATCGCTTTTGTACGTGTGGGTGATTTGTATTAGAGTTGACATGGGTTGGTAGAATATCAGCCATTGTGTTGATAACATCCACCATAAAATCCTGGTACTGCAGATATTTCTGACCTGTGATCTTATTGTCTGAACCCTTGAGGGAGATAGTGATGCTAAGGATGATTTTATGTGGAAAAGTGCCCCTATGAATTCTAAACCTTGAGTTGGCTCTAGTCGAGATTAGTAGTTCAGGTTATCCCAAGAAGAGAACATGTTTGGAGAAACTGGTCTTTTGCCTTTAACAATTAATGCCTGGTTGGGGCAGAAATGAGCCACTCTAGATATGGAAACACCTGAAATTCATGCGGTCCCAAGTGAGCTGCAACTACTGTTATGTACTTGGTAAACGCTCTGGAGGCTGTGGTGAGACCAAAGGGCAGAACTCTGAACTGGTAATGACTGGCTTCCAGCCAGAAGTGCAAGTTCATCTTTATGTGATAGTATGCATCCCGAAGCTCTATTGAGCACACCCAGTCATCCTTGCCCAGAAAGGGCAGAATGGACTGAACCATGACCATCCGGAGCAGTGTGTTGGACTGATTTGTTCAATACACTGATAGGAAATTGGTCTCCAGTCCCCTGTTTTCTTTGGCACTAAGAATCTTGAATAAGTCAGGACTACTGGAGATGCCTGACAATTTGGGCACAAGGAAGGTGCCCTGAAGCTTTGTAAGCTGGCCGGCTGTTCTATCCTTGGCAGGATATAACCCACACAGCTAAGGCTATTGCAGCAGTGATCCATATGAAGATATACTGATACTCTGAAACAACCATCAATGGATCTGAAGACATGACAGGCACCATACCCAGGAACAGTGCAATTGTTTCTTAGGTTCACAGGTATTTACTAGGCTAACCACAAGGGCTTATGCCTAGCCATGCATCCCAAATCTGACAAGTTTTGGTACCCTTGATAAGCGAAAGCAGGGGCTTAGGACAGTAAACATTTACAGGCTGCTTGTGTCCATAAGAGATTCAGATGCCAAACCAGGGATGAATTTCCTGTTCCCCATACAATTGTCCTAGTTACACTTGAACTGGGCTAGGGAGGAACTCTGCTTCACATGAATGAGGAACCTGTTCCAGAGAAGGGGTAGTCTCTGGGATACAGACTAGCAGGTCCTATTTATATCACAGGCAAGGTTTTTAGAACAAATCTGATGCTGCTGTTCTGCTGATATGCAAGACGTCCAGAGTGGGGTCTGACAATGTCCTGTATGCCAGGCATAGATCTCTCCTCAACAGCAGCCTGTAGGAGACATAATACAGGGGGATAGGGCCTTGAGGTGGTCTGCATAGGGCATGTTACTTATGCCTTGTATTCTTTTAATGAGAAAACTCTCTGGACCTTCCAGTTGTTGGATATGGCTGGTTAGGTACATATCAAAGGGGACACTGTATTCAATGACAGGTCTGATGAATGCTGAATACAATGGAACTAGGACTTTCTTGGACCCAGATGCCATACCTTTATTTATAAGTTGCACAACACAGTGTTTTCTAACTATTGTAGACACATGGTCAAAGGCTAGAATACTGTGTCCCAAATTCTCTGACTACTGGGTCAACTCTTAGGGGTGTGCTCTCAGTATGATCGTCGCCATGGGTGGATGACTTCCTGAAGGGTATTATGCATTTCTTGGCATTTAGTTTTAGTCCATGGGTCTAACACCAGTTTGTCTGTGGCAGCCCTTCCTACAGAACATGTGCGTCAGTGGGGGATTCAATGACAGCTCTTAATTTGTAATCTGCAAATGTAGTCAGCCAGAGGCCCTGAGGGACTCAACTTTTGACTGGCCTCTTTGTAGAGAAGGACTCCCTAATTCTAACTTCACAGGTATTGTCTGTGGGCCACTGGGCTATCCACGGAGTGACATAAGGGTTTGTATCCAACCTCTTGACTATCAAAAATGCCAGAGTGGGGGTACTGTGTCAAATGCCATAGCTAGGTCAAGGTAGGCAGTGTGAACCATTTTGTCCTCATCCATTGCTTTGGTGACCTTCTCAAAGTCTACCAGGTTGAGTAGGCGTAACATACTTTTAACATCTCTGTCTCCTGTAAGCCTCAATGGTGTGTAGGAGCCATTATTTCAGTGGTTTCGCTGCAAATTTTTGGATACTTTAGCAGATTAAGGTTATAAAAGTCTGCAAATCACACAACGTTTATTTCAAGTTAACACCTACACCAAGTGCAGTGCTTTAAATCTCCAGTCTGCAGCACACCAAAATAAAATAAATGTTTGAAAATAATTTTATCATTCCTGCAATCTGTGTTCTTTGTAAGGCTCTCTGCACACCACTTGGCATCATCTTTACTATCGCCCTTCTTGTTCATTTCTATTTCTCTGCAAATAATTGTTCCCACCCTTACATTTGTTGCTTTACCCCTTCCTTTTACCCTTTCCTTTGCATTCTTGTCATTAAATATTCTATAACAGTCTAAATTCTGATTACTGCACTCCACTGACATTTCCAGTAATAGGATTCTGCTGATAGCTGCAACCTGGTTCTTCCCCCTCCGTTTGTTCTGCTCACTTTACTCCTCTCCCTGCCTCATATCCCACCCACCCCCTGGGCCTCTACTCATATCACCAGCAAACCACTCCCATTAATTTCCATTATCCAGTTACATACAACTCTACCCTGTCCTCACCCACATCACATTCAAAGTTTACATACTTTTATTTAAACCAAGATGATCTGCCTTCCCCTTCTTCCATCACTTTGAATTTAATTTCTCCCTACTATAATTCTTCGAAGCTTACTATACTTCAGTCCTCCCTATACAAACACAACCTCTAACCTCCCTATACAAACACAATCTCTAACCATCTTACAGTAACTCCAGGCTTACCACCTTCTCTCCAACTATTCCTATGTTTTTCATTCTACCTATTAATACACAGGAACCAACAATGCACCATAAATTTACTATTGACCAAGCATATCTCCCCCCAACGTAACAAAGATTTGAAGACAAAACACCTAACCAAACTGTCAAAACCCACCCTGAAGACAACACATTTCCAACTTTACTTTAAGCTGCTCACACATCACTAGATAACATACATCTCTAATTACACCGGATATTTCCATTCCAATATATAAATGCCACTTCTATTTGTAAACCTACCCTCACACTAAACATGCTCCACAACCTCCCTAACATCTTTACCCTTAATTCTCAACCTCGCTACAACTATATCATATACTTCTGTTCACCTATACACATCAGTAACAACCTCTAACCATCCCCCCAATAAACACAACTTCTCACATATCTCGGTCTAACTTTTACCCTATACCCTCCCATATTATTCAATCCACAAATTGGCCTCCTCACCTCCTATGAAACCACACTTGACACCTGTACCATCACCTATGTATAAAAACATTCATTTGTACTCATTCCTCATCACCTATCTACCCAAAAGTGGAGACATACATGCTAACCCAGGCCCATCCTTCAATCCTACCACCAAAAGTAATCCCAAAGATTTAAACATACAAACACTGAACCTTAGACTAGTTACAATATTATTTAAGCTGCTTAGAGCAAAATGAGTTAATAGTTAGGCAGATGCTTATTTAAAGTGGGTAGGATCTAGTTGTATGGGAGATTGAAAACGAAAAGAAAGTAAGAATGGCTAGTAGGAGATGTAGGGGAGGTAGAATATAGGAGACAAGACTAGTCAGATAGGCTGTTTTGAGACTAAGAATTAAGAATGGTTGGAGACAGAGGAAGGAAAGAGGTAGAAGAGGCAGGGGAATAGTGTTAGAGATACAGTAAGAGTGAGGCGGTGAAATAGGTGAAGGGTGGTGGTTTCAGGGTGGTTGGCTACAGTGGCAAGACCACTGTTTTTAGGTATTTCCTCGCGGCTAATTTTAAATTTTTGCTATGCTGGAGGGATTTTATTTCCATGGGGAGTTGGTTCCAGGATGTAGCTGGGTTATAGCTGTAGAGAAGGCAGCCTATTTTGGCTTTGGGTTTGTAGATGTCTAATAACTCTTGGGCAGCCGCGGTGGTACAGCAGTTAGCGTTGCCGCCTCACAGCAAGAGGTTCTCCAGTTCAATCCTTGCCTGGGGTGCCTTCTGTGCGGAGTCTGCATGTCCTCCCTGTGGTCACGTGGGTTTCCTCCGGGTGCTCCGGTTTCCTCCCACATCCCAAAGACATGCGGTAGGTGGATTGGACACTCTAAATTGGCCCTAGGTGTGCGTGTGCACCTTCTGTGGAAGGTTGGGTGCTGGGATGGCAACTCGACACCGTAAAACTCCACTGCCAATCGTGAGCGGACAGGTGATCCGCTGTGGCGACCCCTAAACCAGGAAAAGCCGAAAGAAGATGATGTCTAATAATTCTTGATTTGAGCTGCGCAGAGTCCTAGCAGGGGAATATTTGGATATGATAGTGGAGAGGCTGGGGCAGGAGGAGGGTTGATAGAGTGGATGATTTGCAGTTGGTATAGTTGGAGCAGTTGAGGGAATTCTAGCCAGTCTAGTTGCTGTAGTGCTAAAGCAGAAGTGTGACTTGTATGTTTGGTTAGCTGCAAATCTGACGATCTTGTTATAGGTAGTTTTAAGCCTGGAAATAAGTATAGAATTTAGGTTTGTGAATATGTGGCAGCTGTACAGGAGTGTTGGGAGTAACAAAGCCTGGGAGAGAGTTATTCAGGCAGTGTTAAGTATTTCTTGCTACAAAAAAGGTGTCCAAGTTTCTGATGAGTTCTTTTTACCGAGTTAGTAATATGAAGATCAAACCTTAAGCTGATCATCTATTGTAACACCTAAAAATTTAGTATAGATTCAGCTGAGATGTTAGTGTTGTTGCAAGATAAGATGGTAAATGTACTTTTGTGTATGGTGATGTTTTTAGGGAGGAAGACTAGGAGCTTAGTTTTTTTGGATTAAGTATTATCTTGTTATCACTAAGCCAAGTCTCAATGGTGTGAAAGGATGCCTGGGTAGTTGAGTGCAGATCAGTTGGGTTGGCAGCAATGGTTATAACAGATAAGTCATCAGCATATTGCACAAGAGATGACTGGGGACAAGAGGAGTAGAGCAAGTTGGTGAAAATATTAGAGTAGTGGTCCAAGTATGGACCTTGGGGGACTCGCATTTGTACAGTGAGAGGGGAGGATAGTGCAGGGAGCCATTTAACTGATTGCTGGTGGGTAGAGAGATAGCTGGAGAATCAGGAGATAGGAGGAGAGAACTGTAAGTTAGTGAGTTTATCTAGAAGGAGTGGGTGAGAAACGGTGTCAAAGGCTTTAGAAAGGTCAAGGAATAGGCATGAAACAAGTTTATTGTTATCACGAGCTAGGGAGACTATGTTGATGAATGATATGAGTGCAGTAGTTGTACTATGCTTGGGACGGAAACCATGCTGTGTGGGTGTGAGAAGGTTTTCCTGGTGAAGGTAATGCATTACCTGCTTGTGAATGCATTTCTCTAGGATTTTTGAGACTGGAGAGAGTATGGCAATTGGTCTGAAGTTGGACATATCTCAGGAGTTTCCCCATTTGTGAATGGGAAGAGTAAAGACATTTTTCCATACAGTGGGGACATAGGATTCAGAAATGGAGCGGTTGATTAAGATGGATACAGGATAGGCAAGAGGTTCAGAGGCAATCTGTAGGAAATAATTGGGTAGCTTGTCAGCAGATGGGGAGCAAGGTTTGAGTTTAGAGAGTAATGACTTTACATAGTTAGTTGATACTGCTTTTAGAGAGGAGGAGTTAGGGGGGTTTGGAAGAGGTATAAAGTTTGTGGGGGTGCTAGTGTTGTTTCTGGGGGGAGAGAATTTATTATCGAGGTTGCTGAGTTTATAAAATGATTGTTAAATTTGTTGGCTATGTCTTCAGGTGTTGCACTGGGACATAGGTTAGGAGAGGAAGGGTTTCATGGATAAAGAGTCTGTTTAATAGAGCTCCAGAATTTCTTTGGGTCTGATTTAAGAGTAGAGGGAGGATTGGCACTGAAGATTATTTTGTCATAATGGATGATTTTTTATTTTATTTCTGAGTTCTTTATATTTCGGAAGAAGAGAAGGGGTCCTAGTTTTAGTCCACATTTTCCAAATCCTATCCCGGTCTTTCATGAGGGTTCTGGTAGATTTAGTGAGCCAGGGAGCAGTATTAGATTTGATTCTAATTGTGCGAAGAGGAGCAAGGCAGTTAAGAATGTTTAGGAATGTAGTGTTGAAGGAGTGGACAGCTTCATCAAAAGGAAGAGTGGTGAGGTAAGACCAGTTAATTTTGGAGAGTTGGTGAATAAAGGAGTTAGGACAGAAATGAGAAAGTGAGCGGGTGGTAATAAATTTGTTAGGTTTGGTAAGGTGGGGAGTATGTCTGGTAACTGTTCTAGGGCAGTGGTCGCTGAGAGCATTTGGAAGGGTTTGGGAGTTATGGTTTTGAGGGTGGGAGACTAATATCCAGTCAAGAAGAGAGCTTTATTAATGTAAGTTGGGGTTGTGATTAGCCGCTCAAACCCATGTAGGTTTCTACAGGAAGTAGTGCTGGGAGCTTGTATTGTAAGCCAATCAATATTTACATCTCCCAGTATAATTATTTCATTGTGGATGGTATGTGAGAATGTTCTCAAGTATGTTATCACCAGGGGGAATATAGATTGCTGCGACAGTTAAGGTGTTGAAACTGTTAAGTCTGAAGTTGGTCAGTAGGAGTTCAGCTGGTGAGAAGGAGGGTAAGTCTAGTGTGGGACTGATATGGGAGACACAATTGGAGTAGAGTATGGAGACTCCTCCTCCTTTTCTTTTAGGTCGATCTAATCTAAGGATATTATAGCCAGGAGGGATGATTTCACTGTCCAGATGGTGTGGATTTAACTATGTTTCAGTTAGGGTAACTATGTCAGGAGTACAGTTAGCTATCCAAGCATGGAGTTCTTGAACTTTATTTACAAGGCTCCTGAAGTTGATAGAGCAGAACTGTACATGTTTTTGTGGGTTGGAGGGGTTGGGCAGGTTTAGATACAGGGGGGTTATTGTTCAGGGTAGTGTCTGTAGGGCCTGGGTTAGGAAGAATGTCACCAGAGAGAAGTAGAGGTTTGCATTGGGGTTTTAATTTGAGTAAGTAGACTTCGTTTTTTTGTTTTAAAAGGGGAAGGTGGAGATATTTTTATTTTAGGAATGGGAGTGTGGGGGAGGGGGGGATGGAGGGACAAATTAGTAAATAGGGTTGTGGTGTAGTACTTGAGTTAAGAGTGGTGTCTGAGGGATGGAAATAGGGAGTAGGCAATTGTGAGTGATAAGTGAGGTGACAGTACAAGAAGTAGAGAAGGTAAGAGTATAGTTGCAGTTGTAAGAGAAATGTCACTTTATGGGATGTAGAACAAAGGATGAGAGGAAGGGGTGGGAGTAAGGTATAGTAGTCTTTGATAGTGGACAGTAGGCAAGTTTGGAGAAGAGCAAAGAAGGAAGGTAGTATGAGAACAGGAAGTAAAGGGGTGGGGGATTTGGGAGGAAGTGAGGGGGTGTGGTTGTATTGATAGGTATAAAGGTAATGATATGGGGTTGGGTGGCAATGGGGGTGGGGGGACAGCGAACAGAGCAGGACTACACATTCCAGATAGAACTTAACTAAAAAAAAAACTATCAGCTAGTCCAGGGACACTTAGAGATGCTACACCTGGAGGGCTTTCAGCTGCAATTAGAGCAAATATGGCATCCAGGGTTTTTAAAACCTTTGGTGTGTTGTACCTGAGCAATCACTTTGGGTGGGGGGGACCATCAACTGGAATTTAAAGTAGCAGGGGAGAATCCAAGGCACTCTGCTAACCTAGCTAATTATCAAAGGACAGCCAAGGAAATAAGGTAAACATACAGGGACCCTTGTTCAAGGGCTGGAAGGTTTCTCCAAGAAACACTGTGTATAGGAGTACACCACAGGTAGAAGTTGTATGCTACTTACTAGTCTGCAATGGCAGATTTTATTCTCTTTTATATTTGTATTCCCCTTTGCCCATTGTTTTTTGCACAAAAGCAGCTGGAGACTGTGTACCTCTGTTTGGTGTTTAGTGAAGAACAAGTATTGAGGAGGAGGGACTGAAGACTATGACTATTGAGAGGGCTACTGTAGCAACTCAGATGCACTCAATACCTTAACATACAACAAATTATCAACAGTGAAACGGATGAAAGGGGTGGGGGTGGGCTAAGAGGAAGAAGGTTTGCAGCTGTTGCCCCTGGGGTATGCACTCTAGCTGACTGTAACAGATTTTAACAAGGCATAACAGTAGTCACAAAAGCTGGCACCTACACTACAAAAGTGGCAACAACAAGGTTCCTGGAGTTAAACCTGGGGCTGCAGTCTATTTCTGGATTGCTGGTTAGAGTTTTCTTTGCTTTTAGCTGGAGTGAGAGGATTCCTTGCTCACACAAGTGGGGGGGGGGGGCCCAAAGTGATCAGGTCCTCAGTGGCTACTACACAAGTGGCAACAAGGTTCCTGGAATTAAATCTGGGGCTGCAGTCTATTTTTGGATGAATGCTGGTTAGAGTTTTCTTTGCTTTTAGCTGGAGTGAGAGCATTCCTTGCTCACACAAGTGGGGGGGAGGGGGGGCAAAGCGATCAGGTCCTCAGTGGCTTAGAGATGCTACACCTGGGGGGCTTTCAGCTGCAGTTCCTTGCAAAAGAGAAAGCAAACTTAAGTAATACAAGATCAGCTCCAAAGATATTTGAAGAGACATACAGGCAAAAAGCATCTTGACATGGAAAAATTTACAATACAAAAAAATAAGAGAAAAAGTAGAAAAAAGGATTAGTAAAGAAGTTAAAGAAATAGCAACTAAGGTTATGGATTACCTATGAAGTGAATGATTTAGTGTAGAAAATGCAACTCTGATAACATCACAGGACAGAGCAATGGATCTCCAAATTAAGAAAAAAACAGTGGAGCAGGGAAAAAAGAAGTTATGTACTCACCATAACGTTCCATGTTTGTTGTCCTTGATCTCACCTTCCTTCTTGCTGTTTGGGTTCGGAGCCGATCCTCGGCTCTGACTCAGCCGTATACTATAGCTCGAGAGCTTTTACTGGCTTGAGGCTAGCCCCTATCCCAACATGCCTAGCGGTAGCTACCTAGACCACGTTTGAGATAACCCAGCACTAGACCATGCAGGCAGAAAAAATACTCTTACATATAAGAGAACACCTGCATATAAAGGCATAAACCATCAGCAAGAGTAAGAAGGGGAGACGAGACTAACCAAATGGCAAGGTAAAGGGAAACTCAGCCAGTGTAGCCAATAAAAAATGAATTCCTCTCGATCCTCCAATAAGGGGGAAGGAGGGTGGGATGCAAGAAGGAAGGCGAGATCAAGTACAACAAACATGGAACGTTATGGTGAGTACATAACTTCTTTATGTTATGGTGTCCCTATCTCGCCTTCATTCTTGCTGTTTGGGACCGTGTCCCCAGCACTTTTCTTGGGTGGCTCACTGCAAAAAAACTCTTCAGGACCGCGGTGCCAAAGGATGCCCTGTGGAAGCCACATCTCCTTTGTAATGAGTGATAAAGGTTTGAGGATTAGCCCAAGTAGCTGCCGCACAGATTGAATCCAAAGGCAGTCTGACTTGAAAAGCAATAGAGGTAGCCAAGGCCCTTGAGTGTCCTTAAATTTTTCCTGGAAGTTTTTTGTTGCAGAAAATCGCAGATGTAAATTAGTGTCTGAAAGCCACCTAGATAAAGTCACCTTTGAGACTGAACAACCTTTCTTATTCTCTGCAAAGGATATGAACAATTGGTCGGATTTTCTGAAGTCCCTAGTCCTGTGTAACTAAAAATTGAACAGTCTATGAACGTCCAGTTGATGGAGCTTATATTCTGCCTTGTTGCTATGACTGGGGAAAAAAACAGGAAGCTCTATGGATTGATTCAAATTGCACTCAGAACACACCTTGGTTAAAAAAGAGGGGTTGGTTCCAAGAGAAACTCTATCATTGTGAAAAATCAAGTACGGGGGACGAATAGATAAGGCCTGTAATTCTGAAACCCTTCTAGCTGAGGTAATGGCAGTTAAGCAAAGGGTCTTCATGTTAGAAATTTCAGTGGACAAGAAGGCTTGGGGGGGAGAGAATCAGAGCGTCAAACTAAATTTAGGTCCCGGGGAGAAGAGGTTCGCTTATTGGAGGTCTTAAGAGGGTAGTACCTCTTAGGAATGCTTTACATAGCCTATGGAACATGATGTTGGAGTTATTTCTCCCACATGGAAATTAGAAATGGCAGCCACCTGAACCCAGATAGTAGCTGCCACTGCTCCTCGCTCAAAGGTTTTAGCAAGAAATTCGAGAATCTTCGAAATGGGTGCAGTAAAGGGCTCAATCTTATTTTTGCTTGCCCAACAAGAGAACCTCTTTCATTTAGCATAAAGTTTTCTTGTAGTGGGCTTATGGGAGGAAATCAAAATGTGTTGAACTTCCAGAGAAACATCGGGAAGCCTGGCTTAAGACTGGAAGTGGAGAAACCAAGCTGTGAGCTTGAGAGTTTGAATGGAAGGGTGGAGAGCCCCTGACTTGATGCATCAGAAGATCTGGCACTGGGTCCAGGTTCCAAGGCTCCCCCTGCAGATGAGGACAAAAGAATGGGAACCATATCTGAAGAGGCCAGTAAGGGGTAATGAGGATTAACTTGCAACACGATGACTGTACTTTCTGAAGAACCTTGGGGATCAGGGAAAATGGTAGAAAGGCATAAAGCAGTCCCGGGGGGCCAATCGTGAACCTGGGTGACTGTCCAGGTGGTGGGACCAGGCGCAAAGTAACTGCTGCATTTTTTGTTGAGGGGGGGTGGCAAACAGATCGCACCATTTGCGAAAAATCAAGTCCGCAACTTCCTGTTTTAGGGACCACTCGTGAGGCATCAGAATAGCCCTGCTGAGCTTGTCCGCTATCATGTTGGATTCCTTGGGATGTGCGTTGCAACCAGAAAACATTAAGACACTGCCCATTGCCAAACTCGTAGAGCCTCTTGACACAAGGGATAAGACCTGGTTCTGCCCTGTTTGTTGATGTACCATACTACCAACATATTGTCTGTCTGAATTGCTACAGTCCCTGTAGGTAGAGAGTCGAAGCGCTTGCAATGACAGAAGCACTGCTCATCTCTAGGACATTGATTTGCAAGTGATACTCGTGTTCCCAAGTCCCTTGAACAGTCTGTCCCAGATAATGCCCCCCCCCCAAATCTGGGAAGTGTCCGTGGTTACTGTGGCTACGGTTTGGAAGGGTTAGAAACTGTCTGTCCATTGATACCAGAGGGGAGTGAAGCCACCATGCCAAGTCCTTCTTGCAAGACTCCATGATCCATATCGGATGTGATATCGGCAAATCCTGGAATAACCATTGAGTTAAAAGGAGCCACTGCAGAATTCTCATGGGGAAGCACGCCATAAGAACCAGAGTAATTGCTGCAGCCGTCGAACCCAAGGCCTTGAGGATAGTCTTGCCTGGATTTTCTCTTGTTTGCCATGAGGACTGAAACTTGACTATGAATGGTTAACGCTCTTTCGTGAGGCAGTTTTGCTTTCATGGCTCTTGTGTCTAAATCTGCCCCTATAAATGTAATATACTGACAAGACGACAAGGCAGACTTTTCATAGTTTTTGATGATGCTCAGTTGTGTACACGTGTGAATAGTTGAGTCCCATGCCTCGATCAGTTGATGCTTGGTGGTGGCAGTGAGGAGCTAGTCATCTAGATATGGTAACACCCAGAATCCTAGATGCCTCAGGTGAGCCGTGACTACTGCCATGCATCTGAACACCCTGGGGGCTGTGGTGAGACCAAAGCGCAGAGCTCTGAACTAGTAATGACTGGCTCCCAGCCAGAAGCGTAGATACCTCCTGGATCGCCTATCCATTTTTATGTGATAGTACGCATCCTGGAGCTCGATAGAGCACATCCAATTGTCCTGACCCAAAAAGGGAAGAATAGACTGCAGTGTTACCACCTGGAACTTTGTTGTCTTGACTGATTTGTTCAGTTTACTAAGATCCAAAATGGGCATCCAGTCCCCTGTCTTTTTTGAAACTAAAAAGAACCTTGAGTAACTGCCGGATTCGATTTGGTCTGCGGGGACTTTTTGGATGGCTCTTTTTTCTAGCAACCTTTGAACTTCTAGGTTTGCTTATCCCGAAGACTGGGCGGAACATCTGGGATTGACTGTTTCCTTGTAAGGGGTGGTTGGGAGAAGGGAATTTTGTAATCCTTGGATATTATTGATAGGCTTTTGGGTACAAGGATAATCTGCCCCTGACTGCCTCCAGAGGCAGACAGTTGGGCCTCCTTTCAGGAGCGTTGAAAGGGCCTGCCAGAGAAAATCTCTCTGTCGGCCTGATTCTGTGGATCCCCCACCGCAAAATCAGTGTTTCCCGTTATTTCCCCCTCTACCCCTTGGGGGGGGATCTTAGTGTATGTCAGGCGCAACTCCCTGAGATTTCTGAAACCACATCTTCCCGCTCTTCTGACCTTTGGGGTAAGGTCTGGAGGGAGCGGAAAAACGTATACCCACAGCAGAGAGTTTTGCCATCCCGTTCACACCTGGTAAGAGTCTCTTACCTGTGGCCTGAACTGCGACGAACCATCAAAGGGGGTGTTGGTAAAGGACACGTTTAAGGGCTCCGCAAATTAACAAAGGCGCATCCAGGACTGTCTACACTAGGCAACTCTTATGCCTGCTGCCCTACTCGCTCCTTCTGCTGCGCAAGAGATCAACCACAGGGAGGAGTTAACTACAGAAGTCAAGGTCGCACGCTGTGAAGCCGCCTTGCTCGCAGCTCCTTCAGCTGTAGGATCATGTAGGTTATCTCCCAACTCCTTTAGGAGATCGCTCTGAAGGATTGTAAAGTGGGACAAATAATTCAGCAAACTGAGAGTACAGGCCGCTGAAGAAAACATACGCTTCCCATACCTGTCCATCGTACGGGACTCTGTTCGTCGAATGGACAGAAGTAGTCTCTGCTAGTTCTTTCTTGGTGGCTGCCGCCACCACCATAGCATCAACAGACACACCCTTTGATAGAAAAGGCTTATCATTTGGAGCAGTTATGAATTTACTGGGCCTCCTCGAAACTGGTTCCATAGTCTCTGGAGAGCTGCACGGCTTCCAACTCACTAGGGTCAGCAGTGGGTCAAAAGGCAGACACCCCCAAGAGGTGGAGGGTCGGGAACCAAATGCATCCAGGTACACAGACTTGTCCTCAGAAGGGGCAAGGGATTTCCAGTCATCCCTCCAAGGATTTCCAGGATGCCTAAAAAAAAAAAAAAAAAAAAAAAGAGAGACATCCACAGAGGGGAACAGTGGGGACCCTTCTGAGTCCTCCAAGTCAGTGTCTGAAGTGAGGGACTCAGGGGAGTCCAAATGCTTCCTCTTACATTTCTTTTTCCGAGGGACCTCCTCTGAGGGGTGCTCTGGGGAGGTTTCAGAAGAGGTGGGATCGCCCAATGAGGCGTCCTGGAGCATGGGTTCCCTACGCTTGGGGGGGGGGGGGTTTGGAGGCAGACACTGGCACCGAAGGGGTAGGGGAGCCAATGGAACCGATGATGGAGCAGTCTCAGAGAAGGTACAGTTTTGTACCTACCATAAATGTAGATGTTTGAGGGTTCACACTGCTGCAGTCATCACACTTGGGTTATCTGCCGTCAGGCGGTCCCGCAGTCGGCCTGAGTTCCAAAGTCTTGGTCCGGCGTCAGTTGTGGTCGCTTCTTCCCTGATGTCAGTGCGACAGGGGTATAAAAGAGGCAGCAGACGCCATTTTCTTCAGTTTTGCTTGCCCCAGATGTCAGGTGCCCCCAAACAGGAAGGCAATATATATAATCCTAAGTAAATTACATAAGTAGAAAACAATAGCTACAGCTGTAAGCAAATACACCATATAGAAATACATCATATAGATTGTATAAAAAGGGAGATATAGATAAAAACCCAGGTAAGAAGAGGGGATGGTGGGAGGGTAACCTGGACTGCAGCAGTGTGAACACTCGAACATCTACATTTATGGTAGGTACAAAACTGTACTATGTTCGTGTTACACTGCTGCAGTCATCACACTTGGGTTAAATCCCAAAGCTAAGGCTGGACGGTTGGTACTAAACAGGGTTTGGAGAAGTTAGTAGGCCCTGCAGAACTGCAGTGGCAAAGCCAGCTCTGGTTTTTGAGTATAGAGGTAAGTGGTAGTGCTTGGTGAAGGTGTGCACTGAACTCCAAGTTGCAGCCTCCAAAATATCCTTGGTTGGCACCCTTCTGAGGAAGGCTGCTGATGTTGCAGTAGCCCTGGTGGAATGGGGTCTAATGTTACCAGGTACAGGTTTCCCCATGGTGTGTGTAGCAGAAACGGATACAATGTCCTACCCATTTTGAAATGGTCTGTTTTGAGATAGCCTTTCCTTGTGATCCTGCAGCATAGGAGGGTGGCCTAATGGTTAAGGTGTTTGCCTTACAAACACAAGGTGCAGGGTTTGAGTCTCACAAGGGATAATTGGCTAAGCTTAAAATGGCTCACAAGGGCAGCTAGCTTAGTACTAATCTATGAACCTATGAACCTATCAGATTTTCTGAAGGCCTTTGTCTTATCCAAGTAGAAACGTAATTGCCTGTGAATGTCCAAAGAGTGTAGGAGCCTTTCCCCTTTATTCTGGGGGTTTGGGTAAATGAATGGTTTGGTTTAGAGCCACACTGGATACCACCTTTGGCATAAAGGTAGGGTTAGTTCATAAAGAGACTCTGTCTTGATGAAAGGCTCCACTGCCATTAGGGCCTGTAGCTCTGAGACTCTTCATGCTGAAGTTACTGATAGCAGCAGGGCAGTTTTCCATGATAAAAATAGTAGATCGGCTGAAAAAGCTGGTTCGAAGGGCAGTAGTGTAAGTTTTTCCAAAACAAAACGTAGGTCCCAAGTTGGTGTTGGTGCTCTCCGGGGCGGTCTTATATTCTTAGCCCCTCTGAGGTACTGTCTTAGTAATGGATGTGAAAATATAAGAGGATCAGTGTTGTAATGAGCTGAAATAGCTGAAGCCTGGTTCTTAATAGATGAAAAGGAAAGGCCTTTGTGCAACATCTCCGTTAAATATTGCAGAATTTGAGGAATATTTGGGACAAGAGGATTTTAGCCTTTAGCCTGGTTCCAGGCGCAGAATCTTTTCCATTTGTCTGAGTAGGTTTTCCTGGTGCTGGGTCTCCTGGCCTCCAGAATGCCATCCATAACAGCTTTAGAGAGAAGTGTTGACTGGTTGTTTAGGTAATCTGCCATGCAGCCAGGTTTAAAGTCTTGAGCTGGCTGTGTAGAATCTGATTATTTTACTGAGTCAGCAGGTGAGGAATTTGAGGTAAAATCCATGGTGGGCCTTCAGCCATGTTCCTTAATATTGGATACCAGTGTTGGCGTGGCCAGTCTGGAGCAATGAGTATCATTTGTGGCCTCTCTACTCTGGCTTTTAGCAGCACCTTTGCCAGAAGAGGCAGTGGAGGAAAGGCATACACTGTTAATCTTTTCCAACTGAATGAGAGGGCATCCACTTTCCAAGCTTGTGTGTAGTATGTCCTTGTGCAAAATTTCCGTAGTTGATGGTTTTGGGGGGAGACAAACAGATCTGTCTGGGCTCCCCATTTTGAGTTATCATTGTGAATACTTGTGGATCTAGTTTCCACTCGTGAGGATCCATGATATTTCTGCTTAGTTCGTCTGACAATGTATTTTTCTTTCCTGGCAGGAATTGTGCTTGTAGTTGAACTTGGTAGGTCAGTGCTGTGTTCCACAAGGTCATTGCTTGCCTACATAGGGGGTAGGAATGTGTGCCCCCTTGTTTATGTACCACTGTGGTGTTGTCCGTCTTTATTAGAAGTTGTCCTGGATGTAGGTGGTCCTTGAAGGCTGTTGGGGCATTTTGTACAGCTAGCATCTCTCTTTGATTGATGTGGAGATGCATTTGATCTGCAGACCATTTGCCTTGAATACACTGTCCTGCTGTGTGTGCTCCCCAGGCGTAATCCGATGCATCTGTTGTTATTGTTTGCCTGGCTGTGGGTAGGGTGAAAGGCTGACCCTTGTTGAGGTGACATGCCTGAGCCCACCATAGAAATTACTGTTGAAGGCAGGGAATGATTGGTATTATTGTTTCTAAGCTGTGGCTGTGTTGAGTCCATACGCTTTTCAGGTACCACTGTAATTTCCTCATATGCAGTTTGGCATATGGTATTAGTAGTATGCAAGATGCCATGAATCCCAACGCCTGCAGAATTTTTCTTGCAGGGAGTTGGGTCTTTGTTGCCATCATTTTGAAGTATTGAGTCAGTTGTCCTTGCTTGTCTGGCGTGAGGTAAGCCATCTGGGCCGTTGTATTTAAGCTGGCACCCAGGAATATTATCTCTTGTGAAGGCACTAGTTCTGACTTCTTTTCGTTTACTGTGTACCCTAGGCAACTTAGTAGGTTTTTTACAAACGCCAGATGTTTTAAAAGAATGTCCTTGCCTTCTGCTTGAATGAGGCAGTCGTCCAGGTATGGATATATTTGAATTCCTCTGTCTGCAGTATGCAATTACTGGTGCCAGGCATTTTGTGAAGACTCTGGGCGCAGTAGATAAGCCAAAGGGCAGTGCAGAGAATTGGTAAGGAGTTGAACCTGCTATAAATCTGAGGTATCTTCTGCAATTTTGTCTGATAGGGACATGCAGGTATGCCTCCTTGAGGTCCGACGTTACTAGCCAAGCCTTCTTGCCCAGCATGGGAAGAAGTTGCTGTAGTGTGAGCATCTTGAATTTGGGTACTTCCAGGTATGAGTTTAGACTTGAAAGGTCCAGAATGGGTCTCTAGGCTTTGTCCTTTCGGGGAACCAGAAAGAGTCTTGAGTAAAATCCTTGCCCTTGCTCCTGTGTAGGAATCTGTTGAATGGCTCTCATGTCTATGAGAGCTGTAATTTGTCTTTGAGCCTCTGCCCATTGATTTGGTGGCAGGTTTGGCATTCCTTTTATCCTTGGTAAAGTGTGAAAGTGGAACCTGTATCCTTGAGATACAATATTTAGGACCCATTTGTCTTTTGTGATGATATGCCAATTGCCTGCAAAAAGTGCAAGTTTTCCTCCCAAGGGAGCTGCCAAGAGGGATTTGCTTGGCAGTCTGAGGGGTAAGTCATTGTGATTGTCTTTTGGAAGTTTGTGACCTGTCTTCTCCTTTCTGGGTTGTGGTACCCCATTGTTGAGGCTTGTAAGAGCCTTGTGGCTGACCTCTGCCCCTTGGGCGTCTGTATTTACCCCTCTGTGGTCTGTCAGAAGTTGGAAAGGACCAGTTTTTGGTTGGCCAATTTCTGCTGATACGAGGGGGATGAACCTGTAAAAAATCCTTGACCGTCTGCATAGATTTTGCCTTATCCTCCATTTTCTTTAAAACCTCTTCCGCTTTCACACCAAATAAAACATCCTGCTGTAAAGGTGCATCCAATAACTTTGCTTTAACATGATCAAGTAAAGTTTGTTCTTTTAACCAAGCATGCCTATGAATGACAGACCCTGTTACTGCTGCTCTACAAGAAGCTTCCAGTGAATCAAATCCACATTGCAACGCATGTTTTCCCACTTGTTCTACTGCATGCAACAAATCTTGCATTTCCTTGTAATCAGGTTGCTCTGTATGTGAGAGCATTTTTTGTTTTAATTGAGACATCAAATATTGTTGATATTTCAGCATGTGAAACTGGCAATTTAAGGCCCTCATAGCTAGAGTAACTGAGGTATATACTTTCTTACCCCATCTGTCTAGTGCTCTAGAATCCCTTTCAGAGGGTACAGGATTTTTAGCAATAGAGGCCTTAACCCCTTTGGGACCCTGGGAAACAGTTTCTGGGTCAGCAACAGGGCTTTTATATAGGAATTTGTGAGAGTCAGGGACTCTGTAGTATCCGTCTGGTTTGGCTGGTGCAGGAGGTAATGAATCTGGGTTAAGGCTAGATTCTGAATAAACATCATCCACAATGTCTAACACAGGTGGAATAGCAAGGGGTCTGTGCTGGGGTAGTAAAAGGAACTCTCAGAGCCTTTTCTTAGAATCAGAGTAATCCTGGCCTTCCCAGTGGAAATGTTCCCTCATGGTATGTAGAGTTTCCCCAAAGGAGTAGTCTTCTGGGGGAGAAGCTGAAGGAATAGACTCTTCAGCATCAGAGTCTTCATAAGGGGGAAAGGAGTATTCCTGTTCCTCAGAAGAGTCTGAGGAAATGGAAACCTGGTCAGACGAAGCGTACTCCTCCTCCTCCTGTCTAGACTTTTTGTCAGGAGGGGGATAGGAACCCCTGATTAGGGTAATTAAGTCTTCAGCCATCTTAAGCATGTTTCTTAGGCATGGGGCCTTGTACTGGTGACTGCTGTACAGGCTTCTTTACTTTTAAAGGAGTTTTCAGCTTTGCATAGGATTTAATAGTAAGTGTAGTCCGTCTGAAGACACCTTCAGCAACTGAAGGCCTTTCAACTACACCGGTATCTCCTTCAGCAATGGAATCGGAAGGGCCTAAAGATAAAGGCTCTGGAGGCCCAGCAATATCTGCTTGGGAGTCAGATGCAGCCTGGGGTTCTAAATCAGCTGTCATCAGGGGCTGCGTAGGCACCTCACTGAAAACTGGAGAAAAGGCGACTGGCCTAGCATAGGTGTCGGTGTCTGGTTTGGGTCTCGGCTGCCTGTCCTTATCTTTCCGCTTTTTATGCATCCCGGTCGTCGGTTGCTCCAACGGCATGGTGTAATTAAATTTTCTACCAAAATAATGTCGGGCGAAATCAAACCGACATTTAATAGTTCGTTTGTTAAACCTAGCACAAAACCAACAACCTGTGATGTCGTGGTCTGGGCCTAGGCAAGGAGTGCAATAAAAATGAAAATCCTTATGAGGTATTTGCTTCCCACAAGAAATGCAATTATTAACTTTTTCTGACCTCGGTCTGAGGCAAGAAAAGGTTCCCCAACAGGGTTCTTAGCTTTATTGAAGCCTTCGGTCTGAAATTCGATTTGAAAATCTCAGGAGTCGGCCGACCGGCACTTGCGAATTGCTTCTGCTTCGGGCACCGCACGGCAAGAAAGACTGAAGAAAATGGCGTCAGCTGCCTCTTTTATACCCCTGTCGCACTGACGTCAGGGAAGAAGCGACCGCAACAGATGCCGGACCAAGACTTTGGAACTCAGGCCGATTGCGGGACCGCCTGACGGCAGATAACCCAAGTGTGATGACTGCAGCAGTGTAACATGATGAACATCAGCACACTCATCACCTTGAAGACACAACGTTCCTGACCCGAATAAGTCCCCAGCTCCGAAGAGACAGGAGATAATCTCTGAACCAAGAGCGATGGCTTTGAGACCGATGTAGGAGCAGAGCTCACCTGTGCCGAAGCTCCGAGAGGGAGAGCGGGGTCGGATAAGGGTCCGATGCCACTTCCTCCTCGGAGCCGACGAGAGAACACCGGCCCCCTAGATCCCTCGGTTAGCTGAGTAAACGAGATCAGAGCGGTAGTTGGAACCAAGAGACCGGTGGTAAATGGAACAGATGGTACCACCACCATGACTTCCATGCACTCTGGCTCTGAACTCAAGGGAGCCTGTGGAGAAATCTATACAGGTGTTGGTTGGACTGTCGGCACCACTTCCTTATGGGCTAGGCTTGATAATATCTTTGCTAATGCCAGTGTCATGAGAAGCCTCTTCACCACCCTCTCCACATAATCATCTGAAAGACTCCAGGATGACCAAGAGGAATGGGTGGAAGACCGATGACTGCCTGCCACATACTGCAAAAGCGGAGACCGTGGGACAGACCACACCGGTTCCAGAGAAAGATCTGGTTTGCTTGTGAGCCCTGACTGGCTCCGAGACTACTGATGGAGCTGCCAGAGAAAGAGCTTTGTCGGAACCAGCACTCGGATCTGACAAAGTTTTTTTCCTTTGCTTTGGATGGCTCCAACATCGGAGCAGACTAGGACGATGGCATAGTGGACTTGTCTTGTTTTTTGACTGAGTACCCTCAGGAGAAGCATCGAAGAGGCTCTTCAATAAGCCACACAAAATCAACTTATTTTTCCTCTCCTGCAGAACCCGAGAACTAAAGGCATGACATATGGAACACGAGTCCTGGAGGTGGACAGCCGCTAAGCAATTAACACAACTCGTGCACCCGTCCGTGACATCTTTTGGCAGCACGAGTCACACTTTTTAAAACCCGAAGGTTTTGTCTCTTTAGTGGAATCCTTAGACATACTAACAAATAACTACAACAGACACTAAGAAAAATGACAGTAATAATACAGCTATCACTAACTACAACTGTAACTAACTTTTTTTGAAAAGAAAGAGGGAAGGGGAACAGCCTCTAAGTAAAATGGTGAACTCCCCCAACTGAGGAGAGCCTCTAACTTAAACGGCTACTCCTGTATAGGTAGAGAAGAGAAGAAAAAGCTCTTTAATTAAAACACGGGGCTAAAAGGAGAACCCTCTAAGTCAAAATGGATTCACAAGGACATGGAAGACCTAAAGAAAAACGACGGCCACAACAACAAAAACAGCAGCGGAAAAGTTTAGAAAAGGAGCTAATCTAATCAGAAAACACCAACACTCAATATCCAGAAACTAACACTATCTTTATCCGAAAGTTAGAATTTAGTCAAAAAGAAACACTTAACCTGAGCCAGTACGAGCAATCTCAATGCTCCAAGTGGCAAACGAGATCTGGGTAACTACTTCTAGGCATGTTGGGATAGGGGCTAGCCTCGAGCCAGTAAAAGCTCTCGAGTTACAGTATACTGCCGGGTCGGATCCGAACCCAAAAGAACGAAGGCGAGATTGGGACAACATATCTGATCAGTTGCCATATGAAGATACTTTGAAGCCCTTCATAGCAAAGCAGTACAAATGTTCAGTTGGTGTTGCACAGCAAGAAAGGAATAGGAAACTGTGGCAACTCAGATGCATTCAATGTGCAGTGATAGGCCAATGAGCTCCCATATGCAAGAGCAACGCATGACTCAGGATGAAATTTATGTGCTCTCAGTTTAGAAGAAATGATCTAAAAGAAGAGTTGCTTGATTTAATACAAATGGACAGACATATTAAAGATCAATGAAAGAAATAGACTACAGTAAGTCAATAAAACTCAAGAGAGCTAGAAGTTTGATAAAAACACACTATTTCGGATGTGCATAGAGATGTATGGGATACAACAGAAGTATATAGGATATATTACTGTGCAGCTAAATTAACAGTCTTGCCACAAAACACAGTGAGAGTAAGGGAAAGAAGGGGAGAACTCAAATGCCATCTTGGAAGTACTGCCTATAAAGCAAAACAAGTGTCACAGGCTATAGAAGAGGCAACATAAAAATACTCAGACAGACATGATAAAAGGAACGTGCAGTATCGGAACAGAGTTAAAGATGTTAACATTTGTACTGGGTGTGACAAGGAATCAGTATATGGACGGGTTGGAAACAAAGTCAGAGTCGAGATTGCGTTGGTTTGGACATGTGCCGAGGAGGGATGCTGGGTATGTTGGGAAAAGGATGCTAAGGATGGAGCTGCCAGGCAACAGGAAAAGAGGAAGGCCTAAGACAAGGTTTATGGATGTGGTGAGAGGACATGCAGGTGGTTGATGTGACACAGCAATATGCAGAGGACAGGAAGAAATGGAAACAGATGATCCGCTGTGGCGACCCCTAACGGGAACAGTGAAAAGAGAAGAGAGTACCAGAACAGATCAGGATCTATCGTGCACTATGGCAAATAATGAACTAAAAATATCGGCACAGGCAGAAAAACTCAAAATATGTAGATAAATATAAAAGTACAAAATATGCAAAAAGTTTGAGAGAATGGGGAAACAAGGTAAAAGGAATTGAAACCACCAAAAAAAAAAGATACATTTTTTAGAAATACTTATGAAGACCCTGTGGAACATAAAGATGCTAAATGAACAGCAGTAGTACAAAAAAAAGTTCAAATGTACAGGATATAAAATAGGAGGGAGTAACAGCCAGAGAGATTGAAACAAAGTTAATCAAAGCCCCTAACTGAAAAAAAACCAGGACTAGATGCAGTACATAACTTCTGGATAAAAGTATTAACATCTTTACATGCAGATTTAGCCATGAGTAAGAACCATGTATATGCACAACCTGACCAGACACCAGCCTGGTTAACAATAGGCAAAACAAACACTCCTACTTAAAAGCAAACCTGCAAGCTATCCTAAAAAGTATAGACCAATAAACTTGCCTTACAATGATGTTTAAACTATACACACTAGAAATGATGCAGTCTACAATTATTTGGAAGAAAACGAAATCATGGCAGTAGAACAAAAGGGTAATAGAAAAGGTTCAGTTGTTAAAGTCATAATGGAGGACTGTAAAAAGGGAAAGATTCAAAGTACGGTATGAACAGACTAAAAAAGCATTTGACAGTATCCCAAGTTAATGGACAAGGGTGCTTACAAATGTACAAGCTACACCCTACACTGACGGATTACATTACAGCTAAAACAGTGGCAAACCACTTTCCTGTTGAGCTATGATAAAGGACAAATTATACCAGGGATAAAAATTAAAAGGAGGAGAATTCCAGACTGACTCGGGCACTATTTTGTCTTGCCCATAACCCATTAAATTTTCTACTTAACTGATTAGGTCAAAGCTACAATTTAGCTCGCAGAAACACTGTAAAGAATTATCTTTTTGTAGATTTAAAACTGTATAGTTTATCAGATGAGGAACTGAAAACAACTGCAAGTGGCCAAATCTTTTTCAGATGATATAAGAATGTCATTTGGTCTTGATAAATGTGCAAAAGCAACCTTTAAAGTAGGAGAACTGCAGCACCAAGAAATCACTTTGGGACAAAAATGCGATATAAAAGAACTTGAGCAAGAGCGAGTGTTTAAATATTTGGGAATTGAAGGATCAACAATAAAACATGAACAAATGTCGATAAAACTTAGGAGTATTTTAGAAGACTTAATACTGAAAATAGCGTCGACATCTAGGAACAAAGTTCAAGCTATAACCCAATTTGCTCTTCTTGTCCTAACTTACAATTTTTGAGTGATTCACTGACCCCAAAAGGTGCTGGATAGGTTGGACAGGAAACCAAGGATGCTTCATGCTCAAATGATTTATTATATATTCCCTGTTCTGAAGGAGGTATGGGCCTCCTCGAAATTGATTACATGTATAGATCTGCAATCATGTACACAGTCCCATATCTGCTGACCTCACAAAACTCAAATGTAATGAACATTTTGAAACACGAGGACAATACGTTTAAGATGAATTCCTTGCTTAATTTAGCAGAAGCATGTCGTCATCGAGTGGGAATGGAAATCAAACCAGAAGTAGATAAAAATCAGGTAGCACCTGAATGTGCCAAAAAACAAAAGAATGAATATAAGGTGAAGGATCAGATGAGAAGGCAAAAAATATGTAAAAGGCATAGAGAGTTGCAAGTCTAGAAAACTCTTGGAACAACCTCACGTTGATCAGGATCGAATGCAGGAATGGTTAAAGACAGGAATTTAAAACAAAAAATGAAAGGTTATAATTGGCGGGTCATGATATTGGACTATGTATGTACACAATTTACAAAGTCCACTGAACATGTGGGAGAAACAGACAAATGTAGGTTTTTGTAAAACAGAACTGAAAACATTCACACTTCTTGTGCTGGTTGGGATATACTAATGGCAGAACTGTATAATGAAAATAATAATGTCACAAAACTGTTGCACTGGGGATTGTGCAAACATAATATTGAAGTAGCTGAAAAACACTGGAAACAAACAATAGCATCATAGAAAATGATGAAGTTTATACCACATGGGATCATCCACTACCAACTGTTTAAAAAAAAGATGAGAAAAAAACATAGTAGTCCACGCAAAGATAGTAGTATTTATCACTGAAATTGCTACACCCAGTGACTACAGTGTCTTACGTACAAGAGAGAGAGTCAAAATACCAGGATTTTCAGGCAGAAATGAGGGCAATGTGGAAGATACCCATATAGTTCCACTAGTAGTAGGAGCAATGGGTCTTAAAAAGAATTTATAGTCATACTTAGATAAGTTAACGATACTCCATATGAATTGCAGAAAGAATCATTACTGGGCACATTGAGGGTGCTGTGAAGAGCACTTCTAGCTAACAAAGATTGAAACTATACTAGTTCATAGGTTATAGGTTCATAGGTTCATACTAGGCTATCTGCCCTAGGGCATTTATAAGCCTAGCCAGAATGTGTTTGGCTTTCGCCACCCATTTTAAATTTATTTTGCTATGCCCTTTTTCGAGGTTAGTATACTGTGCCTCTGTCTAACAGTGACACAGAAGTGATACCCGGGGTAAACCTACGATCTCCCATCCACTCATCAAGATTCCTCTTGAAGAGAGTCAATGACGGACTCTGCCTAACCTGGACTGGGATTTTATTCCAGAGTGAAGGGAGCCTCTGGGTTATGAATCTGTCCGTCCAGCATGTCCTATTTATTTCAGTGCTGAGGTTGAAGTCTCGAGCGTAGCTCGGTGGGATTTGGATTTTCTGAGGTGCAGCATGTCCATTAATTCTTAGACATGGCTTTATACGTCAGGCACAGATCGCCTCTGAACAGGCGATATGCCACTGAGTAGAGCTGGAGTTTCTTTAACCGGGCAGCATATGGCATCTGTTTGAGCCCTTTGATCCTCTTGGTGAGGTACTTTTGGGGTCTTTCCAGTTGCTGCAGGTGTCTGGTAAGGTACATCCCAAAAGGGGCATTGTACTCAATTATGGGCCTGATGAGGGATGAGTAAAGAGGCACGATGACCTCCCCTGATCTAGATGTGAATCCCTTCATGATTAGGTGGGCTATATAAAATGTTTTTCTAACCACTTTGGCCACGTGGTTGTCAAATGAGAGATTGCTATCAACTTGGGTCCCCAGGTCCCTAATTACTTCTTCTGTACTTAATGGATTACCACCTATGTGGTAATTTGTGGGCACTTTGTTTTTGCCAAAGGGGATGACTATACACTTTTTGGCATTTAGCTTGAGGCCATGGCTCTGGCACCAGTTGTCTGTTTCTATGAGGCCCTTTTGGAGGATGCTTGTGTCGGCTGGAGAGTCGATTATGGCGCCCAGTTTGCAGTCATCTGCGAACTTGGTCAGCCACAGTCCTTCCATGTTGGCCTGTACATCCAAAAAATATATACCGAACAAGAGATGTCCCAGGACTGAGCCTTGTGGGACACCACTTGTAACTGGTTTGTAGTCTGACATGGCTCCAGCAATTCTAACCATGTGGGTTCTTGTCCTTGAGCCAGTTTTCAATCCATCTAGTGACATAGGGGTTTATATTTAAGCTGGTGAGCTTATCTATAATGCCAGAGTGGGGTATTGTATCGAAGGCTTTTGCGAGGTCCAGGTAGGCTGTGTGGACCACCTTCCCCTCGTCAATGGCCTTGGTGACTGTTTCAAAGAAATCAACCAGGTTTAAGAGGCAGGATCTGCCCTTAAAGCCGAACTGGGTAGGATCCAGTGTTTGTAGGTCCCCAATATCTTTATTTATGAGGTCCATGATGATCCTTTTCCATAGCTTTGCAGACCAAGCTAGTCAGGCTTATGGGGCGATAGTTTCCAGGATCCGTTGAGGCACCACCTTTATGGAGAGGGACCACTGTTGCTGTACGCCACTCTTTGGACACATATCCTGTAGTAAGGCTGAGATTGAACAGTAGTTTTATGTTTGGGTTTAGCTCTTCTTGGAGTTCATGTAGGACACAGCCCGGGGCACCATCTGGTCCCATTGATGTTGTGTTTTTTGCTTTGGAGAGGGCGGCTCTTACCTGAGCATCTGAGATGTCAGGGGGGCAGCACTCTGCTGGGATAGATATTTGCCCTTTTGGTGGGGAGGGGAGAAGTTTGCGCTGAACCTGTCAGCTAGGATGTTGGCAATGTCTGTGGGTTTGGTGTATTTTTTTGTCATTTTGGACTAATTCTGAGCATATCTGGGAATTACCACCCAGGTTCCTAACATAACTAAAGAAAGCCTTGTGATTATCCTTAGTGTCTTGTGCAATTTTTCTCTCGAAGCTGACCTTAGACAATTTTGTGTGTGCCCGTAGTTTTTTGCTAATACTGATCAGTGATGCTTTCCCTTTTTGGGATTTTGCTCTATCATTTAGTAGCTTCCTCCTTCTATTGTATAGTTTGTTTATGGCTGGGGTCCACCAGACAGGACGTCTGCCTTTGGAGGATTGGGTCTTGGTTTTATTTGGGATCGCATGATCCATGCATTCCTGAAGGTGTTCATAGAATGCGTTTATAAAGGATTCTGCGGTCTGGGCCGTATTTTCCACAGGCCCGGGGGCTTTGAAGGATTCCACCTCAGTTTTGAGGAGTGTGAAATTTGCTTTAGAGAAGTTTTTCACTGTGGTTTTCTGGGCAGGGGGTGGGGTCGGGATGTGAATATCCAGTGAGATTAGTTTATGGTCTGATCTTACCAGTGAGGGATACACTTCTGGTCTGGAGCATAGAGTCCCCATGTTGGTGATGATCAGGTCCAGTATGTTTTTCCCTCTTGTGGGAGTGGTAACAAGTTGTTCCATAGCATTTGAGTTTATAAATTCTAGGAACCTTTGGGATAGGGTGTTGGAGCTAGAGTAATGCTCCCAGTCTATGTTTGGGTAGTTGAAGTCGCCCAATATAATGGTGTTTGGAGAGACCTTCATATTTTCCAGTGTTCTCAGGAAGGCCGAGTGGGGTTCCTGGGTTTGGGAGGGTGGTCTGTTGCAGGCTATAAACTGGAAGGCAGTTTTACCCACTGTTAGTTGCACATGGATAGTCTCTGATGCTTCGTGCTTTGCCACCAACCTGGAGGTGTGGGTATCTTTGATGAATATCGATACTCTCCTTTGTGGTTCGGTCCAAGTTTTGGGGCCGAAAAGCATGGTATGAGGTATAACCTGGTAGTGCTGGGGTGCTCTCGGGAGCCCTGAACCAGGTTTCTGTTACTGCACAGATATCGATGTTCTCCATGCCAAGGAGAGTTTCGAGTGCATGCATCTTGAGGTTTAGACTTCTGGCGTTGAGTAGCATTACTCTTAGTTTCTTATCCCTTGTGATACCTATGGAGGTGGGTTTGTCTTTTGAGCCTTGCCTAAAAAAGGCACTATGGGGGTAGCAAGAGCCTTTGCCAATATCCGAAAGCCCAGGGGTGACAGGTGCAAGCCGTCCCTAGCGAAGCATCGTGGCTTGTCGAGCATATCATCCCAAGCTGACAGGCATCGGATCCCCTTTGAATGACACCAGTACTTAAGCCAGTTGTTGAAATTGATCATCTTGTCTTCATATTGTGGCATCATTCTTGGTGAGGGTAAGATGCTACTCAAGGTCAGGGTCATACCGGCCTGGGCTACATGCTCAGAGAGCTCCTTTATGTCTCTTTTCATGTAGTCCAGGGAGGTACGTCTCAGGTCATTCATACCAGCATGGACAATGACGGACTCATATTTGTACTTGCCTTGGAGTGACCTGAGTGCTTGTGTTATGTGGCGGATCCTAGCGCCCGACAGGCTGCTCACAGTGACCCTCTCCTTGTTCAGCCTGGTGAGCAGGACGTCAGTGTGCCTGACGATAGAGTCACCTATTACAAGTGTATCAGGTGTGTTGTTTAGTCTTAAGGGCTGCGACTGTTTGGCACACTGGCTTTGTAAGATATGAGTTGCACGTGTTTTGTTTTGGGGTAGCGGCTGCTTGGGTGTCTGCTTTGGAGGTCTCTGCTGCTTCGGCAGATCTTTATTTAGAGCCTCCGAGTATGTTTTTGTGTGATTATGTGTTTGGTTTGCTGTCGTAGTTTCTTGAACTTTAATCATACTTTGACTTAGGAATGGGGTCCATTCCCATCATGGTATTAGAAACCCAAAAGACTTTGAGAAATTCAACAAAGGCACATTCTGGAATATTGTCTGTGTCCACTGATGCAGTGTTCTTGGCTTTAGAGAAAGCATTAAGGACCTGTTCAAGTGAGAGCAGGAGGAGTTATACTTGATGGTATTTCCTGAGGGAAGGTTGAGAGGTAGAGGGGAGTAAAGTTGGAGCCAAATTTGTCAGCCAGTATGTTTTGCTATACCTTGTGGTTCAGTATAGTTGGCTCCATTTACAATGAGTTCTACACACAACTGTGTATGGCCTTTGAGGTTGCGGACACAGCTAAAGAATGCCTGTAGTTGTCCGTGGCCTGGGAGGCCAAATTTACCTCAGATTCAGCTTTGGTAGACTATTTGTCCTCGGAGTTATTTAGCTTGATGAGAGTGCTTTTATTCTGCACCTCAATTTTTGTCATGATTTTCTTCCTTCTGATATACAGCCTACTGACTATGCGATTCTACCAGGGTAGCTTGTGTTTGACTTAGTTCTGTACTTCCTCCTGGTGGGTAAAGCTGCCCCTGTGCAGCTATTAACATGCTTGCATAGACTTTGTGAAAAGTTCCATGTAGGCAGCAGTGTTCTAAAGGTTTATTGGGCTTGAAATTTTGCCAAGTTATCCCTCAACACTCAGCCTTAGAGTAGTTCCCTGAATATTCAAAGGTTAGCTGGAGTTCCAGGTTTTATTTTTACTTCAAAGGAGACCATTTAGTGGTCTGACATTACCAGAGAAGACTTTACACTAGGGGGTGTGCAGCACTTTCCCATATCAGTGAGGACCAGATCTAGTACAGTTGCACCCCTGGATGGTGTATTGACCATCCTGTCCAGGGAGTGCTAAAATCCAGGCATCACTGTGCCTGTATGTTTGGTGTCGTACACGATTCTCAGTTAACAGTGGGGTAATTAAAGTCTCCTGTGAATACTGTAATGGGCTGGATGCTGAGCATTTCCGATAAGTTTAAATACATGGTATGGGTTTCCTGGGTTATAGAAGGGGGCCTATACCTTGTGAGGAATTGGTACTGGATTTTGCATATCATGATTTCAATGTGGAGAAGCTCATGTACATTGTTCTGTTTGAGCAGCCTTGAGGTATATTTCGGATTTAAATTGAGACCCTCCACCTTTAGTCCCTGTCTTTGTAGTAGCTGGTCTGAATGTATGGAAGGCATGAAAACCTTGCACTGTGTGCTCTCCGCAGCTTTAAACTAGGTCTCAGTGACCAGACAAACATTAGCATTCTCTACAGTGAAGAGTACTTCTAGGGAGTGGAGCTTTATGTTAGGACTCATAACATTGAGCAGTAACACCTTTAGATTTTCTTGGTTTTAATTTATGTCAAAAAGTACTTTCAGATTGGCATTGCCTAAAAATGCAGTATGAGGAGGACAAAGCTTTATCCAATATTCGAAAGCCTAGAAGAGAGAGGAGCAGACCATCTCTGGCAAAGCAACTTGATCTGTTGACCATCTCCTTTCATGCTGACAAATACTGCACTCCTTTAGAATAACACCAGAAACTTAACCAATTAAAGTCAGTCTTTTATTTATACTATGGAATTATCCTTGGAGAAGATAAAAATAATGCCTGGGATACACATTCCAAGAACTCCATGATGTCTCTTCATATAGCCTTGGGAGGTACATCTCAGGTCATTTACTCCCATACAAATTCTGTCTCAGTCATACTTGTACTTGTGGTCCAATGACCTGAGTATGTGCATAATGTGGCAGACCCTGGCCCATAATGAGCAACTGACCAAGACTTTCCCCATCAGCCTGGTGACGGGGGCATCCACGTATCTCAGAATGAAGTCTCCAGTGAACAGAATACTGGATTTTATCCACTGTCCAAGTATTTGGCTTGCCTTATGGGCCTAAAAGCAGAAGCTCCATGAGATGTGGCTTTATTTGTTGATGTGGGTGGTGTTTTGAAAGAGTGCATTTAAGGCTGCTGAGAGCATTTCTTATGTGTATTTTGTCTAGGTTTTGGGGGTTTAGAAAGGCTGCGTTTAAGTGCCTCAACATGTGTGGCTCTGACAGCCTGCTTTGAATTGTGTGTGATGGGTGTAGCATGTGTACTACTGACAGCCTGACTGACAATGAGTGCTTTTGTGTGAGAGTTTTGTCTCGAGTGACATTGTGTAAATAACATCTCTCACATACTATAGTGGCTGTTCGTAAACAGGAGGCAATTTCTACATTTCCTCAGGATGACCATATCCACAAAGCTGATAACGGACATAGTGGGGAAATTCATAACCATGTCAACAGACACTTTTTTGTTGATTAGACAGCTGGAGTGGGCATATAAAGTAATTGTCAGGAGTATCCAAGTCTGCAACTCTGGGGGCAGTGCTTGTCACTGCAAACTAGTTGCCATGTGTGCAACTAGGCATTGGTGAAATTTCAGTGGTGCTTTTACAGGAAAGATGTCATCTCAAGGTGTTTGCGTCTATACAGGCCACTGCCAAACACTTGAGGGGAAACTAAAAAGTAGACCCTAATTTATGGATGAAGTATTTAGGAAGACATTCTGAAGTTAGAAGCAAATAGAGCAGTAATCACTGAAAAAAATGTTCTTGTCAAGAATGATGAAAAAGGGGGAGTCTGAATGGCTACTGCCCGAGTACTACTAGCACTGGTTTTACCACAGCTTCATGCTGCAGGGATACAATGCTCCTTTGCTTCTCTCATCAGAAACAAAACGGTAGCACCAATCCCAAGATGAGTAGCAGGCAACAGCCGGTTTGGTAATCCACAGTCCTGTCCAAGATAATGCAAGGATCTGTGGACTTTTTATAACCTTTTCCTAGTAGGTGCCTTGAATAGAAGAAACCAGACCAAACCGGAAGGTCAAACAGACACTCCCAAGCAGAAAGCAAGAAATCAATGCACTCTGCTCCTTCTCTCACTACGAGCAAAATATAAGCACAAATTCCAAGCTGGCAGCTATGAGGCAGTTATTAGCCTTTCCGGTGATCAGCAGTCTCTGGGAAATAATATTCCTATGCACTCTCACCAGGAGCAAAACAGAAGCACTAAAGCTAAAACGACTGAGGCAAAATGTGGGCTATATCTAATAAAGGTCTATATTGAAATCAGTAAACGCTGATTTATTGACCCCATGTAAGCGAAAGCTTGCAATCCCGAACACTTAGAACAGCATTTTAAACAGGGAAAAAAAATAGTTCCACCAAAAAAAAAAAAAAAAGTTCAAAACATCACAAAGTGGGGGCTTTGCCCCCCCCCCACTTAAATATACCAACTCCGAGATCGCACTACAGTGAGGAAAACAGCAAAGTAACCAAGGCGGCCAAGCGATTTCTTTCCCAGGGAGAAAGAAATCGCTTATATGCCGTTTCACTATTATGCTGTTTTGTGGTTTCATGTTCGATCAAGATGCATTCGAAGGATTGCGTCTTATTATATAATAAAACTCCTCCAATAACTGGTGGTCTTGGAGTAATTGTTGCAGATTTTAAAGGCAAGCTGAAAAAAATGGGTTAATATACTATGAGTTGCATTGTGCACTAAGCAGGTAAATATGAAGAGCGGTTAACAAGCTTTAGCTAAGTGGAGAGCCACTAATTTAAAAGTGCAAGATACAGTGAATAAAAATTGTACACACCCCTGTTAAAATGCCAGGTTTTTGAGATATAAAAAATGAGACCACAATATATAATTTCAAAACTTTTCCCACCTTTAATCTAACCTATAACCTGTACAATTCAATTGAAAAACAAACAAACCTGTTAGAGGAAAAATATACAAAATAAAAAACGTACAATAAGCTGGTTGCACAAGTGTGCACAACCTTACGCTAATACTTTGTTGAAGCACCATTTGATTTAATTACAGTATTCAGCCTTCTTGGGTACACACCTGCCATCACAATTAGAGATTCTGATTAACCCCAAATAAAGTTCAGCTGTCCTAGTAGGATTTTCCTGACCTTTACTCAGTTGCCTGGTACAGCAAAAGCCATGGTTTGCAGAGAGCTTACAAAGCATCAAAGGATCTCATTGTTGAAAGGTATTAGTCAGGAGAAAGGTACAAAAAGTTGCACAGCATTGGATATGCCATAGAACACAGTGAAGAGTCAGCAAAAAGTGGAGAAAATATGGAACAGTGATGTTGCAAAGAACTGGACATCCTTCCAAAACTGATGAAAGGATGAGACGAAAACTGGTCAGGGAGGCTGCCAAGAGACCTACAGCAACACTGAAGGAGCTGCAAGAATTTCTGGTAAGTACTGGTTGCGTACTATGTGACCACTATCTCCCATGTTCTCCATATGTCTGGGCTATAGGGTAGGGGGTTGCATAACGGAAGCCTTTTCTTACACAGAAAAATATCCAAGCCCGGCTAAAATTTGCAAAACAATACATCAGGTCTCCCAAAAACATGTGGGAAAATGTGTTATGGTCTGATGAGACGAAGGTTGAACTTTATGGCCACAATTCCAAAAGGTACGTTTGGGACAAAAACAACATTTCGCATAGCTAAAAACACCATCCCCACTGTGAAGCATGGTGGAGGCAGTATCATGCTTTACAAAGTTGCTTTTCTTCACATGGAACTGGGGCTTTAGTCAAGGTGGAGGGAATAATGAACAGTTTGGCCCAAAACATTCAGGCATTTGCTAGAAAGCTATAGATGAAGAGGAATTTCACCTTTCAGCAAGACAATGACCCCAAGCATACATTCAAATCAACAAAAGAATGGCTTCACCAGAAGAAAATTAAAGGTTTGGAATGACCCAGCCAGAGCCCAGACCTAAATCCAATAGAAAATCTGTGGGGTGACCTGAAGAGGGCTGTGCACAAGAGATACCCTTACAGTCTAACAGATGTGGAGCGCTTTTGCAAGGAAGAGTGGCCAAATATTGTCAAGTCAAGATGTGCCATGCTGATAAGACTCCTACCCAAGAAGACAATGTTGTAATTATATCAAAAGGTGCTTCAAAGTATTAGTTTAAGGGTGTGCACACTTATGCAGCCAGCTTATTGTATGTTTTTTATTTTTTATATTTTTTCCCCTAACAGATTTGTTTGTTTTCCAATTGAATTGTACAGGTCATCAGTCACATTAAAGGTGGGAAAAGTTTTCAAATGATTGTTTTCATTTTTTTATATCCCAAAAACCTGGCATTTTAACAGGGGTCTGTACACTTTATATTCACTGTAGATTGGAAGGTGGTGGGCACTTTGTATTCGGTACTATGGAATATAATGAATAAACTTATAGTTGAAGGGAAGTGATTTCACAAAATGGCGATTTCATGCTTACTGGCTATAGCTAATAAGAGAGGAAAGGGAAGGAGACGTGGTCAAATTAACACAAGGGGCATGGAACTAGAAAGAGTTGAATTTAGAAACAGCACCAGAGTTGGCAGTGGGGAAAAAAATTATTTCTGTGCGACTCAAGAGAGAGCTGTGGTCTATTTCCTAGTTAAAATATGCAATTAAATGCAGAATAGAATAAAACAGTGTAAAGAAAATAAACCACAATATACAAAATAGGCGGCAATGAAGCAACACAAAATACAAGAAAGCAAAAACAAACGTTTCCACCACAGCAAGCTGTGGCAGTCATTACTCAGCTTTCTTAATTTTTTATTAAAAGTTTCAACTTCCAATGTATATTAGAATTATAAAAAGATTACATGACTAAAAGAACAGCAATAAAGAAATATTAAACAAAAACAACTATTTACAAAGGTGCCTACTATACAACACGCATTCTAAAGGAAATAAAATACGGACAATTATTTAATAAAAACGGATTATCTAGCAGTTCTTTAAAGGACCACTATGGGAACAAAATGATAAAGCATTTTTTTAGCCTTTTCTTAAATTTGGCTCAATGAAAACCTTTATGTACAAGATCAATGTAGGTACTACTAATTTTATTTTTTTTGTAACCCTGAATTACCTCCTGGGACAGACATCCTGTTTTTTTTTAAGCTAAACCTTAACCCTAATGCTCAGCTGATGACATTTACAATGCCCATGGCTGAGCTGTCATGACAGAATTCCATTCACTTAGAATGGAAGAACTGAGGA
This sequence comes from Protopterus annectens, assembly GCF_019279795.1. Taxonomy (NCBI): domain Eukaryota; kingdom Metazoa; phylum Chordata; order Ceratodontiformes; family Protopteridae; genus Protopterus; species Protopterus annectens. The sequence goes on from NC_056733.1 coordinate 1,056,930,063, forward strand.
ATACAGCTAATTTTGAGAGGCTGCAGTAAAATAATCCTTTACTGCTGTGCAGTGTTTTTACAAATGTGCTTCTTGAGTGATGTCTTGTATATTCTGTGCAAAAATCTTACAGAAGTATCAGCTGATCGAGGAGCTAAACACACTATTTAGAACATTTGACTTTGATCTCCTTCAGTTTCCTCTCAGGTTACTTCTCCCACATCTCCACCCTCAGCTAGCATGAGTATCATTTCCCATCTTGCAAGAAACAGCTAATCTGTCTGCTTTTCATGACCATGCACATCAGATTAGTCTGCAGTCTGCCTGGTTTCACAGTAAACAACGTTACAAAATGCTTTTATTAATCCTTAATATAAATATGTCAAGTATTCCCGCAACCATCCCTGCAACATACCCAGATTTCAACTGATTTTCCTTGCTTACAGATATGGATTCATATAAAAATTTAGTACTCTCATAATCAACCAAGAATAAGCTTGTTTGCTTGCCAGAACAGTCCATTCCTCTGCCTTGTAACCTTAGTCAAGCCAGTGCAGCTGCATCATATTTGTCAGTAGTACTTCCTTAGTATGCACATATTCATCGGTTATGCTTTTTTGATGTAGCTGAATATATTCCTTTCTTCACACACTAATGCCCAACACTGTCCTGAACAGAGAGCATACTTTTCCTAGGTCAGTGTCAGTAGTATTTTCCAGTGCACACTGCCACAAACTTCTGTATTTACTGTAACTCCAAATTTCTCACAATTCCTTCCGAAAGTAGATACAAGTGACTATCGCAACAAAAATGAGTTACGCAACAGTCACTTTGAAACAATATGAAGTGGACCAAGCAGCAATTATAGTGTACTCTGTTGTAGTTCAACTTAGTTTTCCCCCTTGAAATACTACACTTTTCATGGTGCTCAAAGCAATTGTTACTGCGGGTACCTGCTTGTAACTATGACAGCATAGTCACTCAACAGATGTTCATTACATGCATTACAGCAGACAAATGTACCAACACTAAGTAAAACTGTTCCAAAGAGCAAAAATGAAACATTGAGCTGTGACAGGCCATTTTGAAACAGGGAAATAACACAGCAATGCCTACTAGGACCTTATGCAGGACTTGCTCTCAGGTTGCAACTGCACACACAGTAAAGACGCACCGCTCACATCAGGCTGCAAACACTAGATGGTGTCCTTGTAGTTCTGATCCACATTACACACACTAGTGTATCACCAACAAATGAGCCAGTATGCACCTATTGACTACCACAACTGTAATGCCCATACGTCAAACCATGCAAACAGTCCGGCCAACATGATTCCAATGCACCAGTCACTGCGCCAAATAACATCAAGGACATTACACTGACAGCATCTACACAAACAAGACACAGACAGTTAGACATTTGGTTCTATAAGGGAACAATTTATACAGTCACAACATACACACTCATACCAATACTTTATGTAACCAACATATACGCATGAGTATATGCAAAAATACACATTCTACATCATATACTGCATTACCACCCCACTTCTCACATATGCCACTATTTCTTAGAAAGCGAGAAAAAGAAGGTCATCCAGTGACCACAACACTATTTATGTAACTGAAAGCATAGTGGCATTACACTATATATGCAATGACAGAAAGAAGTTAACTATAAAAGTAAAAACTATTAAACATTGCTCCATTATATACGTTGTGTACAACATACAAACTGAAACACAGAAATACATGCTGTGCCTAGCAACTATGGGCCTTTACTCCTCTTTACAAAATTAAGTCTTCAAAAGCCAATTGTGACCACAGTTACCCCAAGCATACTGCACTCATCAGAAGTTTAGCCACCAAGGCAGTTGTCAATCTATCTTTTGTACATTTGCGCATGTGACACCATCAAAACTAAATACACACACACACCCTTGTATAATGTACCAGTAAACCATGGGAATTTGCCCACCTCTTCATAAAAGTGTCATGTAATAACTATGGGAAACCACTGCTCCTAAGAATCTCAGCTCAACCACCACAGGTTCATAGGATACTAGGCTATTGGCCCAGAAGCCCTTATAAGCCTAGCCAACAATTTGGCCCATGTTCCCTCAAAGTCAGCACCTGTTTCTCCTGTCCAGTAGGGACATAGGTGGGATCCCAGGGATGTATTTTCCATTTCCCATCCAATTGTCCAGGTTCCTCTTAAAGAGGGCTAGAGAGGTACTCTGCTTGACATGGAGAGGGAGTCTATTCTACAGATGGGGGTATCTTTGGGACACAAATCTATCCCAAGTTCCCTTAACCTCACAGACCAAGTTAAGGCCTTGTGTGTGGGTTGCACAAGTGGAGTTTGACTTACAGATATGCATCAACTCCATCAAGGCTGGGTCTGATGTATCCTTGCATGTCAGACACAGGTCACCTTTGAGCAGTCTGTACGAGACTCCGTAGGGGGAAAGGGCTTTTAGCCTATCTATATAGGATATGTATTTGAGACCCTGCATTTTCCTGGTCAGGAACCTCTGTGGTCTCTCCAGTTGCTGCATGTGCTTGGCAAGGTACATGCCAAAGGGGGCATTGTACTCAATGATGGGTCTGATAAGGGAGGAGTACAGAGATGTTATGACCCTGTTCTTGGATGAAATACCCTTATTTATGAGGTGGGCCAAAACGTGGTGGTCAAAAGTCAAGTTACTATCAACCTGGGTGCCTAAGTACCTCACAACTGATTGCGTGTTTAGTACATTATTAATGTGATTAGTGGGGATGCCTTTTTCCCAAAGGGGATAATGATGCATTTCTTGGCATTCAGTTTGAGGCCATGCTTTTGGCACCAGTCATTAGTTTGGGTACGGCCCTCTTGCAGGATGTTCACATCACTAGTGGAATTTAAGACAGCGCCCAGCTTTCAGTCATCTGCAAACTTGGTCAGCCACAGACCACTGGTTTTGGCTTGCACCTCATAAAAGTATATAGCAAACAGTAGAGGCCCCAAGACCGATCCTTGGGATAACACCGCTCATTATGGGTCTACTAGAGGTGGCTTCCCCTATTTTGACTGCGTGGGTTCTATCTTTATCAGCTGAAGCAAGCACACTGCATCGGCTCTAGGTGTTCCCCTAACAGGATTGCTGTCAGTTTAACTAGGGTTTATCATTCTTGGTTACACCACCCTATACTAAATACACAAACACCCACAATGTGCCACTGAACCATGTTGCTTTGCCCAGTCCTCCACAATACACTGATTTAACAGCTATGGGGGACCCAGGCTGCTGGTGATGTCAGCTCAGGGCACCTAACTCAATCCATATAACACGGGTGGTCTCAGCCCTGCTATGCTACATCATTCTCTCTTACACCACCCATGCTAAATACTCAACGTATCAGTGAACCGTGTTGCTTTGTCCTCTCCATAAAAATGCTGCAACAGACGTGGGGGATCCAAGCTGCAGGTGATGTCAGCTCAGGGCACCTAACAGTTGCAGCAAACCCAATGTACAGACACCAGAAATTCCCTAAACAGAGTTGATGCCAGTCCAGCTCAGCTCTATTGATCAGTTAAACCATCCGACAGAGAGACACAATGTACCAGTGAACCATGCTGCTTTGACGACTTTTCCTCAAGGCAATAGTTACAAGGACCACCACTGGCTGATATCAGCTCAGGACAACCAACATATTACAGTAAGCCCATTCCACTGACACCAGAATCACCTCCAACAAGTTGATGTCAAGTCTTGCTTCATCAGTTACTCTCAGACAATGTATACTAAATAGACATGCACACACACACACAACTGTGCAAATGTGGGTATGTTTGACTAACGTTTATAGGAAACCTACCTTCTCAAATAGTTATCTTGATTATACTAGTCAGCATCCACCCCACATTAAAAGAAATACTGTAAAAGGCCAAATGGTAAGAGCTGCCAGAATGTGCTCTGACCTAACCATATTCAAACTTGAACTTGGTAATTTAGTTAGTATGTTTTTGAGAGAAGGGGTACCCAAAGAATTTTCTTTTAGAAATGGGAGAAAACATCTTGAATGAGTGGGAAGTAAAACATATTCCCCTATTGAGTTATAGTGAAGGGATAGTTGGGCAGAAGTACCAAACTAACAAAAATTTTCTCCATTCTATGTTCATTAATTTTGGTGGTAAAAGTGATATCTTGAAAGAGATTTTAAGAAATTGGACCATTTTTAGAGGCAACACAGAAATTTTTGAACTTGGGGAGAAACAAAATTTGTCTTTAAGACAGGTAATTTAAAAGACTTACTAGAACATCCGATTAAAAGGCACGCTGACAACAGCACTTCGGGGGGGGGGGGGGGGGACTAAAACGTGTATGTGTAACTACTGCAAATATATTAATCCGGTCAGTAGTATTGTTGTTGTCGTTGTTGTTGTTGGAGCCCCCCCCCCGAGTTTTTCTGAGTTCAGGGAATTGCGGTACACATGGTAATGTGTATATTGCAGTGTGTAAAACTAACTTTTCTTATGTGGGGAAAACTACAAGTTTATGTAAATGCATCTATGAGCATTTATATGCAGTTAAGAATGGTGACAATAATAATGCACTATTTAGACATAGTAATGGACCTTGTCTTGGACACATTTTTAATTTTAAATTTGGTATTTTAGAAAGAATTATGAAGGATGTGAAGGGAGGTTACTGGGAAAATAAAATTGAGGAGAGTGAGCTCAAACGGCAATTGAGACTAAATGCAACATCTGAGCCAGGGATAAATGACAGTACCTCTATTATGCCTGTGCTTAAGAGAAAAGCCATGTGTGTATAAAATGGGGTAATACCCCTTTAAAAAATTTTTTGTTATGTGACCTTGCATTTTAGATATTTAAGTGTTTGGTCTTTTTAACTCATGGTTCTGAAGTCCGTTTTGACGAAAGCACTTGACCATTTTTTTATATTCGTTGAATAAATGTGTTTTACATTGGGACTCTGAGCCTTATTGGTCACACCACCTGTGGATTTGTTGTTGCACCATTTGAAATGCCACTACTGAACTACCATTCATCTAGTACTAACTATACCATCTGGACTATATTTGAAATAGGTCCATCACAGGTTGCAACAATGCCATAATCACATTATAAACTAAATAAAATATTGGTACAGTAAACCTTACTGACTAGAAACATCACTGACGCAAAACATTACAGGCTCTCTACATTAAAGTAACGTCTCCTTTGGGCTTTCAGCAGTCATCAGATTGTATCCATACTTCATATTCTTAAGCAAGCAAAACACGATCACTTCCTTCCAGATTTACTGTACTGTTAACCACCATCTAATTACCAAACTGTGAGAAGTGTTGCTTATTTTCAGCTAACTGACATGGAAGTACATCTTAACATTTAAATTCTAACTTATGAATATACTGGCAAAATAATTTGTTAATTTCATTACTGACATCAAGAGTTTCAATAAGTAGGCTTATCGACTCTCACATAAAGCGATCAACATTAGCAAAACAGGCAACTAATTTTTTGCAAACATTCACACAAGCCATTGCAATCAAGTTCATAGCTCGCAATCAATCTGGAAAATTTTCAACAGAATCGGGGACAAAGCGAGAAATAATCAGGGGCACAAATTATGACAATAAGAGAGATAAACGTTTTACTTCAGAAAAAAATAATTCACATTACCTTTATCTGTCAGTGCCTCAAGTTAATAGCACTGATATTTTAAGTGCAATTCACCACTTTCTGCAAATCTGACCACTTTTATGGGGATTAATAGGGACAGGGTTAAAGACAGAGTCAAAATCAGGGACATTTGAGTGGTATGATCAAGTTCATGCAAGAAACTGCATCTGTAAATATCTACATAAACAAATCTAGTAATAAAAGCATGCCATGGTATATACAGCAATATACACATATGAAGTGCTTAACACTCCTTTTTCTTGTACTCTTCTTCAGAACACAACAGTTCAGTGCAGCGGTTAACGTTGCCTCACAGCATGAGGTTCCCCAGTTCGATTCTCAGCCAGAGTGCCTTCTGTGCAGAGTCTGCATGTCCTCCCTGTGGCTTTCCTCCAGGTACTCCAGTTTCCTCCCACATTCCAAAGACATACATCTGGAGCGTTTCTCCCCTGGCCTCTGCTGAAAAGAGGCTCTCTGTCCTAGTCAGACTTCCCCGGTCAACAAATGTGAAATAAAATAAAGTTTACACATTGCATGAGTACAGAAAGTCAACAAGTATACCCAACCCACCCCCTACTTGATTCATTATCTTCTCTACCCATAGCAAAAAATGAGCCTCTCAGACCGTAACCATCCCCCACTAGTACCATATGATCGAGTGCCATTCCCAGTCACAATATTCTGCAGCAATTCAATAGTGCTTCTGAAATGAGTCACTCAACTGTCTGCCTCTCGTGCTCAACAGTATCCTTAAAATACATCATTTTGTACATGCCAAGCTTTTCCTATTACTACATGCTTTTTCATGTTAAATCGATCCACAGAGTACCACACACACAGAGAAAGCATAATTCTCAGAGTTTATCCCTCTATTTCCTAACTGTACTTATTTTACAGTCTCTCAATACGCCATTGTGGCTTGCTATATAACCTCACTTGATTTCCTTTTCATAATTTATCACATAATCTGCTACATCATGCAAGTTCTTACTAAGAGATGAGCTAGTAAAAGTACTGAGACAGGAAGCTTGACATCTGTAAAATAGGATTTGGGGGGGGGGGCACTGCCTGCAACTGTGATACTTGCAGCCTTAAAGAAATTTGGTCATTGCTTCTTTCTGAAATAAAAAGGGGCCATAAGGGACTTTCAACTAAAACAGAAAATATGATTAAATGAATCACATTACTATATTCTGAGACTATTAAAAAGCACTAATTTGGGATACTGATTTCTAAGCAGAAAATTTCTAAGTAGAAAACTATAGGCCCATAGCTATTCTGTCACCCTTAGCTAAAATTATGGAAAAATGCATCCATAATCAAGTCCTGAACTATCTTATCCATAATAATCTTCTAACCAGCACCCAACATGGCTTTAGACCATTCCATAGTACAACCCTCAGGCCTCCTCTCCTTATCTAATGTCATTAACCAACACAGAAACAATAAACTTTCCTCTGCTATCTTTCTTGATCTTTCGAAAGCATTTGATATGGTAAACCACCATATACTCAAACACTTCTGAAATCCATCTCCCTAGAGGATCAGGCCATCCACTGGTTTCAATCCTATCTCAGTGGTAGACAACAGGCTGTCCTATGGTAGAGCAAACTACCCTTTTATCCATCACCCTCGGAGTACCCCAAGGCTCCATACTAGGTCCATTATTTTCCATTTTCATCAATGATTTGTATAAGATCATCCCAAATACAACATACATTCAATATGCGGATGACTCCACTTTAGTATGCTCCAACACCTCACCTACAGAGTTGCAGATTCTATCCCAAAATACTTTTAACAGTTGAAAATTGGCTCCTTGACTGTCATCTCATGTTAAATCCTAATAAAACCAAACTGCTGCTTTTCTCCCCCCACTTGCAGGTCTACCCCTACGGCCTTTACATTAAAATCCAACAACGGCACCATTATTTCCCCAGACTCCTCAACCAAACTCTTAGGAGTTATAATAGATAATAACCTTAAGTTTGATCTGCATATCAATAAAATTTTTATTTTTTTATTTATTTTACATTTGTTGACCGGGCTAGTCTAACTGGATATATGTCCATTTTCAGTAGAGGCCCGGGGAGAAAAGCTCCACATAAAACAAAGCAGAATATTGCAACTACAGATACAGTTCACTTGTCGGACACAATAATTGTATACAAGGTAACATAGTAATTATGATAGATAAACAAAATAAGTTTTTTTTTTGACCAAACACTAGTAGAAGAAAGCATTTAGAAGGGTGTGAGACATTTGAAAAAAGTTGTGTATATGTCACAGAACAGATATTTATTTACAAGGCAGGGACACATGTAATGGCAGTGACACATTTGTAAAGTACTTCATGGGTACAATTATCCTTATCTATAATAGTCTCTGCGAAGAAAGAGCTTTGTAAAGTCTCAGGATAGCTATATGAGCAGATTAAGAGAGGGGAAGGAGGTAATGGTTTTCACAGTAGCTATGAGGTGAGTAGTATTTAATGCTAGACTTTGGGATAACAGGAACAGGGATGTCAGTCAGGGTTGGTACAAGGGCATAGCCAGTGGGTTTTAAGGTATATTTTGAGTTCCTTTTTGAATAGTGGAGTGGAAGAAAGATGCGAGTTCACTAGGAAGTAGGTTCCAGGTTTTTCCCACAGTGTTCGAGAAAAGGGAATCCCCTGCTTTATTGTTGGGTTTTTGTCTAGATACCAGTAGTTTATTTGCTGAGCGTAGGTGTGTAAGATTTTTATATGGGGTGACTAGACTTGTGAGTATTGGTGTCTTGCATGGATGATAAAGGGTCTTATGGGCAATAATGAGTTGGTGGAATACAATTTGATTATGCATCTCCAGCCAACCCAGTTGTTTCAGGATTTTGGTAGTGGTGGGTTCTAAAAGGGGAGCCAGTTGCAAATCTGGCAATATTATTGAAGGAGGTTGCCAGCTTGTTGAGGTTGCTTTTAGATAGATTAGTGTATATAGGAGAGGCACAGAAGAGAGTAGAGATAAGGTGGGTGTGGGCAATAGTAGTTCTAGCTATGGGAGTAAGGAAGGGTTTAATTTTAGAGAGAGCGCCCAGTTTTCTGTTGATTGACTTTATTGTGGTGTTGATATGCATATCATAGTTAAGGTTGTGGTTTATAGTTACTCCTAAGAGTTTGATGGTAGTGTCAGGAGATATGACTGTGCCATTATTGATAGTGAAGTCAACAGGGGTGGACTTTTGTGTGGGAGTAAAGAGCAATAGTTTATTCTTTTTGGGGTTAAGGAGGGGACAGCGTTGTAAGAACCATTTTTCTACCAATTCAAAGACATTTTGGGTAAAAGACTGCAGTTCAGATGGTGCAGTAATGGAGCATATTAATGAGGAGTCATCTGCGTATTGCATGCATGTGGCTTGAGGGACGTTTACATTTAGATCATTAATAAAAACTGAGAATAGAAGAGGGCCTAATATAGAACCTTGGGGTACACCAAGGGTGACAGGAAGGTGGTTAGATAGACTATTGTCCCAAAGCACTGCCTGTTAGCTAAGTAGGACTTGAACCACAGCAGTGCATGTGTATCAAGTGAGACAGACTTAAGTATATTCAACAATAGATGGTGATTGACCATGTCAAATGCTTTAGAGAGATCAATAAAGGTTGTTGAGGAAAGGGTATTGTTACGTTTTTTGTTAATGTGGTCAGAAAATGATAGGAGGGCAGTGGTGGTGCTATGGAAAGGTCTAAAGCCATGTTGAGAGTTAGCTAACAGGTTATTTTGGAGAAGGTGGTCAAACAGTTAATGGTGGATGCATTTTTCCATAATTTTAGCTAAGGGAGAGAGTTCTGTTGAATTACCACCTTTGTGAAGGGGGATTATATGGGTGATTTTCCAAATGGATGGGATAGTACCTTCTGTTATGGTTCTACTTATAAGGATAGAAATAGGATATGCTATAACTATTAAAACAGTTAATAAAAAACTTGGCTCACTATATAGGATCAAGCCCTTCCTAACGCCATTAGCCAGAACTGTAATTGCTCGTACACATCTACTCTCCACCCTCCTCTGTGCTTCCCCTCTATTTACAAACCTCAGCAAAACTGACCTTAATAAACTTTCTAGCAGCTACAATCACACTGCTAGATTTGCTACCGATGCAGCCTACAGAACTCACTGTCATAACCTAAATCTACTAGGATGGCTTGAACTGCTTAACCTACTTCAGGTTAACCAACTAATAGTTGCACACAAGATACTCTACCAAATAGATAATACACCCGTACTTAAAAACCTCATCACCCCCTACAGTAACCTTAGTGAACTTAGTTCATATGAAAGACTACTAGTTCAAACTCTCAAATCCAACAACATAGCCGGATAATCTCTATTTGCTAACTCTGTTGGCAAAACTTGGAATTCTCTTCCTGCTAATCTTACATCTGAACTCTCTCTACACCTCAGTTCAAGGAAAGTCTGATTCAGTACTTTAAAAAACAATGGCTATGTCCTTGTCCTAATCCAGACAAACTAACCAGATTAGACTAGCCAGATAGATTTCTGCCTACACTTTGTTTATTAACTTATATATCCTATGATCTCCTTGAATCTACTACCAGGTTAGCCTACCAGGCATTCAATATCCTATCATTCTTAAAAAGACTGTCTAGAATTTTCCATCTGAGTAAAAATTTAATAATTTGTGTACATCTGTTTGTTTACATCTGTGTACAAATCTTTTTATTTGTGTTTATTTTGTGTTTTAAACTGTAAAAATGTAAATTTGTTGAATGTGTTTTTTGGAGCTTTTCTCCCCGGGCCTCCGCTGAAAATGGACATGTATCAAGTTGGACTCTCTCAGTAAACAAATGTAAAATAAATAAGAACACAGATGGAAATGATGGAACCTAATTAGTAAATGTGTAATGAGTGAATTTATTCATTTACTTATTAATACAAATATGTACTATGCGTATATGTATGCGCACATGCATTAATGTACTTATTTACATTCATTTATTACATTTGTTTACCGGGACAGTCTGACTGGGCTAGCAGCCTTTTTTCAGCGGAGGCCCTGGGGGAAAGCCCCAAGAAAAAGAAAAATGCCAAGTATATAAACTACAAAAACAGGAAAAAGAATATACAGACTAAACAGTATATATATATATACAAAAAAAGAATTAACATTAACAGAATTAACAAAAAATAATACAATCGCAATGTGCACAGAGATTAAAAAAAAAATGTTTGGCAGGTACATTAATCTGCAATGTGGAAGAAAGAGGTCCCATTTTCATGGGATTCCAATGAGTCAACTTCAGAGCAATAAGCAGCAGGAGAACAAGTTACAGAAAACATTACATAGTTAACCACAGGATGTAACAGCAAATGAATACCAGTAAAGTCCTAAACTGCTAATACCCTTCTAAATTCTCTGCATAACATGATGAAAACCTTCAGGAGCCATGGAAAATGTAATTTTTCTAGGGATGCAGGGGTCTCTGCTTTAAATCCACTGTAGCCAAGCAATCACAACCCAATACAGACATGTTGGGGCTTCTTAATCGATAAAACACAACCAACAGATACAATATGACCTGCAGTCACATTATAGAAGTTTAATCCCCTCCTCCTGTTAACATCAAGAAAGCAAGAAACTGTCACAGAGAGTGAAAAAACTTGTATGGGCAACAAACAAGGCTACGGACAGTGGATGTACATACCTGTATCAACTTTGCAGAAGAACACAGGCTCAGTGGCAAACAGAGTAATCCTTTAAAGAAATAGATGTGTCAAGCAACTACTTGGAGCAAAATCGCTCCGGGAGATGCTCTGCATCAGCATTTTATTGTAGGCTGAAAAGATCGGCTGCATAAGTAATTGGAGGAGTTCCCTGGGTGGAAATGACTGAAAGGCAGTGGTTCGTAGAGGGTTCACTGGGCAGCAATGGCAGAAAGTGAAAAAATATGAAGGGAGTTATTACTAAGCCCTTCTAACTCCAGTTTACTCTCTACAGCTCAGCAAGATTCCTGTAGGTATAAGATGGCTAGCAGTAATGGAGTTGTAGCAAAGGGGAACGCCAGAAACAGTCAAATTAGTGATTTTTGGTGTCAGCATGACTCTTATGAAGTGCAGCATTCACAAGGTAGGGGAGAAAGACTTTGAAAATGAGGACATAAATGAAGCAGCACAAAGTGCCAATTTAAATTTTAACCAAGCTTTGTAGGAAGAGGTGACTCGGGCTGTTCTTGTGTCGATTGTAATATTCACTGACATACTTCAGTTGCAATGTTTATGAATTCTTTCATAGTTGAAGTAAACTCTTTCTTCCAGTTCTTGGTAATAATGTTTTTTGGTATTAAGATAATTCATAAAGAGGTTATTTTATTCTTGTAACATGCTGGGATTGGGACATTAAAGAAAATTAGAGATTTAGTTAAAATAAATGTATCATTGAATACAGCCTGTAAAAGAAAATGTATATTATCCCAAAATGGTCTAGAGTACTACACAATCAAAAAACGTATGCTGCCAATCAGCTTTAACATTTAACTTGCATTTCAAACATCCTATACCTTTTTTGTACATTAATTCAACCTTACGTGGTTAATGAAAATTCTGTGCATAAATTTCCAAGAGAATAATCTCCAATTTGGTGAAGTAATTTGTTTTGATGATAGTAGCATTCATTTTATTAACAGTTGTCCAAGCGAAGGTGGCAAAGTCTGAAATAATCCGAATAACTTTCTCTATAATATTTTGTTGCATTTTTAACTACTTTATATATTTTAGATACAAGTCCTTTCTCTATTATGTTCTGCTGCATCAAAACAGTTAAAAGATCAATAAATGGAGGAACAGAGTCACTGTAAGTTGTGTTAAAGTAATCTTATGTTCAGATGATGGTTTACAAATGTGAATGTCTAACCACATTCTTTGCTTAAATCAAACTTATTTACAATAATCTACAGTTTGCAGTTCCCCACTATCCAACTGATACTAATATTTTTTTTTCTTTAAGTGCAATCATTGTTAAGTTGGACGCACTATTTTGAGTGTAAGCTATAGGAAACCGTAAAAAAAAAATCCATGCTTTATATTTTGGATTCTTGTAAATAAAATTTTTAAAGGTGACCAATATCATGGAAATTAGGAATTAGTTGATTTGTTTTGACTTTGAGAAATTGTCCTTTAACAGCCAGTGGACATTAGCTGGTATTTTATCATGGTGAGAATTTACTAGACAATTAGATTTTAACCAAATGTTTTCTCAAATTTCTTTCCACTTGGCATTATAATTATTTAGCTATAAATATAGTCTTAATGATCAATAAGTATATTTTTATATCTGGTAAACTAATACCACCAAAAGATCAATCTTTAATGTGATGATTTAAGGCCAATCTAGGTTTGTTGGGGAACCAAAGAAATCTCAGGATTACAGAATTAAACTCTATACTATCTTTAAAAACTGAGGAAGAAAGAGAGACTGTTATACATAACATTTTTGGAACAACAATTTTAAGGAAAGTCTCTCTTCCATAGTAAAAAAGTATTCCATTTATTTTATTTTACATTTGGTAACAGGAAAAGCCAGTCTAGACTGGCAGTCCTTTTTCAGCCGAGGCCTGGGGAGAAAAGCTCCGCATTTCAGTACAGTATTGGTACAAACATAACAGAAAAACAAATAGTTACAATTTTTAAGCATAATGAACAATGAACATGCATGAAAAGGTTACATAATGAACAAGCATGAAATTATTTTTTTATGACAAGATGTACAGATGTGGAGAGATCTTACATTAGAAAAAATGTTGAGGCCAGTCAACGATATGGAAATACTGCAATTAATAAGAATTTATAGAATTTAAATTATTGTAATTAATTTTATTTTAATATTGTCTGTTAAAGTTATCCCTAAATACTTTTTTTACTTCTAAAATGCATTCAGAGAATCTCATCTATTTTATAATTATTGCAATTTATAGGTAATTTTTTTTTTTAATTTTCATTAAGACTAAGTCCTGATGTCTTCTGGAAGGTTTCTATCACATTAAATACAGCAATAAGAGAAAGACTACAATCATTCATAGTCAATAGGATATCTGCAAACAACTGAATTTTGGTGTTTAAATTATTCGTATGCCTTTAATATCTAACTTTGATCTTCGCTTGTGAATGGTTCCATGGTTAAAGTAAACAGCAATGGCGACAGGACAACCCTATTTAGTACCTCTGGAGATCATACCTGACTCAGAAGTATAAGAAACTCTTTTGAGGCAAGCAAAAGAAATTTCATAAAGTTTAATAAGTTATAAGAAATTATTTGAATTGCATTCTTCCAGTACTGATTAAAGGTACTCCCAACTGAGTCAAAAGCACCATTAATATCTAAATTTACTAAAGTTCAGTTATCTTTTGTGTTATTAGCATACTCTATTAATGTTATCATAGGAATTCCTATTATAAAACCAGTTTAGTCATTTACCAATATTGGAAGAAATGGCTTTATTCTGCAAGCATAAATAGCCATAAATATTTTATAATCTATATTTAATAGTGAGATTGGCCTATATGAAGAGCATTTTGTTAGATACTTGTCAGTTTTTAAAATTGAAGACATAGGTGCATTTCAAGGATGGTGGGGCTTTTGTTACACCTTTAATTATTATAAATATTTTGAGCAAAACACTTAAAAGTATCTTTAGACATTAGTTTATATATAGCTCATGTATTATATCATTACCAGGAGCTTTAAGTTTTAATTTATTAGAGTTTTGAGTTCAGACATTAAAACTAGCAATTAATTTCATCTGGTCTTTCGATAATTTATTTTTAGTATTTTTTTTTTTTTATAAATGTTTTAATTGCATCTTGTGAATCCATTGTTGGATTATATTGATTAATTTTATTAAACAGAGTGTTAAATGCACATAGAACACCTATTTCAGTAACTTTTTTTTACTTTTAGGAAAATACAACTCTGATATTAGATTTAATAAGGCCAGCTTCGAGAGGAAAATTGCACAGGACACTAAGGATAACCACCACAAGGCTTTCTTTAGTTATGTTAGTAACCTGGGTGGGAATTCCCAGATATGCTCAGAAATAGTCCAAAATGACAAAAAATACACCAAACCCACAGACATTGCCAACATGCTAGCTGACAGGTTCAGCGCAAACTCCCCCCCCTCCCTACCAAAAGGGCAAATATCTATCCCAGCAGAGTGCTACCCCCCTGACATCTCAGATGCTCAGGTAAGAGCCGCCCTCTCCAAAGCAAAAAACACAGCATCAATGGGACCAGACGGTGTCCCGGGCTGTGTCCTACATGAACTCCAAGAAGAGCTAAACCCAAACATAAAACTACTGTTCAATCTCAGCCTTACTACAGGATATGTACCCAAGGAGTGGCGTACAGCAACAGTGGTCCCTCTCCACAAAGGTGGTGCCTCAACGGATCCTGGAAACTATCGCCCCATAAGCCTGACTAGCTTGGTCTGCAAAGCTATGGAAAGGATCATCATGGACCTCAAAGATATTGGGGACCTACAGGCACTGGATCCTACCCAGTTTGGCTTTGTTAAGGGCAGATCCTGCCTCTTAAACCTGGTTGATTTCTTTGAAACGGTCACCAAGGCCATTGACGAGGGGAAGGTGGTCCACACAGCCTACCTGGACCTCGCAAAAGCCTTCGATACAATACCCCACTCGGGCATTATAGATAAGCTCACCAGCTTAAATATAAACCCCTATGTCACTAGATGGGTTGCAAACTGGCTCAAGGACAGAACCCACATTGTTAGACTTGCTGGAGCCATGTCAGACTCCAAACCAGTTACAAGTGGCGTCCCACAAGGCTCAGTCCTGGGACCTCTCTTGTTCGGTATATATTTCTCGGAGGTACAGGCCAACACGGAAGGACTGTGGCTGACCAAGTTCGCAGATGACTGCAAACTGGGCGCCATAATCGACTCTCCAGCCGACACAAGCATCCTCCAAAAGGGCCTCATAGAAACAGACAACTGGTGCCAGAGCTATGGCCTCAAGCTAAACGCCAAAAAGTGTATAGTCATCCCATTTGGCAAAAACAAAGTGTCCACAAATTACCACGTAGGTGGTAATCCATTAAGTACAGAAGAAGTAATTAGGGACCTGGGGACCCAAGTTGATAGCAATCTCTCATTTGACAACCACGTGGCCAAAGTGGTTAGAAAAACATTTTATATAGCCCACCTAATCATGAAGGGGTTCACATCTAGATCAGGGGAGGTCATCGTGCCTCTTTACTCATCCCTCATCAGGCCGATAATTGAGTACAATGCCCCTTTTGGGATGTACCTTACCAGACACCTGCAGCAACTGGAAAGACCCCAAAAGTACCTCACCAAGAGGATCAAAGGGCTCAAACAGATGCCATATGCTGCCCGGTTAAAGAAACTCCAGCTCTACTCAGTGGCATACCGCCTGCTCAGAGGTGATCTGTGCCTGATGTATAAAGCCATGTCCAACCCAGAATTAATGGACATGCTGCACCTCAGAAAATCCAAATCCCATCGAGCCACGCGCTCGAGAGACTTGAACCTCAGCACTGAAATAAATAGGACATGCTGGAGGAACAGATTCATAACCCAGAGGCTCCCTTCACTCTGGAATAAAATCCCAGTCCAGGTTAAGCAGAGTACCTCAATGACTCTCTTCAAGAGGAATCTTGATGAGTGGATGGGAGATCGTACTTTTACCCCGGGTATCACTTCTGTGTCACTGTTAGACAGAGGCACAGTATACTAACCTCGAAAAAGGGCATAGCAAAATTAATTTAAAATGGGTGGCGAAAGCCAAACACACTCTGGCTAGGCTTATAAATGCCCTAGGGCAGATAGCCTAGTATGAACCTATGAATAATCACTTTTGTTCTAATAGCTAACTTATGCACGTACTTAGGATTTATAGTATTTTAATCTTTTATAGATCAGTTTTGTGATTTGACTGACTAATTTTAACTTGTCTATTTCCCTTGTAAATCTACCAGTTCCTTGTCCCATTGCTTTTTCTTCAGAACACACCAAATGATTTTGACCAAACATGCTTTCAAAGAATCTCATATATGTATCTCGGGTACTATCGAGGATTCATTTCAGTAAAGGTCTGAAATTCTTTATCAAAGAATTATTTAAATTCTTTCATATTGGTTATTAAAGGCAGGTATCCTTTTAATATAAATATTAAAATTTAGCATAATTTCGCATGCTATGGCATTAATTTCAAATGTTATGGCATTATGGTCTGGTAAAGGACAAAAGGTTCTGCCCGAGTACAGGGGCTTGGATTGGAGCAAGAGTACTGGTTGGTGTGATTTGTGTTTTTGTTCCTGGTAAAGGACAGGAGACTACTTTAAACCTTACCTAGTCTAGTAGTTATTCCAGACATGTACTCTATTCTAGATTGGGTTCCATGTCTATGTGAGACATGAGTAAAGAAAAGAGTACGACTCTGAAAATTCATTACTATCTTCACCGTTACATCTATTAATCCTATTAATGCTTTTGCTGAAGCAGTTTCCTGTTTAACAACAGTGTTAGAATCTGTCATGTAATATACAGTTAAAATCTCCAGCTAGACTACTTCCTTTTGAAATTTGAGTAATCTCTTCCAATTGATGCTCAACATATACTCCTATTCCATGGATTCAATAAACATTAATAAAGGTATATAATTTTCTTTTAATTTCGAGTCACTGAACAAAACAATCCCTTATATGTGCTTATGATTTTAGGCATTGGTATAGAGTTCTTCTACAATACAGCCATCCCTCTGTTTATGAGGATTAGTTAAAACAGTAATATTTTGTATGGAGTCTATATCATCCTGTATCAAGTGCATTTCCTGTAAGACAATCTGTGAATCGAATATCTAAGAATTTGTTTAAGCTATCCCCTCTTACCATTATTCAACACATTAATATTAATGGACATGCACTTTAAGTCATGTTATAACCAAGAAAAAAAATATGAATACGGTCAGAAATGTGTAAATATGATATGCTCTTCAGTAACTTGAACTGAAGCTAGTGTTGGCTGAATTTTATTTGCTAGTAATTACAGGTGTGGGGGTAGCCACATTCTTTGATTTCCTGTCCTTGCATATTTAAACTGGTGCATGTGAAATAATTCCTGCTTTAAAACTTCAGCTTGGCCAGCTAAGAACTTGGTTATATTCAACTGGACGTATAAGAGAATTTAAGTACCTTTATCTGCTCTTTTTTTTTAAAAATACAGTATTTAATTTGAGTGTTGAAGGAATTTTTATCTGAAGTTATTCTGCTCTTCAGTTATTCCCACCCACCCGCACTGTTTTTGTTTTGGTGTTAATCTTAGTGGCATTGAAACTGCCCGCCCCTCAGCCTGCCTCTGGGCCCATCTCATTTGCTCACTCAACTGAGTGCAGTGAGATCATATTCTGATTTCAGGCACTCCTACTGTGTACAAAGAGAGCATCTGGGAAATAGAAAAAAAAAAATTAAGCTCATTTCCTGCTTTCTTGTTAAGTGGTACAGACTATTTGTAGGCTTCTGAGCCCCCAAGCCCTTCTGTGTTTGAGGGAAGCCTTCTAGCTTGTTTTTTTCTTATAACTAGCCAGTTTTCTAGTTTCAGCACTCAAATCTGTTTCTTTGATCTCAGCACTTGTTCAGAAAAAAAAAAAAAAAAAAAAAAAAAATGTTTCATCTGCTTTTACTGTACTTGTGTTTTTACCTACTTCTTTTTACTTTTGCATCATCTTAAAATACTCAATTGTATTTATTACTGCTTGGTGTAACTCATTCTAAGCCTTTTGGTTTAAACACTTGGGCTTCGGACCAGTTAGTTGTTTTGCACTGAGAGGGTTTGTGGTCTGCACTGTTGTGGCAGAACAGGTAGCTTACATCCTTCTAGGTTGAGAACTGCTGATTGAGGGCTCAGTGTCTGTTATTCTAAAAGTGTATTAATTCTGGTTTAAGCACTTGGGCTTTCAAGCCAGTTATTTTACATTAAGAGGGTTCGTGGTCTGCACTCTTGTGGGAGGAGAGGCTGGACTCTGCCCTTCTGAGCTGGGAATTTCTGGTTAAAGGCTTATAGAGCATGCATATCTGAACTGTTTCTTACTGAAGTTGGTGCGCCTTGTTTGCTGTGGCATAGACTGGATTCGGGCCTGCTGGATCTAGCTTTGTTTGTGTAACTTGAGCACTAATCCAGAGATTCTCTAAAGTATTCAATGGTATTTATTACTGCTTGGTTGTAACTTGATTAAAGTGTAGCTATCATTCAAGTCTTTTGGATTAAGCACTTGGGCTTCAGACCAGTTGTTTTACATTAGGAAGGTTTGTGGCAAGCACTGTGGTGGCAGGACAGGTAGCTTTCATCCTTCTAAGTTGGGAACTGCTGATTGAGAGCCCAGTGTCCAAGTGTATTAGTTCTGGTTTAGGCACTTGGGCTTCAGGCCAGTTATTTTACATTAAGAAGGTTTGTGGTCTGCACTCTTGTGGGAGAAGAGGCTGGACTCTGTCCTTCTGAGCTGGGAATTTCTGGTTAAAGGTTTATAGTGCCTGAATATTTGAACTGTATCTTACTGAAATTAGTTCACCTTGTTTGCTCTAGCATAGACTAGATCCAGGCCTGCTGAATCTAGCTTTGTTTATATGCTTGTTTGTTTGCTTGTTATTTCCCTGGAAGCTAATTCCACCTAATACGCAACTTCTCAGCGCTTCTGTGGATCACTAGTGATATCTGCATTGCTTACTGTACTTATTTCCTTGTTTCACTTGAAAGAAAGTTACTGTTTGTCGTTTTTGCATTTAGTTACTTGTAACACATTGCACTCAAGTTACCTGGCACTTGCTCACTAAAGCAATTATATAAGTCAGCACTAAAAATTAAAAGCACTACACCCTCACTCCCCACTGGCCCTTGTTTTCAATTAAGGAATTCCCAATATTATTCTAGCATGTCCAAAGGTCAGTTGTCAATTTTGTCTCCGGTCCAGCTGGTGAATCTGGGAATCTTGAGGCAATGTTATAACTGCCTCATGTACACAGACAACCCTCTCCTCCTCCCACATAACACAAATACTTGCGAGAGATGCAGCTATTTAGCCAAACTGGAGGCTGAGCTCTCTCAACTCAGGACTGGCAAGACCAGACAGGAGGAGAAGGCAACTACACACACCACAAAACCAGCCTCACATAATGCTACCACTCCACTGAATCAAACACATAAACACACAAAGACATACTCGGAGGCTCTGAGTAAAAATTTACCTAAACATCAGAGGCCTCCAAAGCAGACACCCAAACAACTGCTACCTCAAGACACCCCACAAGCAACACATAAACCACAAAAGCAGTGTGCAAAGCAGTCACAGCCCTTAAGGCCAAATACAACACCAAACATACTTGTCATAGGTGACTCCATAGTCAGACACACTGACGTCCCACTCACCAGGCTGAACAAGGAAAGGGTCACAGTAAGCTGCCTATCGGGCGCTAGAATCCGCCACATAACACAAGCACTCGGGTCACTCCACGGCAAGTACAAATATGACACAGTCATTGTCCATGCTGGTGTGAACGACCTGAGACGTACCTCCCTGGACTACATGAAAGAGACATAGAGGAGCTCTCTGATTATGTAGCCCAGGCAGGTATGACCCTAACCCTGAGCAGTATCCTTCCTTCACCAAGAATGATGCCACAATATAGAGACAAGATGATCAGCTTTAACAATTGGCTTAATGTCTGGTGTCATTCAAAGGGGATCCAGTGTCTGTCTGCCTGGGATGACATGCTTGACAAGCCACACTGCTTCGCAAGGGACGGCTTGCACCTGTCACCCCTGGGATTCCGGATATTGGCTAAGGCTCTTGCCACCCCATAGTGCCTTTTTTAGGCAAAGCTCAAATTCTAAACCTACCACCCTAGAAAACAAAAATGGGAAGAAACTGAGGGTAATGCTGCTCAATGCCAGAAGTCTAAATCTCAAAATGCACGCACTCGAGGCCCTTCTCAGTATGGAGAACATCGATGTCTGTGCTGTAACTGAAACCTGGTTCAAGGCTCCTGAGAGCACCCCGGCACTATTAGGTTTTACCTCATATCATGCGTTCCGGCCCCAAAACCCGGACCACACCACAAAAGGAGGGTGTATCCATATTCATAAAGGATACCCACACCTCCAGGTTGGTGGCAACGCACGAAGCTTCGGAAACCATCCAGGTGCAACTAACCATAGCCAAAACTGCTCTACAAATTGTAGCATGCTACAGGCCACCCTCTCAAACTCAGGAACCCCACACAGCCTTCCTGAAGACACTTGAGGGTATAAATGTATCTCCAAACACCATCATATTGGGTGACTTCAACTACCCGAATATAGACTGGGAACATTACTCAAGCCCTAACTTTCTAGCCCAACGGTTCCTGGAGTTCATAAATTCAAATGCCATGGAACAGCTAGTCACTGTTCCCACGAGAGGAGAAAATATACTAGATCTCATTGTCACAAACATGGGGACAAAATGCTCCACACCGGAAGTATATCCCTCATTGGTGAGATCTGATCATAAACTAATCTCACTGGAAATCCACATCCCGCCCCCACCCCAAACAAAAAAGACCATATTGAAGAACTTCTCTAAAGCAAACTTCACACTACTCAAGACTGGTGTGGTATCCTTCAAGGCCCCTGAGCCAGTGGAAACCACAACCCAAGCTGCGGAAGCCCTTACAAATGCCTTCTATGAACACCTCCAGGACTGCATGGATCAGGCAATCCCAAATAAAACCAAGACTCTTTCCACAAAGGGCAAACGTCCAGTCTGGTGGACCCCAGCCATTAACAAACTTTACAATAAGAGGAGAAAGCTATTACATGATAGAACAAAATCCATAAGAGGAAGTCACCCCTGATCATTATTAGTAAAAAATATGAGCACTCATAAAATCAACTAAGGCCAATTTTGAGAGAAAAATTGCCATGGATTCAAAGGACAATCATAAGGCCTTTTTCAGCTATGTTAGGAACCTGGGTGGAAACTCCCAGATATGCTCAGAATTAGTCCAAAATGATACAAAAATTACTGAACCCACAGACATTGCCAACATACTGGCAGACAGGTTCAGTGCAAACTTCACCCCTCCCCTAAAGGAGAGATAACTATCCCAGCCGAGTGTAGCCTCCTGGACATCTCAAATGCGCAGGTGAAAGCTGCTCTCTCTAAAGCTAAAACACAGCATCAATGGGACCAGATGGTGTCCCCGGCTGTGTGCTACACGAGCTAAATGAGGAATTAAACCCGCACATAAGGCAGCTGTTTAATCTCAGCCTTACCACAGGATACGTGCCCAAGGAGTGGCGTGACGGCAACTGTTGTCCCACTCCACAAAGGCGGCGCCTCACGGACCCTGGTAATTACCGCCCATAAGCTTAACAAGTCTAGTCTGCAAAGCTATGGAGAGGATCATAATGGAGCTCATAAACAAAGATATAGGGGACTTGCAGACATTGGACCCGACCCAGTTTGGCTTTGTCAAGGGAAGATCATGCCTTTTGAACTTGGTCGACTTCTTGAAACAGTCACCAAGGCCATTGATGAGGGAAAGGCAGTCCATACAGCCTACCTTGACCTTGCAAAGGCTTCGACACAATACCCCACTCGGGTATTGTAGAAAAACTACCAGCTTAAATGTAAACCCATATGTCACAAGATGGGTTGCAAACTGGCTTAAGGACAGAACCCACAGGGTTAGAGTTGCTGGCGCTGTGTCAGACTCCAAGCCGGTCACAAGTGGTGTCCCACAGGGCTCGGTCCTTGGCCCCTATTGTTTGGCATCTACTTCTCAGAAGTACAGGCCAACATAGGAGGACTTTGGCTGACAAAGTTTGCAGACGACTGCAAACTGGGCGCCATAGTGGAAAGTGCATCAGACACGGATATCCTTCAGAAGGGACTCATGGAAACAGATAGCTGGTGCCAGAGCCATGGCCTGAAGTTAAACACCAAAAATGTATAGTCATACCCTTTGGGAAAAACAAGGTAACCCCAAGCTACCATATAGGTGGCAATCCACTAAGCACAGAAGAGGTTATCAGGGACCTGGGGACCCAGGTTGACAGTGGCCTTTCTTTTGACACTCACATTGCTAAAGTGGTTAGAAAGACCTTCTACATTGCCCACCTGATCATGAAGGGATTCACATCCAGATCTAGTGAGGTTATTGTTCCCCTGTACTCTTCACTTATCAGACCAATGATCGAGTACAATGCCCCATTCGGGATGTATCTCACCCGACATCTGCAGCAATTGGAGAGACCCCAAAAATTCCTCACCAAAAGGATAAAGGGACTCCAAAATCTGTCATATGCTGCCAGACTGAAGAAACTCCAGCTCTATTTAGTCGCATACCGTCTGCTCAGAGGTGACATGTGCCTGACATACAAGGCCATGTCCAACCCGGAATTAATGGACATGCTCCACCTCAAAAAATCCAAATCCACCAAAACCACTAGAGCAAGCGACTTAAACCTTAGCACGGATATAAATAGGACGTGCTGGAGGGATAGATTTATCACTCAGAGACTCCCTATGCTGTGGAATAAAATCCCGGTCCATGTGAGGCAGAGCACCTCGCTGACTCTGTTCAAGAGAAATCTAGACCTGTGGATGGGAGATCGTAGGTTTACCCCGGGAATCATCTCTGTGTCACTGCTGGACAGAGGCACAACAAACTAATGGGCACAGTATTTTTTCATATAAGGGGTGGCGTAAGCCACAAAAATTTGGGCTAGGCTTATAAATGCCTTAGGGCAGATAGCCTAGTATAAACCTATGAGCCACTTCCACATGTCCTGAAATGTTTATTACTATCAGCTTTGAAATTATTTATATACATACCTTTAATAATAGACACCAATAAAAGAAATGTTGTAAAATACAACACACATTTCTATTTCCCCTCATCCCCCATATGGTGTTTAATATTCCTGTTTGAATAGCACACCTGCCTAAACACGCCCACCAAACAACAAATAAGTCAAACACCCCTCTACTACCTTTTGAAAAATATGATAAATGAAAAGTCTTAATTATTGAAAAAAGTCAGGTTATATATTATTGTATTCTAAATTTTAAATATACATTTGCTAATTATAATAAATGTAAACAATTAAAATACAACACTATAAACAGCTGAAGTACCTAATCAGTTATTATTCAAATCATCCTACCCAATTTAAGAAAATGGATGCGTATGAAAAAAATAATGCATTATTACTTATATGGCTCTAATATGAAACTATGTATTATTAATATAAGACAATTGTCAAAATAAAATAGATTCCAGCTACAAGAATATGCATAAAGTGCCCACAACCACTCAAGAAATATGCAGGCATGATACCGCAAGAGAGCACCACAAGCACTAATAGTACAAAAGAAAATAAATCATAAATGCTTTAACAGTTTCACTGTTTTCATCTACACTAAGACTTCATCAGATGCAACAGAAGGAATTAATTAGAACACCAGTTTAACCTAGATTATGAAAAGGTTTATAATATTTATTACAAGCACACTATTTTATTCTTTATTACAGCCACAGTATTTATAATTAGACATTTGTTTAACTTGTTCTCTTTACTAGATCTTAACACCCTTGACTTTTTTTTCCCATGTTTATGATTCATACAAGTATACATTTGTACATTGGTATATTTTTATATAAATTTTAATGTAATAAATGCTTTCAGCCACTAAAGGATATTAGGTAGGTAATTTAAAAGGCTAAAATTATGGAAGGAAATGCTCATGGTTTTATATGATTTTCATAAAATTTTTTTTTGAATAAGCTTTTTAATACTTCAATATCTGTTTGTGAAGTTGCCATACATTTAAGCTCATTTTTGTTTTAAAGACCAACTGCACTTTCAGTAATGGTATTGGTTAATGCATGCTTAAATTTTGTGGCTAAGTGATTTATTGAATAATTGTTTGAAGAATTGTGTGGATAGGTTATTTAAACTGGTGTCTAATTCATTCCTTCTGCTGCATCTGATGAAGTCTCAGTATAGACAAAAAAAAAAGGTAAAACTGTTAAAGTGTTCATGGTTTCTTTTCTTTTGTGCTATTAAAGGTTTCTTTTCCCCTCAGCATCATGCCTGCATATTTCTGGAGTGCTGGTGGACTGCTTCCTGGTTTTATTTTCCAGCGCTTTTTTCTCCTTTTTTTGTCTGGTACAAGACTGTGCATCTTAGTGTCTTACAGTAAATGTACACCATATTCCAGAATATCAATTAAAATTAAAAAATTAAAGCTTAACAACCTAACATCATTAAAAGTTGATCTACCCTTAAATATAGTTAATCTGACTAGAGAAATGAAGCATTTTACTTCCTATGTGAAAATATTAGAAGGGCTTACTAATACACTCAAAGGCAGATGGCCAAACATACTAAACTCTTAAAATTTGTTATTCATGTAATAAATATACAGAATAAAATAGGAAAGTCATATTAATACCTCATTTATCAAAAATTAGTTTGTGAACCTTTCTGACTCTAAAATCTAGCAATTAAATAAAAATGTCAAAAGTCAATTTCCTCCCATATTAAACAGATTTGTATATATCACATACATATTAAAATAGAATACATGCCAACAAAATTGTCATTCCCATATATCATCCTAGATACAAATTGGTTTCATGTGCTTTTCATCTCAACTTAAGCAGGAAACAGACGCCCTCTCACCAGGAATTTACTAATAATTATGTGTGTGTGTGTGTGTGTGTGTGTGTGTGTGTGTGTGTGTATGTATCTACTTTACATGGTCGACTTTCATATGGCTGACACCATATGATCGACTTTCGGAAAGCTGACCATGTAAAATAAAAACTAAGAAATGAACTTCGTGACAACAACAGCATTCAAAGAATAGTAAATCACACCAACAACTCTTGTAGTACTTTAGCGCTTTCGCTTTATCAGCAAAACTTCTTCAGAAAGACATGCGTCATATGTTATGAAACATGTCTTTCTGAAGAAGTCTTGATAATAAGACAAAAGCGCTAAAGTACTACAAGAGTTGTTGGTGTGATTTACTATTCTTTGAATGCCGTTACTGTCACGAAGTTCATTTCTTAGTTAAAATTTCTTCTCTTCGTTCATCTTTTGAGTGCAGTTAATTTTAGATTTTATATATATATATATATATATATATATATATATATATATATATATATAGACACTTTATATATACACACACACGCGCACATATTTTATATATATTTATATATATATATATATATATATATATATATATATATATATATATATATATATATATATAGAGAGAGAGAGAGAAAGAGGGGGGGGGGCAGCATTGTGCATATCAACAAAGAAATACATTTGAAAGCAAGCTTGAAAATGTACCTCAAGTTGAGGCTTAACTTGCTTTATTACCAACATATGCTTTATTTCAAATAAATACAATTGAGATACTTTCTGAAATGATCTCGGGAAACTCCTACAAATCCATATGTCAACTGCAGCCATCAGATAACCATTAAAATTCTATGCATTACTGATGAAACAAATCAGTTTCTAATGTTCACTCTTGCTCTAAAACATATTAACTTAAAACTCATTCAAGTAAATGTGGTGAGCAAAACTATATTCTAATAAATAAGAATTTCCTTTAAGTCAACATCAAAAACACAAACCCATTCACTGAAATTTGACTTTACACAACTACATCCTAAATTCCATGTATCCAAATAGAATAAGTCATTTGGATAAAAAAACAAATGTGATATAAAAAAAAAAATAGTTCAATGATATAACTATCCTTAAGCTGGATTCCCATTTTCAGATCAATTCAACAAAATCCTTTTGTAAATATTTATACTGTCACTTTTTAGTTAATCATATGGCTCCATACTTTTTTTTGCCCTTGAAATATTCAGGGAGTCTGTGAAAGGGATGAAGGCAGCAGGATAATGAAAGAAACAGCCAACCCAGTTTCAAAATGGCTTTTTTAATCGTGAAGGAGCCAGAACTGGATTCCTTCATACAACTTAGAAGGAAAATGTGAAGGATACAAAGGTTAGGAGGAAAAAAGGAATCCATCTATCAAATAAAGGAACTTTCAACATATTATGGTCTCAGTGTTCCCAGTAAGACAATAATATCCTCCAGGCTACAAACAGGATAACTTTTCAGCTAGGCACTTACCTGCACACATTTTATTATGACGGTTTTATTTGTATTTTTCTACATCTTTCACTAATTTTGAGACTTGTCAGACAAGGCTCGCAAAACTAAAGGAGTTTTTGTAAGATGACCAAGTGCAAGCCTGATTTTTATCACTGTCTCCATGTGCAAGTAACGCAAAGGACTCTGGGATATTTTCCTTTCATGTCCAAGGCTTTTTCAGAGGAACGTAGTTATAAGAAATCAGAAACAGGTGCCGACTGTGGAAACGTGGGTGAAATTCTTGGCTAGTCTTACAAGGGCCTCCAGGCCAGTAACCTAGTATCATCCTATGCACCTATAAGATTTAATCTATACAACAGATTCCAATGTGACTCCTTCACCAGGGATTCCAAAATTTCTGACCACCTCCAACCAAATGACTTTTCCACAACTTTTACATGACTAATCATCTCTCATACTTTAGAAGGGTGATTAGAAAGGCTAAAGTGATCCATCAAGGATAGGGTTGCTCCAAATACATAAAAGAAAAATATTGCATTGCACAACCGATGTGCATCTCTGAAACTGAGCCATTACATATTAGTTTCAGTACTCAAGCCCATTGTCAAAGTACTCCGATTTCTCTAAATAATTAAAAACTTGCTTGCAATTCACTTCATAGAAAATTCTTAACATGGCTTTTATAAAAACTGTCATGTAGGCCTTGCCTTTTTATCCCTCTCTGAAATGATCAATAAAGTGTTAAATTTAGTTCATGTAGTTATACCCATCATAAGCACTGGCTATAATTGGTTTCACTCTCGTGCAGCATAAACTCAGTGATGTGAAGCCTGGGCACAGTTGCTAATCTTGGTTCTACAGTTGCATAACAGTTCAGGCACTCTGAGGCAAATTGGAGGGAACCCTATTCTGGATTTTAGCATGCTAAAAAAGGCATGTCTCAAGGATCTATTCTCAGTCTTTTAAAATGTATTGTGGGTGTCAAAGTATAGACACTTCTCTCATTCTGTGCACAGATTACCCACTTTTTAGTTAAATCGGCAGCAGTTAGCATTGTCGCCTTACAGCAAGAGGTTCTCCAGTTTGATTCATGGCTGGAGCGCCTTCTGTGCGGAGTCTGCATGTCGAGTGAGGTTTAATGACATACAGGTAGGCGTGTGCGCCTTCTGTGATGGTTGGCACTAGGCTGGCAACTCAACACTGTAAAAACTCCACTGCCAATCAATCTGCAGACCAGTGATCTGCTGTAGCGACCCCTAACCAGGAACAGATGAGACATTGCTTTTTTTTTTTTATATGACCACACTTGTATTACAGCAAGGAAGGTGCCTTTAAAACTTGGCGTGTTGGTTGCCCTTTCACCTCTTACACTGAACATCATAACTGTGTGCGTCCTATTTAATTGATGGCCTGCACTTTTCACACTAAATATTCCCTTAATAAATATAAAGCAAGCCACGCAACTTCAGCGGGATACCAAGTCTTGGCTGCTCAAAAAAACAAGACAAAACTACCACCACAGTACGTGCATGAACCGATATAGCCCAAAATCAACAGCTGTTATTTGCAGCACCATTTAAATTCATGAACTGCCACTTCTTTACGATAAGCAACCACAATAAAACAGTCATATCTGCACTCCGTTCCTCTCTCCCGCAGTGCAACACCAAAACCATACAACAGAGGCAAAATAACAGAAAACAAGAGAAAGGCTCCACACACAAAACACATCCACCACCTTTCCTATTAAATGCTATTAAAAGAAATTAGTAAACTTTGTTGTGAAAACAGAAATATGCTGACATACTGATGTGGAATAATATAACATTAAAAATTATTTTCCTTTAGTTTCTTTTTCTTCGCATGTTTCCATCCATTTCTTTCAGCTCGTCTCTTGTAAGAGCCATTGTTCCAATAAATTTCTTCAACTTGCTCTGGTATTTTGTTTTCGTGAATGATGAAATCATATCTTTTGAAGACTTGGACTATCAGGAAAAATATTATTTTAAGTCTAGCAGGAAACAGCAAGTGAACATAAAATAACTCAAGGACAGATTAATTAGTGGTGAAAAACTTTTTCTCTTAGACATCACAGCAGAAGAGTAGTCATTGTCAAACCTTATTATACTGTCTTTTGTCTTGATATAAGATTTGGACCAAGCTGTTTTAAGAATTAGTTCTTTGTCTTGATGAGAAATGAATCAAATAGCACATCTCGAAGGATTTTTCGAACAAGCAACCAGAGATCTATGTGCTCTTTCAATACCATACGACAGAGCTTCAGGGAAATTTAAAATCTTAGGGAGCCAAGAAGTTAAAAGGTTTACCATGTTTTCTGCTATTTTTTCAGGCAAACCAAAAAATATGAATGTTATTTCTCCTAGATCTGTTTTCCAGATTATTTTTATTTAATAAGGTATTTTGTCTCAGTAAAGTCTACATTATTTTCATCTTTGGATAACCTTCCATTTCATTTAGAGCATCTCCTATTCCAGATATCTGAGATTTCTCTTGTTTTAAAGTCTCTTGTATTTGTTCCATCTATTTTGAACATTTTTCTTTAAAGTTGTCTAATTTATCTATTTTTAATGAAAGTTCTTATATATTAGTTTGAAGACTGAAGTTCTTTTTCCAGAGAAGTTATGTGAGTTAGTCTTTAATGATTTGTTTCAAGTTTACAAGTGAAAAATCTTTCAGATAAAATTGACAGGAAAAAATTAAAATGTATAAAAAGTTTTCAGATATCTTTCAACATGATGTTAATTATATTCACTTGAAAAAGTAATTAGGCTATCTTAGAAATATAATTTCCTGTCAAAACTGAAGTAGCAGAGCAGGAGAATTATGCTGCTAGCCTGTCACCATCTTGGCCACCCTGAAATCATGTTTTAAGTATCCATACATGAATGTATTCAAGTTACAGCAGAGCTTCAAGTCTAGACATTTGTTTAGACTCCTGGCATGGAGTACAGCCATAATAATGTGCTGCTCTAAATTACAATTTACTAGGTTGGAATGCACAAGATGGACTTCACCTAAAAGCACTATGAGGGGGCAACAAAGGCTTTAGCCAGAATGTGAGAGCCTTGGTTAGAGGGAGAGTATCCCTAGCAAAGCAGAAAGGTTCATCAGAACATCTCATCCCAAGCTGAAACTTACTGTATTCTACCCAGAATGACACCAGTTACATAGCCAATTATCTTGTTTTTGAATTTAAGCATCATTCTGGATGATGACAAAATAACATTGATGTCTTTTCTGCCTCAGACATGTAAAGCAAGTTCAGTCATATCCTTCTGCATAGCCTTGAACAGAGCACCTAAGGTTATTCACCCCAATTGGACCACTATTATGCTATAATCATATTCGTCAGGATGAAGGAATCTAAAAGCCATTGTTAACCCCTTGATCTTGGTTCGAGGAGGATAGCTGTCATCCTAGTCTTATGTAGTCTTGTGAAGATGGTGTCCATATACCCAACACTAGAGTCAGTTATTACTAAAACATTACTGGGGTTGCATGTAGCCTCAAGTAGGCCAGGAGGGATTGTAGTTTGTACTCACGACTCAGATGTGCTGTTCCCTTAACCTCAAAGTAAGGCTTATTTAGTGGAAGTGCTGTATGTATGTGATGTGCTTATCGAATGTGTTCTGAGGGGAGAAGGTAACCTCCAAGAAAAGTCTTATACCTCACTCATACTGAATTATGGTGAGGTAGCAACAGAGTTTTCAGGAAGCACGAGGTAGTTACTACACTGCCTCAAAATACTTAGTGCTATTAGCCTAGTTACAGAAGCGGTGAAAACTGACATTGCTTATTGGTCATTACAGATGACAGGGTATGTCAATATCTTATTCTTAGTACAAGACAGAGGGGATAACTGACCAAACTATAAAAATGAGATAATATGGGACATGACTAAAGGATAAAAACATAAGTTGTGACTACAGAAGTAGTTACAAGTGCAAAAAAGGGATGCAGTAGTGACAAATATAGAATCAATAAGGTAATCAACAAATGGCAAATTTAAATCAAATATCTTTACTCAGTTTGCTAATGTCACTTTCTAACTAGCATAACCAATGAGCAACAGTCTAACTCAATGGATCCATGTACAAAAACTAATAGCTACACAACCTAAATGTGCAGCAGGTTTTAAGTGGAGTAACTTGCAAAGCAAATCGCTTCAGTAAAGTATCAGTACTGCAGTCAGCCAAGTAATAAAAGTATATCACACTAACTGTGCACGCCAGCAGAGCAGTAGTCATACCTCTCTACTATACAGATTTTTGCAGAATGTCCAGATTGCCTAATTTTTGGTCTGTTCCTCATAAAAATTGTTTTTTGACAAACCACTGGGATGATCCAAGGGTTAACCTCACTAAAGGACATACATTTGAGTTTCAGACTTCATATCCTTTAGAAAATGCGTGCTAACAAGTCCTGTTATTCTAGCAACTTGCTAAGTGTATAAGAGCAATATTTAAAATGTGTCCTTATTTTTGGACTCATCCCACTATTACACCAGGATTTGTCCAGATTTCTTGCACCAAGAGGTTGAATGGTATGCCAGTAGTTTTAAACATACCACTACAGTAATCAGTAACAAGCAGAAATGCCACACCACCAATGATCAAAAAAGCGCAATTAGTACAGATAATTTGTTTTTATAACCCTAGTAACAGCTGATACTGGATTATCATCTTAAATAAATCAGCAGAGTACCAGAGCAACAAGGTGCAATAGTGCAATATTAAACTCAATACCTCTACAGTGAGCAAAGCAAATGCGGAGAGCAATACAATACTAAGGAGGTACAAAGGTGCAATGTTAAACTCAAAATCAGCAAACAAAATTGTTAATTTCAGTAAATGCATCCCCAAGAAGTACATTCAGTAAGCCAATATAAAAAGGGACTGATTTACTGAATGGAATAAGGCAGTAGTAAGAAAACAACTACAGTAGTACCACTAAGTTGTGACAAAAGCTACCAAAGAGGCAGAGACGACTACAAAGCCCTTTCCCACCTGTGTGCCTGAAAATTCAATGCACAGAGACTTCATTGGCTTCTCAAGACTGGGTCTGCAGTGTTCCAGCCTTTGGTGAGAGCAAAGGCTTCTGAGTGACAGTTACTTGTGCTTGGGTTCCAGTGAGGGACTGGAGTGTTTGGTTTTGATTAGGTGGATTCTGTGAGGGCTTATCCCAAAGTCCAGATTAAACAATAAAAATCAGCATACATACAATCTGAAGGCAACTGGTCAATTATTTCATTCCAAGATAAAACTAATATATACGTAGTTAAAACTGCAGCAAGATATTCACTTTTTATCTTAGGGCTCAATCTCAGGGCAAGTTTCTTGAGTACTAGTAGTGTCATTTAGATCTGGGGTTACTCGCACATTTAACTGCAAATGCCACTCTTTTATAGGAGAGTTTCAATTTCCATCTCTCTCATCCAAGATCAAATGATCCAGTATACAGAAACTAATACTGAAAGGGGGGGGGCAGGGATTATATTGCTTGAATAAGGAAGGCAGAGGTGTAAAAGTAGGCAGAGCATAATGCAGATGGAAGGTGCAGAGTTGTACTCATTTGCTATACCCATCAAGAATAAAAGGATAAGGAAATGAAATTGTACGTTGGTTGATGGGCCTTAAACATAGTATTAAGCCAAGGATGTCTGAAGTGACCTGCTGGGACTTTATTAGCAAAATGCTGTGTGTAACAGCCATTACAGACTGGGATCCTGAATACACATGAATGAGGCAAAACTGATGGATGCATGTATGGAATGCTGACTGATAAAATAGTTCTGCACTCAATGTGCAGTGAATGCTATTTTGCATAACAGGGCCATAAATTAAGAGGATTTGCATTACATCTAAAGAAATAAACCACTATGGAAGGTGATAATGGATAGTGCTTGAAGCATTATAATGTCAGACTAATAACTCAGGCATGCATGACTGAGGGTCTACAGGACCCTGGCTAGGAGAACCTGCCATACTTAAGCATCACACCATGAAGGCTCAATTAAGAGTAAAAAGTGAGAGAGAAAATCTTATGAACCCAAAGTTAGAAAATGTATAGGAGAGAGACTGAGTGCTATATCATCATTTGATAAGATGCAGACATTTAATGGGAAGTAATACTTTGCTGGTAATATGATACAAAATGTATAGACATATGTAGATGGCATAAAGGGGATGCGTGGACATGAAAATGTGACATTATATATATCTCTCTCTCTATATATATATATATATATATATATATATATATATATATATATATATATATATATATATATATATATATATAAAACAAACACATTTACAGTGATCTGAAGGAGAAGCCTTTGCTAAGGAAATATAAAACAAATGCAATGCAGTGATGAATAGCAATGAAACCAGAAGTGGTACCAAGATGAACTGCATTATTTTTTTCAGAAAAGTTTACATGTGATAAGAAAAGCTGATTGGAAATTATGTTGATGTACATGGTTGTATACACTTTTTTGTTTCCATGTTAATAAATTATTAAAATTTTCATCATGAGAGACTCGTATAACCTATTCATTTAATTTTAAGGATCCAGTCCACAACAGGTGAGCTAGATGTGGGACTTCAGAGGTTAGAGGGTAGTCCCATAGAACAGTTTAGATAACAGGTGGGAAAGATTTGGGTGCACAAACCCTAGGGCTGTGTGCACATAGCATAAAAATTTAGAGGGAACACTGGTTTTAAGGATTATCCAGTCACTGTGAAAGGGCCAATGACATGCAAGTAACATCAGCTGATCTATACGAAAATTCTCAGCAGTGAGTTGTCTATTTGGATTTCTTCACAATCTCCACCCCAACTATGTTTACCCAGTTGTCACATTAAGGCACTTGCACATTTTGTAAATATGCACTGAGCTAAGGAGGCATGCCTAGTTCCCAAATCCTAGAGGTTATGTCCCAATTCAAAGAACAAGCAGTTTGTAAGACAAGAAACTCAGCACCAGCAACAAACAAGGTTACATGAACACATACTTGCCCAAAGTTACTAGTCACTGAAGAAAGACCCCATTTAGGATCGAGCAGAACACCAGGATGGTAACAAGTACCACTGCACAAGGTACTTGCACAGATCAGCAGATACGTGCGTTCATACATTAGTAATAGGCTAGCTGCCCTTGCAGACCACTTAAGCCATGACAATTACCATTCAGAGGTAAGAATCAAACCTTGTACCCTGCATCTGTGAGTTAAGCACCTTAACTATTATGCTAATTTACATCAGATATTGTGAGATAGAGTCTTTTGCAGAAAGTCAACCATTGGGAAAAATTCCAGACAGTTATTAAACCTCCCTGGAGGATGGAGCTACAGAAAGGCAAAAAGGTGAAAATAGATGGCTGAAATGTCATAGGAAACCTGACTCATGGTCAGATCAATAATCCTCTGCGCAAAGGTGAAGGCAATCAAAGAAAAAAAAATCCTCTTCCAGGACACAAATTTCAGAGCTGCAAAAAAACAGTACATTGGAAAAGAGAACAGGAAACTGGAAATTAAAAACAGTGTAAGAAACTTCTCTGTGTGGAAGATTTTAAGTCTATATATCTCTAGTTAATCACTGTATATTAATCAGATCAGACAATAGTAGAAGTAGCGAACCTAAACTAGTCTTAAGTTAAAAAAAAAAAAAAAAAAAAAAAATATATATATATATATATATATATATATATATATATAAATATATATAAATATATATATATATATATATATATATATATATATATATATATATATATACATATAGAGAGAGAGAACATTGTACAGAATTACTAAGTATTCGAAAGTAATCCAAGCAAGGCAGGCAGTCTGTTTCCAGTCGAAAACCCTTTAAGCACACAGACAAGAGATCCAAGTAAAACAAAAATAGAGTAATAGTTTCCTCACAAGCTTTCTAAATATATATGTACTTTTTATCAGGCAAGGGAGTGGGTTTATTGTGGTGTAAAACTAAGTGTTATTGGTAGACATGTTAAATTCGCAACCCTTCCCCCATCAGTGTGACATTCGAGCTGGTCCTGCCCTACTTAGTAGCGGTCATAATAATATAACCCTTATATATACTTTAAATAAAATTTATAATGATGTGGTACCTCTTATTTAACCAGATTATTAAGTCTGTGATTTTATCCAAGACAATATACTACATGGCTGGAAATATATCAACCTTAGTCCATTTGGCAATCAAAAAATATATATAAAGATATATACACTTTGCATGTAAAAAATCAATTGTAAAAATCATATTCTATTTTCATAACCTATTAACAGATTGCTTTCGTCCTTCTGGACTTCTTCAGGTCTGTGTACAAGAACCCTAAAAGCTAGCTATAAAAAATATATATAATTGTATAATTAGTTAGTATTGTTATTACACATCATTTTGAATAAAGTGGAAAAGAGAGAACCAGAAATAAAAAATAAAAAAAATGTATGATGGAAACAAAATGTACACTTAAATTAAAACTGATTTAAAATGGTATTTAAAACCAACTGGTAGAATAAAATAAAAGAAAATTAGTTATGTAAACAATGTGGCAATTTTCTATGTTCCAGTGCACTTTTAACTGAATGGTAGTAGTTTAGTCCAGGCTTCCTAAAAAAGTTCAGCTTTAACTGCCACGAGTTCATGTTTCTCCAGAATATTCGGGAGGTCTCCTTCAAGGTCGCCCATCTCTATGCGATCCAGGATCTGGAACTTAAAACCTGTGTGTGTTTTATGAAGAGAAAGGTGTTTGGGCTAGTGCATTATTTTTACATCCAGAGCGGATTTCTGACAGATGACTTGAAATCCTACTAGAGTTTATTTACAGTCTTGCCTGCATAGAATGCATCACATTCATTGCACTGTGCCCTGTAAATTACTTTTGCAGTGCTACAGTCACACCCTGCACTGGTCTTAATGATTTTCTTTAAATAAGGGCAATAAAAACTATCACCTTGTTGTATAAATATACAAAATGTACAATTAGTTTCACATCTTTTAGTGTTTCTCTCTTATGGTCTATGTTTAAATTCAACAAAACTTCTAATGTTCCTGGCCTTCCTATAAACAAAGGATGGGGCTTTAACCTAAGATAATTAGAAGTTTTGTTGAATTTAAACCTAGAGATTTTGAATTGTGGAATCACCAGAAAGGTGTTGAGAATATATAAATCCAGGATAGGATGCCAGGAGTTCTCTTTTCTGGGAACCAGGAACAGTCTTGAATAAAAGCCTCGTCCCCTTTGTACTGCTGGGACAGGTTGAATAGCCTTGATGCGGAGGAGAGAAAGTACTTGCTTTTGGGCCTCCGCCCACTGGTTTGGGGGAGGTCTGGCTGTCCACTTAGGGTTGAAAGTGAATCCTGTGTATCCTAGGGAAACAATGTTTAAAACCCATTTGTCTTGGGTAATGTATTCCCAGTTTTTTGCATGCAGGGAGAGAGTTTTCCTCCTAAAGGTGCAAGTACTTGAGCATAACAAAATCACCACTGATTCTAAGGACAACCACAAAGCATTCTATAGCTATGTCAAGAATCTCGATGGCAACACCCAGATCTGCTCTGAGTTACAGCACAAAGGCATGAAAAACACAGAACCAACTGATATTGCCAACATCCTGGCAGATAGGTTCAGTGCTAACTTTACCTCCCCTCACCCCCTAAAGAGCCCATATCTATACAGGAAGAATGTAGAGTCCTTGTAATCACAACTACGCAGGTAAAAGCTGCACTCTCTAAAGTCAAAAACACAGCATCCATGGGACCGGACAACATCCCAGGCTGTGTTTTACACGAACTTCAGAACGAACTGGCTCCCCACTTAAGCACCATGTTCAATAATAGCCTCGCATCAGACTTTGTGCCCATTGAATGGCGCACAGCAACAGTTATCCCACTCCACAAAGGGGGAGTCACCACTGATCCCGGGAACTATCAACCTATTAGCCTGACGAGCCTGGTCTGCAAGGCCATGGAAAGTATCATCATGCAACTCAAAGACATTGGTAACCTCCAAACTCTGGATCCCATCCAGTTCGGGTTTGTAAAAGGCAGATCATGCCTTCTGAACCTGATAGACTTCTTTGAGGCAGTCACCAAACCTGTAGATGAGGGTAAGGTGGTTCACGCAGCCTATCCTGACCTAGCCAAGGCTTTCAACACCATCCCCCATTCTGGAATTATAGCTAAACTCACTAAACTAGGTATAAATCCCTACCATCACAAGATGGGTTGCCAACTGGCTCACTGACAAAACAGACACTGTAAAACTTGCAGACTCCAAATCTGACCTCAAAGCAGTGACAAGTGGAGTACCACAGGGTTCTGTCCTGGGACCTCACCTGTTTGGTATCTACTTCTCTGAAGTACAGGCCAAAACAGAAGGCCTCTGGCTAACAAAATTTGCAGATGACTGCAAACTAGAAGCCATAGTCAAGCCCCCAAATGATGTGGACATTCTACAGAAGGACCTCACTGAGACAGATACCTGTTGTCAGAGCCATGGCCTCAAGCTCAATGCCAAAAAGTGCAGTGCCATCCCCTTTGGTAAAAACTCTGTAGCCATGAACTACCACATAGGTAGCAATCTGCTTAACACCGAATGTGTGATAAGAGACCTTGGGACCCAGGTGGACAGTAGTCTCTCCTTTGATAGTCACATCACCACAGTAGTCAGAAGTCCTTCTACGTGGCCCACCTCATCATAAAAGGGTTCTCATCCAGGAAAAAAAAGAGGTCATTGTTCCCCTCTACTGGACACTCAGACCCATTATAGAGTACAACGCCCCTTTTGCAATGCACATCACAAGACATCTGCAGCAGCTGGAAAGGCCACAGAAATACCTCACAAAGAGGATTACTGGCCTCAAACAAATGCCCTACACGGACCGCCTCAAAAAAGTTCAGCTTTACTCCGTAGCATATCACCTACTCCAGGGTGATCTCTGCCTAACATATAAAGCTATGTCAAACCCAGAGCTGTTAAACATGTTACACCTAAAGAAATCCCAATCCCTCCGAGCTACACGCTCTAGGGACCTAAACCTTGTCACCACAATGTTGGAGGGATTCCTGTCCCAGAGCCTTCCCATACTCTGGAACAGGCTACCCATCTATGTCAAGCAAAGTTCTTCATTAGCACTCCAAGAAAAATCTTGATGAGTGGATGGGAAATTGGAAATGCACCCTGGGGATCACTTCTGTGTCTCTGCTCGACAGTGGCAAAGGAAAATAACTTTCTTGGGTGGCGTAAGCCAGGGAACCTTGTTGGCTAGGCTTAAGTAGGCCCTTGGGCCAGTAGCCTAGTACCTACCTATGAAGGCTTGGGGGAGTTAAGGATAAGTCATTGTGCAAGTTTACCATTGGGGGGGGGGATTACTACTTCCTGTTTTGGACTTGGGAGGACCCCACTGCTTAGATCTGTGCATAACCTGAGACTGAAGTTTTGGGGGTCTGCTGCCCCTGGGTTTGGACAGAGAAGGTCTGAAGGGACTGAAAAGGACCAGTTCTTTGAAGGTCAATGCCTACTGAATCCAGGTGGCTGTACTTGTAGGAAATCTTTAACAGTTTGCATAGATTTAGCTTTCTCCTCCATCCTTTTGAGAACTTGTTCTGCTTTATTGCCAAATAGGCACTCTTGGTTTAAGGGTGCATCCAGTAATTTTGCTTTGACATGATCTGGCAAGTTTTGTTCCTTAAGCCAAGCATACCGTCTAAGAACAGACCCAGTGACAGTAGCCCTACAAGATGCTTCTAAAGCATCAGAACCACACTCAAAGTATGTTTACCAACATGGCCAGCAGAATGCATCAACTCTTGTAAATCTGTGTGTTCTGCAGAGTCAGGAATCAACATCATTTTCTGTTTAATTAGCCCCATAATATGCTGCTGATACTTTAACATATGAAACTGGCAATTTAAAGCCCTAATAGCCAGGGTAGCAGAGGTGTATACCTTCTTACCACATCTGTCTAAAGCCCTAGAATCCCTGTCAGAAGGGGTAGGATTCTTGGCAGTAGTAGCCTTAATGCCTCTTGGTCCTTGGGAAATGGTCTCTGGATCCGCAGTAGGATTCTTGAAAAGTAATTTGTGAGAGTCATACTCTAGAGTACCTGTCAGGTTTCCTGGGAACTGGAGGCAAAGTATTCGGGGTAAGGCTGGATTCCAAGAAAACCATCTACAATCTCCAGAACAAGAGGGATAGCTAGAGGCCTGTGCTTAGGCAGGTTTAAAAATTCGGGTCTCTTCTTGGACTGAGTAGTCCTGGCTTTCCCAGCAGAAATTCTCCCAAGAGTATGCAGAGTTTCACCAAAAGAAAAATCTTCTGGAGGGGAAGCAGAGGGAATGGAATCTTCTGCATCAGAATCCTCATAGGTAGATAAGGGTATGTCCTGGCAGTCATTAGTAAGAGATATCAGATTCCTGATCAGAAGAATAAGAAGGAAAATCAGTTCAAGGTCTCTGAGTGGGAAGGCTGGCTTCCCCCAATTAAGGTAATAAGGTCTTCAGCCATTCTAATCATTCGTTTTTGAGGCCTGTGGGCCCAAGAATGTGCTTTGGTCGTCTGTTTCCTAGGCGTAGTGCGAACTTTAGGCCCGAGTAATTCAGTATTTTTGGCTTGAAAAGAAGTTGTCTAATATGAAAATCGGTAGGCCTGAATACACCCTCAGAAGCCGATGCCTGCACAGCAGCTCCAGACCCATCCAAGGTAGTCATCCGCAGGTTCCATAGTCGAAACCCTGACCCAGAATCAGGTCATCTACGAATGATTTAGCACCCGGTTCCCCACTTTGGCTTGAAAAGAAGTTGTCTAATATGAAAATCGGTAGGCCTGAATACACCCTCAGAAGCCGATGCCTGCACAGCAGCTCCAGACCCATCCAAGGTAGTCATCCGCAGGTTCCATAGTCGAAGAAGCATCTCGCGGCATACCGGACTCTGAATGGGTCTCAGTAGAGGCCTGCGAATCTGTAGAAGCGGGTATCAGGGGCTGCGAAAGCACCTCACTGAGTACCAGCAGACTGGCGACTAGCTTAATGGTAGCGTCGACAGTTTTGGACTCAAGTAGTCTGTCTATCTTTATCCTTATGTTTTTTCGGAAGATCGGTAGTTGGATGGCTAACCAATGCCATTTCGGAGTACGGCGATCGAGAGCGGAAGTATTTAGCTACAAAAATTGCCTGACGACTGATAGTTTGGGCGTTGAACAAGGCACAAAACCAACAGCGAGAGACGTCATGGTCTGGGCCTAAACAGGTGAAGCAGTAAGAATGAAATCTCTATGAGGTATTTGCTTTCCACAGGCAAGACCATTAATTTTTTCTGACATCGGTTAGTGCAAGAAAAAAGGATCCCCAACGGGGTACTTATTATTAGAAGACATCAGGTCTGAAACTCTAAAACGAAAATTTCAGGAGTCAGCCAACCAGCACTTGCTAACTACTTCTGCTTCGGGCACTGCATGGCAAGAAAGACTGATGTAATGGCATTGTCTGCATGTTTTATACCCCTGACATCATTGGAAGAAGCAACAGCATCTGACGCAGAAATCCCAAGACTCTGGTATTCAGGCCGGCTAAGGGCTACCTGCAGGCAAATAACCCAAATGTGATGACTGCAACAGTGAAACAAGAACATCTTAAACATCTACATCTTAAGTTATACAAAATGCATAAAAATGAGTGCTACCATTTTTCAATCTTAGGAGATGCAAGAAGGTTAGACCTTGGACCCCTCCAAACTACCAATGGCATGATTTCTTAGACCACTCCCCACCATGAAAAAACTAGCCATGAAGTCTGCCCAGGTCTTCACATATAAATGCAATCTTCTAAGCTATGCGCACAAGGAGTACTTTTCCCCCACTGAGAGACACCAAGCCACAGATGCTGTATCAAGCTATCCCTCAACAAGGCCAGTGCAAACCAATCATGCAGCTAACTGACGCACGTCTTTGTTGAAAATTCTGTTACAGTAACAAGCACAACAAATACTGCAGAAGACAGACCAAACAGCAATAGAAGTGCACATAAGGAAAAGTCTGTGCCAGTCAGATATCAGTGCCTCAGCATGCACATACCATGTCTAAAAACACCATCCCAAATATCATATGGCAACAAAAGGATCACCTCTTGGAAAGTCACTAATCTAAACTTTCAAGGTCCATTGTTGGGAGATAATTCTCTCATCCCTTTCAAAAACAGAAAGGGGTAAGGGGAAAACATTTAGCTTTGTTCTGAAGGGGATAATTTCTACAGCACCTAGGAGTAGAGTATGGACCTTTAGGAATTCTGCTGAGAATGCATGCTCTTCAGACAAAATCCTCTTTCTAAGGATCAAAGAACTCAGTATGTCCACATGTGACCAAGCAGAGGACCTAACAATCTTGTGTGAAGGTTCTCCAATGATGTACTTACATCACCTACCACAGGCAGCACTGAAAATTCCATCACGACTGCATCTGTTTAGCTATTGAAGCCAGACTTCTAATGGAGCTTTGTAGCCCAAGCAGGGAGTAGCAACATGGATGCATGTGAACCTTCACTATGAGGGGATATATTTCAGAGATGCTGCAGAGGTTGGGGGGGGCATTAAGGCCCAATAAAATGCTCAAGACTCTCTTGGAAATCCTCAGTCAAATCCTCAGAGGGTCGAGAGATCTCTCAAAATATATCAAGAAAGGATTCCTTCAGGGATTTCCAAGATGGCTGCACACTGAGTAACAGCTTAATATCAGCTCTGCAAGTGTGAAAAACTCAGAAAGAAAGCCAGTGAACTTGCCTTTT
This sequence comes from Protopterus annectens, assembly GCF_019279795.1. Lineage (NCBI taxonomy): Eukaryota > Metazoa > Chordata > Ceratodontiformes > Protopteridae > Protopterus > Protopterus annectens. The sequence continues at coordinate 1,056,971,781 of NC_056733.1, forward strand.
TGGTAAACTTCAGTAACTGGCTAGTAAGTGCATTCCCAGCAAAAAAAGAAATTCAGAGAGCCTGAAGGAAAAATCGATCACAAAAGGTGAGAAGAAACCACGGACTTGGAAGAATTCTGCAGCTGTTCAGCAAAAAGCAGTGCAAGCTCCAGCTTTGGTGCACGACAACTTCCAGTAACCTAGAGAAAAAAGTCAAACGTATTAAGAACTGATTAAAATAAACAAAACGCTGTTGGAGTATATCAACTCAAATAAAGCTGGAAAAAAATGGAAACTTTAAACAGATATTCAGATGAGGTAATAAAACTGCAAAAGCAATGCATCAAAATGAAAAGGATGGCCAAATAAGAGACTGCTCAACTGGAGGACAGAGCACATAGGAGATTTTCAGATGTACCAGAGAAGCTGGAAGGTACAGACTAATTTTATAAAAGCACAAATCAGCAACTGGACTGGTATTCCACAGCAGGAGTTATTAATTGAAAGGGCACATCGTGGGCATGTTCCAAAACATGGCTATGAGAAAGCAACCTAGACCTTTAATAGTAAAGATGCATCCTACCAGCAGAAAGTCTATTCTGACAAAACTGTGGCAGAAGGACCAAGTACTAAAAGTGAGATCGTTTGTGAAAAATGACTTCACTGTAGACCAGGCAGTACAGGGGTAAATTTATTTTAGTAAATCAGAAAACGTCGAGAAGCAAGCTTGAGATTCAAGTTGATGTACCCAGCTATTTTCAGAATATTCTTTCCTGGAGGGTCAAAATAATTTTGACACAGAACATACTAAGGAGGAAATACAAAAATTTGTCCAACAACAACAAACGAGCTGTCAAACAGAAGATTCTGCTTCTTGTTCTGGTAATAAAGCCCATAGACTGCCAGTGAAACCTCTTCCAATGTTTCAAAGGAAAATGCTTGAGAGAAAAAGCACAAGAGTTGACAAGAAGAACTAGGAGTACATTGGAAATAAAGCACAGACTGAATTAGGGAGATTAAGAACAAGAGGAACAACAGCAGCAACTCAAATTAACAAATGTGGGATTACAATTATATTTATGAAACAAGACGGAACAAAAAAACCTGAAAGTATTGGACAACTTTGACTTTGTTAAACTTGTAGGGAACTCCAAACCAAATGACCCTCTTCATGTCATTAATATTTAAACCACCACTTAGGGGTGGGGAAGAAGATTGCTCTTAACAGTAGTATTTTTACAATGTCTGGCAATCTGCATGCTACAAAGTACAGCTTTCTCAGTTATTTTCAAGTGTAATAGGGATACATTTTGTGCTTTCTTTCTCCCTGATTGGTTTTAAGAAATGTAGGCACTGCAATACTAAAAGTCTGGACAAACGAGCATGATAAAAGAAAAACTGATATGCTTTTTCATACTCTTGTATATGGGAATGACTGGATTAAGGCCCTTGACTTGATCTGGTAACAAGTGGGGAAGCAAATAAAGAAAACTAAAGATAGAAAGTTTTCCTCTAGCAAATGAGTGGTTGTAGTAGAGGCAGCTGTGTATCTGGTTATGTCTGTATGGAGACAATCTGGTAAGGGGCAATAAAAACAGAATACTACCTTCTTTCAACAACTAGGAAAAAGTTATGTTCTTACCATAATGCTCCAACTGTGTTGTCGATCTTCATTCATTCTTGACAGATAGATTTTGGTTCCATCCTCGGAACAGACACTGCAGTTTTAACAAGCTCGCGCCAGAAAACTCTTGAGCTAATATTACCCATAGTGCCTCTTCCCTTCAGATACAGTTTGCCCATAGAAAACAAAAAGTGGAAACTTTGTCTGACCAACTGCCCTACTACTGAACCAGGACCAGTTCCGAACCCCCAGAAGCCGGTGGACGGGGTAGGAGGGTGGGATGTCAAGAACGAAGAGAGAACACAGATGGAACGTTATGATAAAAGCATAACTTCTTTAACTGATGTTGTCAAATCTTCATTCATTCATGACAGTTGGGACAGAGTTCCTAGCTACTATATGTCCCGAGAGGCAATATGGAAGGATATTCCTGAGCACCATGGAGCCAAAGGATGCTCCTCCCCTAGAGACCATATCCAATTTTTAACTAGTGATAAAGACAGGAGGGGTAAGCCCACGTAGCTGTTGTGCAAATGTCATCCATGGAGGCTCTAGAATGAAAGGCCACCGAAGTTAAGACTGATCTGGTAGAATGAGCTTTGACGTTAGTTGATACTCATTTTATTTTGTTAAAGGTGATACAATCTCACAACCATTTTGACAAGGTGACTTTGGAAACAGGTTTGCCTAGTCGAGGACCTGAAAAAGACAGGAACAACTGGTCCAACTTTCTGAAAGATTTTGTTCTGTACAGGTAAAAACGCAATTGCCTGTGCACATCCAACAAATGCAAACAATATTCTCCTTTGATTGAAAATTTCAGGAAGAAAACTGGCAAATCAATGGTCTGGTTAATGTTCGATTCTGAGATAACTTTGGGTAGAGGGGAGGGGGGCTAGTCCTAAAGGATACTCTCGCTTTATGAAAAATTATGTACGGGCACTTTACACACAAGTCTTGCAATTCTGATATTCTGGCTGAAGTGATGACTACCAGGAATAAGGTCTTCCAAGATAAAAAAATTTATATCACAGGTGGCTGCTGGCTCAAAGGGTTGACAAGTCAACGTTTGTAAGACCAATGTCAAATTCCAACGATCAATGGGCTCTTTAAAAGGTGGCTTCAAATGCACAACTCATTTTAGGAAGGTTTTGCAAAGGCGGTGAGATATCAGTGAAAAATCATCACAGCCATTATGAAAGTTTTGAGATAAATGAACCCTAATAGTAGAAGCTGAAGCTCCTGATTGGAGTAAAAGATGACAAATATTCCAACACTTCATTAATGGAGGCCGAAAAGGGGTCTAGCCCTTCTCCTTGAGACCAAATCACAAATCTATTCCATTTACTAAGATAAAGTTTCCTGGTGGTTGGGTTATGGGAAGCCAGAAGTATATTTTGTACTGGGAAAGATTATTTTGCTTGGCTATTACCGGAAGTGGAGGTACCAAGCGGTCAACTTGAGAGTTGGTAGGTTGGGATGGACCAGGCCATGCGGATGCGACATGAGTTCCAGAGTTGAATCCAGAGTCCACGGACGGTGAACTAGGTGAGGCAAAGAAAGGGGAACCAGATTTGATGGGGCCAACAGGGTGTGATGAGGATCACTGCTTCTCAACCATAAAACTTTCGTCAAGAACTGAGGTATTAGTGGAATGGGAGGAAAGGCATAAAACAGTCCCAGGGGCCAATCATGTAGAACAGCATCTTTTGGGAACTCCAGCTTGGGGGGGGGGGGATGAAAGGCAAAGTAGCTGCTGCATTTGTGGGAGATGCAAACAGGTTGCAGCAAGGCTGACCCCAATGACAAAAAATCTCTGTAGCTACTATAGGACTGAGAGACCACTTGTGAAGCAGGAGAATGCATTTGCTCAATTTGTCTGAAATCATGTTGGAACACTCGGGAATATGCATTGCCATCAGAAAGCAGTTGGAGGCGACCAGCCATTACCATACTCTCAGGGTTTCCCCGACATAACAGATAGGATCTGGCTCCTCCCTGTTTATTGATGTACCAGACAACAGACATATTTGTCTGATTGGACAGCTATTGTCCTCAATGGAAGAGCAGATTAGAACACTTGCAACGCTAAAAGCACCACCCTCAGTTCTAGGATGTTGATATGCAAATTGGCCTCTACAAGAGACCAAGTGCCTTGGACTGCCTTTCCCTGAAAACGCACCCCCCATCCCATCAGGGATGCATCTGTGGTCACTATGGCCTTGGGCTGGGGGGTGAAAAGGGGAGACTTCATAACTCTTTCTCTAGCTTCATCCACCAGCTCAGATCTTGCTTGCATTGATTTGTTATGTGAATTGGATAAGCCATTGGGTGTGTTAACAGAGACCACTGTGATGCTAGGAGCCACTGAAGCAGCCTCATGTGAAACCTCGCCAGAGGAATTAGGGTGATTGCTGCTGCCATAGATCCTAGCAGTTGTAAGACTATGTGAGCTGATACTATGTCTTGAGAGAGTATCACTCGGAACTGTGACCTTGACCTCTGAAGTCTGTGAAGAAGTAGAGCAACCACACAAGATAGTGTGTCAAACGTTGCTCCGATGAATTCTATGCTTTGAGCGAGTGCCGATTTTGCCTTTTCTTTGTTTATTGAGATGCCTAAGAAGTCTGCCACAAATGTAGTGTAATGTGGCGTGAAGCAGTAGCTGCCTGGTTGGGCTGGTAAGGAGCCAATCGTCTAAATATGGAAACACCTGGAATCCTTGGAGACTCAGATGAGCTGCTACCACTGCCATTCATTTGGTGAACACCCTGGGGCTGTGGTGAGACCAAAGGGCAGTGCGCGAAATTGGTAATGATTGGCTCTCAGCCAGAAGCAGAGGTATCTTCTGGAACGCTTGTCTATTTTTATGTGGTAATACGCATCCTGAAGATCAATCAAGCACATCCAATAGTCTTTCTCCAGAAACAGAAGGATAGACTGAACTGGAACCTGAACAAGAAACAGGATTAGAACAATTTGATTTCAAGAACAATTTTATTCACACCTTTTCCACAAGTTCTTATAAGGTTGAACAGATTATTTTAAAACATTGGCCTATTTTAACTTTACATGATGAAGTGAAACAGTATGTTCCGACTTGTCCCCACTTTGTGAGGAAAAGGGATGTTAATTTAAAGGAACTGTTTGAAAAGAATGGAGGGTCTAAATTAAGAAGAGACATGAAAAAAGTTGGCACACAAATGCGGTGCCTGTAAACAATGCAGTTTTATGTTTAACCAAGACACAGTGTTCATTCCTTCCAGAAAATTTAGATTTAAATCTACCAATTACTTTAATTGTGGAACTAAAGGAGTGGTTTACTTAGGGACTTGTGTAAATTGTTATTATGTGGGTAAAATGGAACGACAGCTGAGAAGAATATATGAGCATCTTTATGATGTCTAAGGGTAAAGAAAAGAACGCTTTTTTTAAACACAAGTTTGTAAACACATGAACCTAAAGTTCATGGTATTAGAGCAGGTGACATCAGATCTGAGAGGTGGCAACTGGGAAGCCAGGCTTGAATACCGTGAACTATTTTGGCAGCTTAAACTAGACTCAGGGAGGGCTCCGTGGTTAAACAAAAACATTAATATCAGCAGTGTACTGAAATTAAGAATGGCTCGTTTATAATAAAATAACATTAACACTTACATGTCAGTGTTATGAATTTTATGAATGTAATTGTAGTGGTCTTAATGTTTAGTAGGTAAGATTTTAGATGGACATGTTTTTATGATGGTGATAGCTTGATTTTGAGAGCAAGTATGCAATTGTGTAGGTCATGACGATGTTTATTGTTCAAGTATAAAGTGGTTTTTAGAATTAAATGAACTACTATTTTTTTATTAACAACCAAGCACATTCCAAATGTCTACATTCAGCATGACATGGTTTAGCTTTAAAAGGGGGTGAGGTTAGAGGGGCCATGTGATTTTTACTACTATTTAATGATTGTGAATGGAGACACAAATGGTTTGTTCTGAAGAAGCTCGGTATTGACCAAGCAAAAGCGCTTAATTCATTGCTTTTTAGTTGTAATAAAGTTCTCGACTACCAACAGTCTTCTCTACTTCATTGATGATATCCAGGTCCTGTGGCTTTTGGGCAGTGTTTGGTTCTTGGCTTGGTTATTTTTTATTGTTCTGTGATTTTGTGGAGAGCCCATGGCAGAAGTAACGGATTTGGGAAGTTTTTTGGAGACACCAGCACTCCTTAAGGATGATTCGGACAATTCACCCGTTACTCTGGGTGAATTTAAACAGGTGTTGGCCCTTTTAACACAGCTTTCCAATAATACCCGTGAACGGAGCACGGAACTGAACACAGTGTTGCATGGAAACCAACTACAGCTAACGGAGCACCAGAGGAAGTGTGTCACACGCCCGGCGTTGAACACCACTAACAGCGTGGAAGAGGAACTTCCCTGTAACGTTTTACAGAGCAACGGGCAGGCTTCTACTTTGCACGCAAGAACTGGTACGACACACAAGACCCGAATTGAGGACAACTACAACGAATTCAACTTTAATGCTTGGACTGCCAAACAGTTCCATTTTAACCAAGGTACTTTAAACGCTTGTAACAGAAACATTGAGGACAATTTTAATAAATTTAGAGAGAAACTGTACACGCTTAAAAGTAACCAACTTGAGATAGATTATCTCAAAGAATGCATACAAGTCAACAGAGTCCCTAAGGGGCTTCGGATTTTTAAGTTCCAAAATAGTGCACAACCAGGGACTGTTTTGTATGACTAATTATGTGAAATTTTTAACAAAGCGGGAATTGAAATGCTCAAGTTAATGATGGCTGACTATGAGACTAAAGCGGACATTTTTTTGAAAGAGTTAAATGCTTTGAATCACAATGTTACTAATGATAATAATTTTATTAGTGCTAAAAAATTACGACAATGCATTTCATGAAGTGGACCAGTTTTGTGTGAAAGTTCTTAATAGAAAAATTAAGAAACTTGAGAGAGATTTATTTGAATATATTGAGGGAATAGCGTATCCAGCCCCTAGAGGTGGGCAATGGAAGAATAAAGTTGACACTTTTTGTGGATAGGATGAACGGGACAAATAACAGTAGCAACTATCCAAGACCTGAAACGGAGGTTCTTAGAAGAAGTGAAAGACTAGCCGAAAAGGAAAGGAAGCAGTCTTTCCAGGATTTTCAGTGCCCTACCACGAGAGTGGGGAGACACTAATACGATGGGTGGAACCACCCCCCGAATTGAGACAACTGGAGACAGTATTTTCCAACACAGAAACACAACATATAAGTGATAAACAGGTTATTTTTAGAAAAGGTAATTCCACTATTTTTAATTTTACGGAACTGACACCCACTAATGAATATTTTGAATTGTTTTCCAGGGGGTTCCCTTTTGTTCCCTCCTGTCCCTCCAATGTTGCCAACACCTTGACTGATTTAAAATTATTTACTAGGCAATTGAATTTAGCTATATTTTTTAAGGGTCAAACCACTACTGGTTCAGGACGGTCAAGAACAAGTACATTCAATCCTCCTACCCATTCCTCCCTTAAAGTCTTTGAGGAATTAGCAGAAAGGGACCTTAGGAACGTGAAAGGTTTAAGAGTAACATTTACCCTCTTAATCTTCGTGACAACGAAATTAAATTGATTGATCTTTTGAAGCAGGAGAGATGTAGAGTGATGAAACTGGACAAGGGGGGAGGGGTAGCTTTGATGTATGCAGTGGATTATGACACCTGCTTATACAACATGTTGCAGGATGCAGATCAGTATGAATTATCATTAAATGAAATTAATATTGCACATTCGAAAATAGGTTATTACTTATACGATCATTTACTACAAGGTACCATCAAATGAACGTTTATACAACTACTTACATGTGGAAAAGCCAAAAATTCCAGTTATTTTTGGCATTCCTAAGACTCACAAAGGCATAGACCCAATTAAATTTAGGCCAATAGTATCTGGGGCAGGAAGTATTACTGAACCCTTGGCGAAGTATGTAGACTACACTGTGAAAAAGTTTCTATCTTCCATCACTTATATTAGTAAAGACTCTTGGGACTTTCTGAAAGGGATTTACCAGCAGAAATTTGATTTGCACCTTTTAATGGTCACGATTGACATTGTAGAACTCTTTCCAAGTATTCCACACCTGGTAGGGTTGGAATGGTTTGGTGAGGTATTGACTTTGGAATCTGGCCTGGACAACACCACTATCAATTTAACTATAGAATTTATGGAAATAATTCTTGAAAATAATTTTATGTACTTTAACGGGGAATTTTATCGCCAAAATTAAGGCGTTGCGATGGGGGCCCCCTGTGCTTCTTTATATGCCAACTGTGTGTTACATTATTGGGAGCTGAAATTCATCTTTGAGAGTCAATGGTCAGAGTTTATAGGTCATTACACAAGATACCTTGATGACATTTGTCTCTTGTGGAAGGGTACTAAGGAAGATTTAGGGGAATTTTTGGTATATATTAACAACAGCACCGAATTTTTGAGATTTTCCCATAATATTGATCAGGATAAATTGAATTACTTGGATGTGACTATTTAAAGATTATGACAACCATTGTTTCCAATCAAGACTTTATAGGAAAAGTACATTCTCGAACTCCTACCTACACTTTGAAAGTGGACACCCCTTCTATCAGAAGGAGATAGTCAAGGGTCAGATCATTAGGGCTTCGAGAATGTCTAGTACACTCGAGAGTTTCTTGGAAGAAGCTGACACTATTGGGTCATTGTTTGAAGAAAAGGGGTACCCCCCAAGACATTGATTGACCAGATGACTCAGGAAGTTATAGAAAATAGGGATTCAAAGTATTTCCCTTTGTTAGGAACTGGTTTATCTACCTCTGAACAAGAAACAGGATTAGAACAATTTGATTTCAAGAACAATTTGATTTCAAGAACAATTTTATTCACACCTTTTCCACTAGTTCTTATACGGTTGAACAGATTATTTTAAAACATTGGCCTATTTTAGCTTTACATGATGAAGTGAAACAGTATGTTCCGACTTTTCCCCACTTTGTGAAGAAAAGGGATGTTACTTTAAAGGAACTGTTTGAAAAGAATGGAGGGTCTAAATTAAGAACAGACATGAAAAAAGTTGCCACACACAAATGCGGTGCCTGTAAACAATGCAGTTTTATGTTTAACCAAGACACAGTGTTCATTCCTTCCAGAAAATTTAGATTTAAATCTACCAATTACTTTAATTGTGGAACTAAAGGAGTGGTATATTTATGGACTTGTGTACATTGTTACAGTTTTTATGTGGGTAAAACGGAACGACAACTGAGGAGAAGAATATATGAGCATCTTTATGATGTCTCTAAGGGTAAAGAAAAGAACGCTTTTTTTTAAACACTCAAGTTTGTAAACACATGAACCTAAAGTTCATGGTATTAGAGCAGGTGATACCAGAACTGAGGTGTGGCAACTAGGAAGTCAGGCTTGAATACCGTAAACTATTTTGGCAGCTTAAACTAGACTCAGGGAGGGCTCTGGGGTTAAACGAAAACATTAATATCAGCAGTGTACTGAAATTAAGAATGGCTCGTTTATAATAAAATAACATTAACACTTACATGTCAGTGTTATGAATTTTATGAATGTAATTGTAGTGGTCTTAATGTTTAGTAGGTATGATTTTACATGGACATGTTTTTATGATGGTGACAGCTTGATTTTGAGAGCAAGTATGCAATTGTGTAGGTCATGACTATGTTTATTGTTCATGTACAAGGTGGTTTTTAGATTTAAATGAACTACTATTTTTTATTAACAACCAAGCACATTCCAAATGTCTACATTCAGCATGACATGGTTTAGCTTTAAAAGGGGGTGAGGTTAGAGGGGCCATGTGATTTTTACTACTATTTAATGATTGTGAATGGAGACACAAATGGTTTGTTCTGAAGAAGCTTGGTATTGACCAAGCAAAAGCGCTTAATTCATTGTTTTTTAGTTGTAATAAAGTTCTCGACTACCAACAGTCTTCTCTACTTCATTGATGATATCAGAGTCCTGTGGGTTTTGGGCAGTGTTTGGTTCTCGGCTTGGTTATTTTTTATTGTTCATAGACTGAACCGTGACCATCCGGAATTTTGTCTGTCAGACAAACTTGTTCAAGATACTGAGGTCTAGAATCAGCCTCCAGTCCCATCTTTTTTGGCACTAAAAAGAATCTGGAGTAAAATCCAGATCCTATCTGGTCTGGTGGGACTATTTGGATGAATTCTTTGAAGCAGCTTTTGAATTTCTTGAGCCGCTGCATCCTTCTGACTGGGTAGAACATCAGGGATTCGCCTTTGGGGCCTTGGATAAAGATCAAAGGGGATATGTAACCTCAGGTTATCATCTTCTGGACCCAAGAATTTAATGTTATTGAGAGCCAGACTAAGTGGTGCAAAGAGAATCTTCCCTCAACTGTCTCCAGAGGTAAGCAATCGGGCCACTACTCAGGAGTGCTGATACGGTTGAGAAAATCTCTGGAACCTGATTACGTGGGACCCCTCTGTCATGGGGTGGGGGTCTTCCTGATGAGTTTCACCCTCTGCTCCAGGGAGAAAACTCACCACGTGTGTCCCGAAAAGGCACTTGGGACTTCCTGAACCACATCTTCCCACTCCTCCGATTCCTGGCATAGGGTTGTTGAGGAGTGGAAAAATGTATGCACACGGCAGACAGGGTCTTGCCATCCTTTTCACACCTGACTAAAGTGTCTAACTTTTGGGCCAAACAATGAGGAAGTGTCAATGGGAGCGTTGATGAAGACTTGAAGGGGTCTGCGAAGTCCCACAAGTACATCCAGGCATGACTTCTCATAACACCTGCACCCGCTGCTCTGGCCGCTCCTTCGGTTTTATGTGCTATCAACCACATGGAGGAGTAAGAGTTAGATTCTAAGGTCACAAGCTGGGAGGTAGCCTTGTCACATACCTTGTCAGACACCGCTCCTGCAAGTGCTCCTGAGAGTTCAGTGACCAGGTCCCCTTTGAAGACGGGTAAAATGTGCCAAATAATTCAACGACCATATGGCAAAGGTCGTTGAAGCATAAACCCACTTCCCTAATCTGTCCAACTTCAGAGACTCTGTTTGGAGGATGGACAGTAGGACTCTCCTCTGCAAGTTCCTTCTTTGTGGCCACCACCATAGCATCCAACACTAAACCCTTGGACCAGTGAGGGTGGTCATCGGGGGGCGGGGGCAGAATATTTTGTCAGGTCTCAGGGATATTGGCTCCATGGTGTCAGAGACCTTCCAAGCATGTTGCACAATGAGCTTGACTAACTCATCTGCAGGCGGAGTCACACAGGAAGTAGAAGGTTGGGCACGAACGCCTGCAATACAGATTCCTCAGAAGGGTTGGTGGGCTTCCAGTCACCCTTCTGCTTTAAAATTTCTAGGATGTCTCCAAAGGAGATATATTCAGGGGGTGACCATGGGGACCCTTCCCCCTTCATCATTTTCTGTATCCTCAGAGATTCTTCCGGAAAATCAATGTGCTTCCTCTTGCACAATCTCTTATGGGGTGCCTCATCAGGGGGAGGTCTGAAGAGGACTCCAAAGAGAGGGTACCCTGCAGTAGGGTGTCTTGCTGCTCCCGTGTCTGCTGTCCCAATGTAGTAGACTGACAGCTGCAAACCAGAGGGCACGTAAATGACATTCCGACAGAGGGTGCCAACTGTGAGCCTGCTGAGGCGAGTGCTCTCTCCATAATTTGAAAGGCAGGCCCCTCTGAAGAGGGATGGAAACCCAGAACCGAGAAAGAACCTCAGAACCTGGGTCACACCCCGTTCCAACCAGCTCTCCCCCAGAAAAGGAGCTGTGAGGGGGCTCGGAACTGTCAAAGCTACCGGAACTGTAGACGGTGCCATGGAGAAAAACAGGTGCCTTACTAGGGATTCTGGAGCCAACAGCCAAGTCACTGTCTCGCAGGTGGGTCGGCTCTGACTAAGCAGAGGTCCACAGAGTGGGTTCCAGTACCAAGGGGAGAGCCACCATCGGTACTGAAGAAGTTGGCACCAGGAGAGGCGTAGGCAAAGGCTGCAAATCCTGCAGGGAGGTCAGAGGAGGAAGATAAGTTGGAGTCTGTGGGGAAAAAAAACTCTGCTCTGGGTGGGAGGGAGGTCTTAGAAGGGGTTGGAATACCTCTGGCTGCCAAGATCTGATCTACCAGTCTAACTACTTCAAGCTCTGAAAGGCTCCTGGTGGAATGAACAAACATCCCCGACAGAGATTATGGGCAATCAATAAAGGGACTAAGCTGCTGACCAACAATGGGGTCAATGGACAAAGTAGAGTGTCCTGGCTAGGGTTTCGACCTTCGGCACCATACCAGAAACTTGTGTTGGGGTGGAAGTGGCCAGTTTTTGTAGGGTAGACTACTATTGCTGATAAGAGGGATTGAGGTACAGTGAAAAGGGTCGGTACTGTGGCAACTTTATTTGGTTCCGTGGAAAAAGATGACACCAAGGGAGAGGCCGTGGACTCCAATGCTGAAAAAGTTGTCTGTGCCAATTTCACTTGTTTGGGCTTTGGTTCCGTGCAAACCTGGTCTTTAGACGGAGGAGACGCTGGAACAGAGTGGCTCCTCTTTTTAAACTATTTCTTAGGAGGTTTTGACACCTCCACCTCAAAGCCTTTTTTTTTTTTTTTTTTTTAACAACCCTTTTAAAATCAATTTGCTTTTACATTCTGCCAGGGTGCAGGCACTGAAACCCTCCTACAGAGCTCACAGGGAAGCTGGATTTGTAAGTGCAGGACTCCTAAACAGTACAATTGGGCATCTTACTGCCACATTGGTCACATTGTTTAAATCCTGTGGTACATTTTTTGTCAGCCATATCCGATAAATCATAAGGACGAGCAGTCGTTCACATGATCTCACATACACAATAAATGGGAAAACAGGATAAGTGAAATATTTTTTTTTTAAAGCGTACCAACAATGGTAGCGCAAGAAATACCCAGAAGGGTAAAGAGAAGGAAGAAGGGGAAAGAATGCTGACAATGGTATTTAAGAGTTACCAGTGTTAAGAGGGATGGGAGTGGCCTATACCAACTATGGTGAAGAAAAGATTACTAAAGGGAAAAAAAAGATAGCTAAAGCAACACACACTAATTCAGTGGTATATATAAAGCAACTAAGAAAGAATAGAGGAGCTATAACAAGGTAGAAATATCCAGAAATACAAGAAAAAAATGACAAACTTAGCTTGACAGCACGGCCAAATGAGCCTTGAGACTCTACACAGCAAATGAGATCTGAAGGGAAGAGAGGCACTATGGGTAACCTTAGCTCAAGAGTTTTCTGCCTGGCGTGAGCTTGTTACAATGGCAGAGTTGGTTTCGGTTCTGTCATGAATAAATGAAGATTGATAACATCAGATGTAAAGTTTTCAGAAAGCATTCAAGTATTTTCTAATCTGGGAGATGAATAAAGATTATGCATCTTAGCCTGGAAATCCTTCCTTACAGGTTGATCCAAGGACAAACTGCTCCTATTTGGAGGGTTAAACAAATATCTGAAGATGTATTGTAGATAGTTAGGGGTGTTTTGTTTGATTTTTTTTTTGTTTGTAATACGTGACATAAGTTCAAATGGATATGACATGAAAAAAAGTTATGTACTCACTATAAATGTTCCATCTGTGTTCATTTTCATTTATCCTCGAAATATGGGCTCTGTTCCGAGCATTGGAACTGACTTGGCTATTACTACAGCTCGCGGTAGCCAAAAACTCGAGATAAACCCTTACCCACAATGCTCTTTCCCCAATTACCTCAGATCAAGTTTGCGCAAAAAAAAAAAAAAAAAAAAAAAGGTCACAGCAAGGCTGGTTCCACTGACAGAAAATCCTGGCAGTCACCTTTGGACTAAGTCACCACTTGTAAAGCAGGAGAATACACCTGCTTAATTTGTCTGCTGTCACACAGGAATTCCCTAGAATATGCGTTGCTATCAAAAAGCAGTTGAAGAGATGGCCCACTGCCACACACTGAGCGCTTCTCAATTTAAGGGATAATAATTGGTTCCTCCCCATTTCCTGATGTACCAAGCTACTGCCATTGCCTGGATTGCAACCGTGTCCAAAGGAAAAGCAGATTGAAATGCTTGCAATGCTAAAAGCACTGCCATTATCTCCAGGACATTGATATGCAAAGTGGCCTCTGTGGGGGACCAAGTTCCGTGGACAGTCTTGCCCAGATAATGTCCCCCCCACCCTATCTGGAAGGCATCTGTGGTCACTATGGCTTTGGGTTGTGACGGGACAAAGGGATGGCCTAGAAGAATGTCTTTGAAATATATCCAAGATAAATCTTTTCTGCCAAGATGGGCGATCAGAAATCAAGACTGATATGGGTTGGTGCAATATTGACCATTGAGACGTTAGCAGCCATTGTAGTATTCTCATGTGATAGCTTGCTAAGGGAACTAGTCATCATTGCTACCATGAAGCCTAATGCTTGTAGGCCTGGACAAGCAGTTACTTTCCTGTTGCCGATTACTTTCTGGACATGAACTCTGATTTTGCACAATCTTACAGGGGAAAGAAGGGCTGTGGAAGTATTTAGTAGCACTCCTATGAACTGTAACTTCTGAGTTGGGATCAATTTTGATTTTTGGTAATTTATAGTTATTCCCAGAAAAGAACAAAAATGAAGTACATGGTCTCTTGCTTCTATCAACTGATGCCTGGTTGGAGAGGTGATGAGCCAGTCCTCTAGATACAGAAACACTCTGAATCTCTGCTGTCTCAAGTGAGCTGCTACTACTGCCATACACTTTGTGAACACCCTGGGGACTGTGGTGAGATCAAAGGGCAGAACTCTGAATGAACAGAGACTGGCTCCCAGACAGAAGTGCAGGAAGCTTCTAGATTGCGTGTCCATTTTTTATATGGTAATACACATCCTGAAGATCTATTGAGCACATCCAATCATCCTTTTCCAAAAACAGAAGAATGAACTGTACAGTGACCGTCTGGAATTTGGTTTGGCGAACTGATTTGCTCAGTACACTTGGATCTCCAGTCTCCTGTCCTTTTTGGCACTAAATAATTTTGAGTAAATTCCAGACTATCTGGTCTGGTGGGACTTCTTGGGTGATTCTTTTTAGCAGTTTTTGGTTTTCTAGAACTGCTTGTTCCTGCTGACTGGATGGAGCATCAGACAATTTCTTACATATGGGAAGAGCAAGAGAAAAGGGAATTGTATAGCCTCTGGATATGATCCTCTGCACTAAAGTATCTGATGTTATTTGTAGCCAAGTTATTTGGTGCAGGGATCAGCATCTCCCAACTGCCTTCAGAGGAAGACAATCAGGCCTCCTTTAAGGAGTGCTGGAAGTGTTTATCAGAGAAAGAATCCTTGAAACCCTGGAACTGAGGCCTACCTCTGCCACCTCTTCTATTAAAGTTCTCCCCTCTGCCCCTGAGGGAACTACCTCCACATGTGCCCTGAAAAGGCCCTTGGGACTTTTTGAACCACATTTTCCCACTACTTGTGATTCATGGAAAAGGATAGTTGGGGAGTGGAAAAACATATGCCCACAGCAGAAAGTGTCTTTCCATCTTTACCACACCTGGATAACGTTTTTACTTTTGGGCCAAACAGGGATGATCCTCAAAGGGTGCTTTGACAAATGAAGACTTAAATGGCTCCACAGTCACATAGGGGCATCCAGGCATGTCTCCTAATGGTAACACATGAACCCACCTCTCTGGTGGTCCCTTCGACTGCATGAGCAATAAGCCTCATGGATAAATTAGACTCCAGGGTAGCCAACTAGGAAGCAACCTTTTCTTGGACCTGCTCAGAAATAGCTCCTGCCAGGGTATCCAATAATTCCTTGACCAGATCCCTTTGCAGTCTGGTAAAGTGTGCCAAAAAATTCAAAGATGTTGAAGCAAAGGTCAATGACGCATAGACCACTTTCCAAATCTATCCATTGCCCGGAACTTCATTGGGTGGATGAATCAAGGAACTCTCCTTGGCCAATTCTTTCTTTGTGGCTGCTGCCACAACCATGGCATCAACAGCTAACCCTCTGGCCCAGAACGGTTTCTCTTCAGGTGTGGACTGAATTTTGTCAGGTCGCCTAGGAACAGGTTCAATGGTATCAGGGGCCCTCCACACTCAGAGATCAAGTGAATGAACTCCTCAGTGGGTGAAGTCACCCAAGACGTAGATGGTGGAGTACTGAAGGCCTACAGGTACACGGACTCCTTGGAGGAGAGACTTTGGGACTCTCAGTCACCCCTTTATTTTAATATTTCCAGGACGTCTCAAAAGGTGACAATTAGGGGGTGACCTCTGGGTTCCCTCCCCTTCATCGAAGTTACTGTCTTCAGTGATTGATTTCTATAGGGAATCAAAGTGCTCCCTCTTACACTTTCACTTCTTAGGGACCTCCTCAGTGAGGTAGTCTGGGGAGATATCATAAGAGGCAAGATTTATCTGGGATTCCTGCAGTCTTGGCACCCACTGACCCAGTGGGAGTGCAGGTTGAATATCTGGGTGCGAGGAGGAAAGGAATATCTGCCCCAAAGTGGAGGGGGCTGACTGTTTTGACTGGGGCAGTCAGGGCTCTCCATCTCCTTGAAAGCTGGCCCCCCTGAAGAGGGAAGGGAGCCCAGAAAATAGAAAGACTGCCTTGGAACTATGGTTACTCCCCACTCCAAAGAGACAGCTCCAGAGACTGAAGCCGAAGCCAAGCTGATCCATGCCAATGCTCCAAGGTGCAGAGAAGGCTCCCAAAAAATAGGAGTCAAGTCTCACGCTTCGGAGCCCACAGGACAGCTACAGCCCTGAGAGGTCTCCTGATCTGATGGACTGAACACCTCAGAGCAAGAACCAGTTCCAAGGATAGGGATATCTCCAGAATCAATACAGTCAGCATTGGGCTGCTTGGAACTGAAAACACTAAGGCTTCAGATGAAGTCAGAGAAGGAAAAATCAGAGGGGTCAAGAAAGGATCTGCTCCTATACTCGTGGGAGCTGGAGCCAAAAAGGTACCAAACAATCCTCTTGCCCAGATTACCTTATTCACCAGCCTCTCCACATCATCCTCAGTTAAGCATTTGGTGGAACTGGTAGAAAGGATGGAGTGCGACTTTGGAAAGGGGTCAATAGAGGGAGAATATGACGTTCTTGGTGAACCATAATGGATGGCTCTTCAAAATGCTCACTCAGTGCTGAAATATTCAGCAATGAGGGAGATGCTCCTGCACCAACATCTTGGGCGTCGAAGCTTTAGTCTGTTCCTATAGTCTCAATTCCGTAGATCCCTTTGGTATAGAGGTTTTGGTTACAGTTTCAGTTGGTTCTAAGGATTCTAATGGAACCTAGGACCTTGATCTTTTTGAAGATGGTGCTGAGGCAGTAGAAGACAAAGGCAGACTTCCCTTTTTTGATTTCTCATGTGTCTTACTGGAGGAAGAAGATGGGGAAGACATTGGTCTTGCTCTTGGCCTTTTCTGAGCCAGATATAGCCTCACTGAAGGCTGGTGGAGTCCTACCCTTCAAAATTAGTATATTTTCTTCTTTCCACTAGGGCCCTGTGACTGAAACCATGACAAATAGCACAGTCCTCTTGAAGGTGAACAGGGCCCAAACAAACAAATGCAAATCGGACACAGGAATTTTGTGCCTGCATTTCTGGCATCTTTTGAAGCCAGAAGGGACTTCACGTTTGTCAGCCATAATTCTGATAAACAGTGGCGCAAAAAGGCCAGCTATATGCTTCCACATGCACACAGAAGAAAGTCCTCAAAAACTGAACACACTACAAAGAATAAACAGATTTTTTTAAACAGTTAGGGAAAGAAGAGGAATGAAACTATCAGCAATGATAGTTAAAATTACACTGAAGTGTACAGAGAGGGAAGAAAGGAAAGTACAAGATCAAAGACTTAGAATGAAACTGGAAGGATTATAAAGTTAGAAAATTAGCTATAAGAAAGAAAATATTCAGAAAAAATATATATATACAAATCACTTAGTTCAAGAGCAATGGAGAACGTGTCTGTCAGGGGAAGTGGCAAACGAGATCTGAGGTAATTGGGAGAGGAGCACTGTGGGTAAGGGTTAAGCTCAAGAGTTTTTGGCTACTGCAAGCTGTAGTGACAGCCAAGTCCATATGTCGAGGATAAAATGAAAATTGACATCAGATCACCATATAAAAGATTAACCTGCCAAACAGTGTATGCATGTAACACAAAAGCTGAAACTAGACATTAAAAAAACTAACAAAATCAAGGTGGAAATAGCTTCTTAACAGACACTTTCTTTGTTATCTTTAGATATAAATGGTCTCACAGATATATGCAAAAGAGAAAGTAGTGTACTATATTAAAAATGGGTATGGGGGGGTCTACAAGGGAAAATATAAGAAATGTGGGAAGATTTAAGAAATTTATGAAAATATTTGGCAAGGATGATGTGAATTTAGTAGAAGTTCAAGTTACATATTCCCCAAGGTACAAAAACTAGAAATAAATTCTCCTCACCACTACTAAAGACGCCAAGGGTAGGCAAATGAACAAAGAAAAAAGACCTTAGGTGTCATCCACAGCTTCAGACTGTTGAAACACAATTTATTAATCGCTTAAAAAGTGAAGTTGACAGGATGTAAACTTCACTAGAATATGATAATTAATAGCAGTTAATAGCACATCGTACAATCTGAAGAAGGCATCTGCCGAAAGCGCTCATCGTGTGGACAATTTCATCTTTTCAGCTTTTTACACTCCGGTGAAGTATATGTTTTTGTTAGCTTTGCTTACAAAGCAGCTATCAATTATGCTATTAACTGTGTTTTAACAACTTGAAGCCCAAAGTTGTGGATGTTAATTACTAGGCTAATTATTTCAGTGAAGCTTGCATTTTGTCAGCTTCTCTTTTTAAGCTTTCAATAAATTGAGTTTTAACAGCCTAAAGTTTGAAGCTGTGGATGACAACAGTTTGGATACTCAACTATTTTCAGTTCATCATATTCTAGTGAAGTTTACATCCTGTCAGCTTCACTTTTTAAGCGATTAATAAACTGTGTTTTAACAGTCTGAAGCCTGAAGCTGTGGACGACACCTAAGGTCTTTTTTTCTTCTTTCT
Organism: Protopterus annectens; assembly: GCF_019279795.1. NCBI lineage: Eukaryota > Metazoa > Chordata > Ceratodontiformes > Protopteridae > Protopterus > Protopterus annectens. The sequence continues at coordinate 1,056,990,526 of NC_056733.1, forward strand.
TCAAGGTACAAAAACTGGGCTAGACAAATATTTCACCAGAAGATGTGCATTTAATTGAAAATTTTGATACGCATCCAATAATCATTTCAGATCACACACACCAATAACTACAATAAAAATGCAGGGTAATGAAAAAAATGAGACACTGACATTTTCCCACCTATCTGTTGAGAGAAATTTAAGGAATGGGTAGCAGAAATTATTCTGGAGCATTAAGGAAGACATACATTTCTTCTGAAAATATAGCTAGGGAGTGGAATAAAATTAAAGTGGAGCTTAAAATAGAGTGGAAATGAGAGATTTGGTTAAGGAAAAATAATTATTTAGAAGTACTGGCAAAAGTTAAAGTACTGCAGAACAGGGAGTGTGTCACAGAACAGGAGCGACTGCAGAATGATAAAAAAATAAGGGATTACCTTGATAACAGCAGTCTAAACTCATGCATATTAAGTCACTGTTTGATAACTCCAGAGCACAACTCGGGCAAGATAAAGTAGAAGGGGTTGTTGCCAATCTTAGGCAGCCTATAACAATGAAGATGGGTAGAGATCCTGCAGAGGTACTAGAAATATTATGGAAATTTTATGAAACTCTGTATAATGCAGAGAAATATGGAAATTAAGAAAAGGTAAAAATGGAAATGTGTATGAAGAATTCAATATACCACAGCTAGACGTAAATGAAGCGCAATTACCAACAGTTAGGATAGGAGGTAAAAATGAAGCATAAACAATCTACAGAAAAGTCCCTAGGAATAGATGGTATTACTGTGGAAGTTTGGAAGCTATGAGGAGAAAAAAAACTGAAAAGTCTGGGAGGTTTTAACAGTATTTTAAAAGGAGAAGCACCAACATCCTGGAAGAAAGCAGTGGTGGCTGTAACACCTAAAGATGGTAAAGACCCATCTTCAGCTTCAAATATTTTCACTTCAATTCTAAACCATGATTACGAAAGTGTTTATTTCTATAATGGCAAAAAGAATGATAAAGGTGATGCCAAAATTGATAGGTATGGATTAATGTGGTTTTGTGGAGGGCAGGCAAACATTTGACATTAAAAGAACAATGATGATCCAGAGAGAAGCAGAACTCAAGAAAATACCATCACTGTTGGTGGGTCTTCATAAGAGATTACTAGGCTAATGACCCTGAAAGCCTTTACAAGCCTAGCTGCGCTATACCCATACTCCCTACCTGACCATGTTAGGTTGTCTGCATTAGTGAGTCAATGGTCAACATCACCTGCCCCTGTCCATGAAGGACATAGGTGCCACTCCTGGGGTGAATTTATGGTCTACCACCCAAGTGTCCAAGTTTTGCTTAAAATAAGGTCATTGACTAGCTGTACTTTATGTGAATTGAGAGTTTATTCCAGAATTGTGGCAATTTCTGGGAGAAATCTGTCTCTCCAGCATGTCTTGTTAATGTTGCAGACTAGGTTAAGTTCCCTACAGTGAGTGAAACCCCCCATTTGACTTGTGAATGTGTAGCATTTCCATTAGGGCAGGGTTAGAGACTGCTCTGCAGGCCAGGCACAAATCGCCTCTCTACAGCCTACAAGATACAGAATACAGTGATGGGCTTTCGGTCTATGTACATAGATCATGTTTTGAAGGCCCTGTGTTTTCTTGGTGAGGAACCTTTGAGGTTTCTGCAGTTGCTGCAGGTGTCTGGTGAGGTACATACAGAAGTGAGCACTGTACTCTATTAGTGGTCTGATGAAGGTCACGTACAGAGGAGTTGTAACATCCTTAGTCCTGGATGCAATTCCCGTACTTATGAGATGTGCAACACAGAAGGCTTTCCTTACCACTGTGGACACATGGTGATTGAAGTTTAGGTTGCTATCAACCTGTGCACCCAAATCTCACACCGCTGGGTTTGATTTTAGCAGGGTATGGTCTATATTATAATTTGCAAGGAGACCCCCTTTGCCAAAGGGGATAACACCTACGCAATTAGTTTGAGTCCATGGCTTTGGCACCAATCTGTTAGCCCCATTTATGATATGTTGATCTTGTAAGGGGACTCTATTGCACCCAGTTTGCAACAGTCAGCGAACCTGGCAAGCCACAGCTGTCTAATTTTGCCTGGACTTCAGAGAAATAGATTCCAAACAGCAGAGGGCCCAGCAAAGATCCTTGTGGTACACCACTAGAAGCTGGTGTACTGGTAGAGTTGGAATCCCCAACTTTGAATATATACATTCCGTCAGTGAGCCAGCTGGCTACCAATCTAGTGACATGTGTAGATCCCCAGCTGGGAGAGCTTCTCAATGATACCTAAATCTGGGGATTGTGTCAACAGCCTTGGTTAAGTCAAGATAGGCAGTATGTACTACCTACTGCCTTCATCCAGGATTTGGTGAAATTCTTGAAGTCATCCACCAGGTTTAATAAACATGATCTGCCCTTAAGAAAACCGAACTGGGTCATGTTGAGAGTTATGGTCACCCATGTCTTTGTTAAGAAGGTCCATGATTATTCTTTCCATGGCCTTACAATGCAAACTGATTTCTATTTATACCCGAGGCCCACCAGGGTGGCTTGTTTTTTCTTGAGGATCTGGTTTTGATCCGTTCAGGTACAGCAGAGTTTATACTGTTGTAAAAGTGGTTATACACCTCTGCATAGGAGTCCGTTTGTGGTGTTAGCAGGGATTTTTTTCAAGTATTTATACCATTGCTTAGCAGCCTCTAGTTTGCCTTGGAGAAATTTTTCATTTTAGCTCCGGTGTGTGTGTGTGTGTGGGGGAGGGGGGGTCCTCAGATTGTTACATCAAACAAAACTGATTTATGATCAGACCTTACCAGGGAGGGCAACAAATGGGGTAATGCAGTGACCCCCAACATGTTGGCGAGTACCAAGTCTAGGATATTTGAGCCCTTTGTGGGGGGTACAGACCATCTGTTCCAGAGCATTTGTACTGGCAAAGTCAAGAAACTGCAGGGAAAACATGTTAGTGCTTGTACAAGTCTCCCAATCAATGGAAGGATAGCTGAAATCACCTGACCCATGGTATATGGTTGTATATAGAGTGACTGTAGTATATCCAAGTAGGCAGTGTGTTTCTCTTGGTTCATGGTGGGGGACCTGTACCCAAAAATGAGGTGGAAGGGGGTTTTACCTACAGTTTAATTGGACTTAGAGTAGCTCAAGAGGTTTACATTTAACCAGTCTCAATGTGTATTTGTCCTTAATGAAGATGGATACACCCCCCCTCCTTTGGTTCTTTCATGCTCATTTTGAGGACTGAACATGTGGAAATCATTGTAGCCTTGCTTGGCCAGGGTGCTCTCTGCATCCTTGACCCATGTCTCACTGACTACACAGACATCAGCATCTTCCAAGGTGAGGAGTGCCTCCAGAGAGTGCATTTTCCTGTTGACTTCTATCATTAAGCAGCATGACCAGAGTTTGTTAGAGTGAAAATTTTTACGTTGGAAATTTTGTTGTTGTGACGTTGCTTAAAAACGCACTATGTGGGAGGCAAATACTTCAGCCAGTAATCGCAAGCCAGGAGACAACAGGTGAATACCCATCCCTGGCAAAGCAGTGTGGTCTGTCAGCCATGTCTTCCCAGGCTGACTGATACTGGATCCCCCTAGATGGACACCAGAAACTAAGCCAACTGTTGAAGTCAACAATTTTTTGTTTATATTGAGGCATCATCCTGGGTGAAGTTGAATGGTGCCTAGGCCTGGGACACACGAGAAATCAATCATTTGTCTAGTCATATAATCCAGAGAGGTACGTCTCAAGTCATTCACCCCAACATGGACTATGACAGTCATACTGGTACTTGCTGTCGAGAGACTTGAATGCATGCATGATCTGACAGATCCTTGCACCTGACAGGCAGCTGTCACCCTGTCCAGCCTGGCAAGAGGGAAATGTGCGTCTCACTATGGAATTGCTTATGATCAAAACATTTCGGTTCGAGGGATTTGGAATTAGGTGCTTATTAGTTGGGACACGTGTTTATGTTAAGCAGACTATTGCACCTGCAGTGTGTGTAATAGGTTTGAGCTTGGGAGGTCTATGATCTTTTGATAAGCTTCTAGTGAGTACCTCTGTGCATACAGAGGTGTGTGTAGTGTGCTTGTTATGTGCAAGAGTTGAAGTGTGTGCGCTGACAACCTGTTTGATGTCTGGCTTGTTATGCAAGAAAATGGATTCAAAATTCAGGGTATATACATCTCTCACACACTGAATTTGTTTTAGGAGTAAGTTGTTGTCAGTAAACATGAGGCAGTTACTACACTGCTTCAAAAAGCCCATGTCAGTCAGGCTGGCCAGAGAAATGGTGGCAAACTGACCATCCATTATGGCAGGATTACACCTTAATTACTAGTGGGGAGTGGGCGAGTTAGACCAAGGGGTCTATTCTGTAGTATGCTAGGGTTAAAAAACTGCAACAACGCTTCTCAGTGTGTAACTGAATTGCTTGCAATGCAGCAGGGAAGTCTGGGAGGAGGGTTCATTAGCAGATAATGTAGGGAAAATTTTCTTCAGCATTTGTGCCTATATATACAGCAGCGCTAAACCCCACTGAGTGGTGCACAGCCTTAAATACAAGCAAAGTTACAGTTTTTGGTTCACAGGTGGTTAATGGGTTATTAACCCGAAGGTATTTACAAACCCAGCCATGTGCACCCAATATAGTACTAGAGAAACCCAATATAAAGGATCTTGCGTAAACTAGAGATCTTAGTTAGCAATGACTGCCCATATCTAGGGGGGGGGGGGTCATAGGTGAAATCCCCAGCAATAATTTACGGTTCTCCATGCAGTCATCCAGACTATGCTTAAACAGGGTCATAGAGGGGCTTTGTTTTATGTGAACTGGTGGCCTACTCCAGTGTCATGGCAAACCAACACATCTGTCTCTCCAGCAGGTACCATTTATGTCACAGGCCAGGTGAAGGTCCCTGGAGCTGGTGACCCTTGTCCCATTTGACTTACAGATTTGGCAGCATTTCTATTAGGTTTGAATCCAAGATTGCTCTGTAGGCCAGGCACAAGTCTCCAAGTAGTCTGTACACTGAATACAGTGACTGACTTCAGTCTGTCAGTGTATGACACGAGCTGCAGACCCTGAATTTTCTTGGTTAGAAATCTCAGAGGTCCCTCAAGTTGCTCCTGGCGCCTGGTAAAGTACATACCAAAGGAAGCATTGTACTCAGTTATTGGCCTAAGGGTCAAGCACAGGGATGCTATGACCTCTTTTGCTCTTGTGGCAATGCCTTTGCTAATGAGGTGTGCAACATAGAATGCCTTCTTTACCACATTAGACGCATGGTGGTCGAAGTCTAGTCTACAGTCAACTCGCATTCCCAAGTCTCTCACAGAGTTGTAACATAGGGTACTGTACGATAGTCTGGAAAGATAGCGTTTTTACTAAACGGGATGAGGATGCATTTTTTTGCATTGCATTTGAGTCCATGGCTTTGGCTCCAGTCATTGGTTTGTGCAAGTCCCTCTAAGTATATTGACATTGTATGGGGATTCAGTGACTGCACCTAATTTGCAGTTCTCAGAAAATGTAATCAGTCACAGCTCCTCTATTTTGGCTTGAACTTCTGAGAAGTATATTCCTAATAATGGGTGCCCAGCACTGACCTCCTGTGGAACCCTACTGGTGACAGGTCTGCTGGTTGAGGTAAAGTCCCCATCTTTGAGTCTGATCCATCAGTGAACCAGCTAGCAACCCACAAGATGACATAAGGGTCGATATTAAACTGGGAGAGTTTATCAATGATGTCTGAATGCGGGATTGTGTTGAAGGCCTTGGCTAAGTCAAGGTAGGCTGTATGCGCAGATTTGCCTTAGTCTCTGACTCTGGCTACATTTTCAAAGAAGTCCACCAGGTTTAACAGGCATGACCTGCCTTTTGCAAAACACAGACCAAGCTGGTTAAACTTATTGGTCTGTGGTTCCCAGAGTCTGTTACTATACCCCCTTTATGAAGGGGGATGACCATTGCTGTTTTCTATTTAGCAGAGACAAAACCAGAACTCAGGCTGTGGTTAGAGAGAGTACTTAACGGAGTTGCTAACTCGTAATTTAGACCACTTAAAACACAACCTAGGATGCCATCTGGTCCCATAGAGGCTGTGTTTTTTGGCCTTGGAGAGAGCATTAATGACTTGCTCTTTGGGGATGCAAGGCGGGGGAGATGTAGAGGGAATGCTTTCTGGAACGTTTGGAGGGGACAGGGAGTGAAACTTTTGCCAAGCCCTTCAGCTAATAGGTTAGCTATTTTCACAGGATTGGTGTGCGAGATCCCATCCACAGCTAGTTCAGTACATGTCTGGGTCCTACCTTTTAGGTTACAGATATAGCTGAAGAATGCCTTATGGATATCCTTGGCTACTGTTGCTAATTTTTTTTCTCAAAGTTGTCCTTAGAGGATTTTACAAGTTGTCTTGTTTGTTCGAGCAGAAGAGGGTGTTCTTCCTCTGCTCTGACCTCTTTTTTACTCGTGTACAAGAAGCTGTTGTCTAACTTATTAATGCTAGATGTCCACCAGGAAGGCTTGTTTTTTTTTCTTGAGGATCCTGTTTTGATCCCATCAGGTACAGCTGTGTCAATACATTTGTACAAGTGTTTGTACAGGGCATTTGTGTATACCTTAAGTATAGCAGTCAATGACATCTGCAGGAACAAGAGCTTGGAATTTATGCCATCCCTTACAAGGGTATAATGAGTTTGGTGACTTTTTTTAGCCGGATTTCACCTAAGAGGGGTTCAGCTGTTATAGCTACTTCAAATGTGACCGATCTGTGATCAGGATTTAACCAGTGAGGGGGTTCTATACTTGTGTTGGTCCAACGGTCACCCACGTTGGTGAGGACCAAGTCAAGAACATTTGAGCCCCTTGTGGGGTTGCATACTATTTGTTCCAGGGCATTAGTGTTAAATGTCCAGGAATCTTTACGCGAGCATGTTGGTACTCGTATAAGTTTCCCAGTCATAGGAGGGATAGTTAAAATTGCCCATGACTAGTGGTTGCAATTTGATTGACTCAAGTAGGTCCAAATAAACAGCATGGGTATCTTGGTTCATTGAAGAGGGCCTATAGCTAACAATGACTTGAAGGGGGTCTTACCCACAGTTATATGAACTTGGGAAAAACTCCATGGAGTTTTCCTGTCTACCCAGTCTAGAGGTGTACTTATCTTTGATGAAGATAGATGATCCTCCTCCGGTTCTCACACATTTATTTTGTGGTCTGAAAGTGTGGAAGGGATAGTAGCCTTGCAAGGCTGGTGTACTCTCTGTGGTCCTGAACCAAATTTCTATGACTGCACAGGCATCAACATCTTCCAGGGAGAGGAGTGCTTCCAGAGAGTGCAGTTTCTGATTTAAACTCCTAGCATTTAGCAGCATAACCTTTAATTTATTTGAGTGATATTTTCATGTCAGAAATTTTATTCTTGAGACCTTGCCTATAAAAGGCACTATGGGGAGGCAAGTGCCTTAGCCAGTAACTGAAAGTCTAGAGGTGACAGGTGAATACCATTCTCTGGCAAAGCAGCAAAGTCCAACAACGATGTCATCTCAGGCTGACGGGAACTGGATTCCCTTAGAATGACACCAGAAACCAAACCAATTGTTGAAGGCAATCATTTTTTGTTTATACTGTATCATCCTAGGTGAGGGTAGAGTGCTGCTCAAGTCTAGAGACATACCTGTCTGGGACACACATTCATAGCGCTCAATCATGTCTCTCAATATAGTCCAATGAGATATGTCAAGTCATTCATAACAAGATGAACTACGACAGAGTCATAACAGTACATGTTGTCGAGAGACTTGAGTGCATGCGATCTGGCGGATTCTGGCACCCAATAGACAGCTGACCATAATCTTGTCCATCCTGGTGAGTGGGACATCCATGTCTCACAGTGAAGTCACTTATGAACTTATGACTAAAAATTTAGTTTAGATGTGCTTTGCCTTATGGGCTTATTTGATAAGACACTGGCACTTGTGTTTTTTGTGTACTGAGTGCTGTATGTGCTGTATTCAGTGTAGTATGTCTGTGTTTGAAGGTCTCTGGTGTTTAGGAAGGTTTCTGGCGAGTACCTCTGCATATGATAATTTGTGTGTTGAGTGCCTGGTTTGCATAGGAGGTATAGCATGTGAGCCAACAACCTGCTCAGTGTTACTGTTCTGTGTGCAAGATACCAAGGATTCCAGATTCTTGGTGTAGATGCATCGGTCACAAATTGTACTAGGGTGATTTAGGAGTAGAGGATTGTCAGTGTACATGAAGCAGTTACTACACTGTCTCAGGATACTCGCATCAATCGGGCTGCTAGGAGAAATGGAGGGAAACTGACCATCCATAATAGTACATTAAATCTTGTTTTCACAGTGTGGAGAGAAAATGGAGGGGTGTGGTATAACTGGGTGCTTTAAATGGGGTCTATACTAATGGGGTGCTCTACAAAGGGTCTATGCTAGTGGGGTTTCTCTAAATAGTACAAGACTTCTAGATTTGGTGGTTTTGGGTGCAAAAGTGCAGCTGAGGTGCTCTCTGAGCAGTTAAGCACAATTTAAGGATTTCTCGACCTGATTATAGGCAGCTACTAAGGAAGAAATTATCTACCGATGTTTCTATAGCTGCCAATGGTTACCAAAACTGCATGGTAGTGAGCAAAGGCATTGAGGTGCGCTACACAAACAGATGAATACAGCAGAGCAGTGGCTGGTCATCTAACTGAGGCTGTATTATAGCAAGCGCAAACCCACACAAACGCTGGGCTTATGTAGCAACAGTGAGCAAACTGAATTAAACAATTTAACCAATAAAAAAGCTCAAAACTGAGCCCTGTTCCAGCAACCTTCAAACTTTTGAACACTGGCCGGACGTCCAGGTAGCAAGAGGAGACCCTAGAGTAGAGAATAATGCAACATACCTCTCAAGTGTACCTCATTACGAGGAACGTACCTAATTTGGGGTCTTAAAAAGTTCACGTTCCTCGAAGTTCCTCAAAGTTCCACATTGAAAGACTCTGTCACACATTCAGTGTTAGGATTTGTGAAATCCATTGTAAATAGAAATGAATCATATTAATTCATTAAAAGATCTTCTTTATAAGTAAAACCAGCATATTTTAACCATCCTATGACCTTCCTAATTGAAGTTGTTAGTAAGCCATTAGTACGTGTTCCACATTTTTCCCATTTGTTCCACATTATGAGGACTAGTGTTCCTCATTTTGGAGATGAAAGGTTGAGAGCTATGTAATGCAACATGTGAATAGGAGGACAGTTAATACAAAACCAGAAAAAAGTTTTATATAAAAAAAGTTACATATAATTACAAAGTGCTTGTTCGTAAAGTGCTTATTTTTCAAAAAATCCAATATAAACTATATATAAAACAAAATGAATAAATATTTTATGTGAAGCAATATTTTTTTAAAAAATATGAAAATACAAAATACAAATATACTGTCCCTCAATTGCCTTTAATTTTAGTAGGCAAGAGATCGAGACCCGGTCATTGAGACGAGGCCAATTTAGGGCCTTGAACTTAAGCTGCTAGTAGAGCTCAGGTTATTCTAGAACCAAAGACCATGGTCACTCTTATTTAAAGGAATCTGTTTAATGAGAGAAAACGTGAAGGTGTAACCGGGGTATTCTACAACATGTTTAACCAGGGCAATTGCATCTTTTTTGGTCTTCAAATTGCATGCTTGTTCATATATCCTGTCCCATAATCTTCTCTCAGTCTTTCCAATATAGAGTCCAGGACAAGCGGTACAGTGGGCAAAATAGACAATCCTGGAAGAGTTGCAGCTGAATTTGTTTCTATGTTTAAGTGATGTATTGTTGACAATAAAGGTACTACCTTCAAGTATAAATCTGCAATAAGGGCAACACCCACATTTCTTCATGCCGGGATTTGTATTTTGTGGATAATAATAAGAAGTTATGTACCTACCATAACGTTCCATGTTAGTTGTCTTCTCTCGCCTTCTTTCTTTTTGGATGGGTTCGGAGCCGATCCTCGGCTCCGACTCGGCACTTGCTAAGCTCGAGAGCTAATTTTACCAGCTCGAGGCAACCCTATATCCCATGATGCAAGGCGGAGACTACCCAGATCTCGTTTGGTAGCTAAGGAAATTATGGAATATATTCTTCCAACCGTAAAGGAGGAAGAAAAAGTAACAATACTAAAAATGACAATCATAATCCTCTGAGAAGGATCAACCTAATCTAGTGACACTAGAAGCTGATTAGCTAGAAAAAGGATAAAGCCTCTTAAGAGAAGAGGCATAATCTTCTCGGTCTGATCAGGCTAGGGGGATGGAGGTCGGGACGCAAGAAAGAAGGCGAGAGAAGACAACTAACATGGAACGTTATGGTAGGTACATAACTTCTTAATGTTAAGTTGTCAATCTCGCCTTCATTCTTGCTGGATGGGACCGCGTCCCTAGCACCTCTATCCTGGGTGGCTCAATGAAACAGACTCTTGAGAACGGTGGAACCAAAATTCGCTCCGTCTCTGGAGGCCAAGTCTAATTTGTAATGTGAAACAAAAGTATGAGGAGGCGCCCATGTGGCTGCTGCACAAATGGTGTCTACTGGAAGTGTAGCCTGAAAAGCTGTAGATGTAGCTAGAGCTCTGGTAGAATGGGCTTTTGGCCTAGAAATCAACTCTTTGCCTCTGAGCTGATAAATGTAAGTAATCACAGAAGACAGCCATCTAGATAAAGTCACCTTGGAAACTGGAAGGCCTTTCCTGTTCTCTGCATAGGATAGAAACAGTTGATCAGATTTCCTAAAATGTTTAGTTTTGTCTAGATAATATCTGAGCTGGCGGTGAACATCAAGACAATGTAATTTTTGTTCCGCTCTATCAGAATAATTTGGGAAAAAAACTGGAAGATCAATGGATTGATTTAAGTTCGGCTGCGATGCCACTTTGGGTAAGAAAGACGGATTAGTCCTTAGAGATACCCTATCTTTGTGGAAGATTAAGTAGGGAGGACGAATGCAGAGAGCATGAAGCTCAGATACTCTCCTGGCAGAAGTAATGGCGACTAGAAAGAGTGTCTTCCAAGAAAGAAATTTCAACGAACAGGCAGCCGCAGGTTCGAAAGGGGGGAGAATCAAGGATGTTAAAATTAAATTTAGATCCCACTGTGGTGGGGGGTCTCTAATCGGAGGTTTAAGTAAAAAGATACCTCGAAGGAATGCCTTGCAAAGTTTATGTGACATAATGTTGTGGTCCAACAAGCCTATATGAAAATTTGAAATGGCTGCCAGCTGAACTTTTACTGTGGAGGAAGAAGATCCTGAATGAAAAATCTCAGCTAGGAAGTCCAAGACCGAATGAATCTGAGCAGTATAGGGATCTATATTCCTAGCGTTTGCCCAGAAGGAGAAACGTTGCCATTTACTAGTGTAAATCCTTCTGGTAGAAGATTTTAGGGAAGCTACTATGATATCCCGGACGGGATTAGAAATCATAGGAAGCCTGGCTAAGGATGGAAGTGGAGCAACCAAGCAGTGAGGTTGAGAGAAGGTATGGATTGGTGCAGCTGCCCCGACTGGTGGGTCAGAAGATCTGGAACCGGGTCCAGATGCCATGGCTGTACCAAGAGATAACGATGTAGGAACAGAAACCATATCTGTCGACGCCAATAAGGGGCAATGAGAATCAACTTGGCTCTCAAGGCGGTTGCTTTCTGAATTACTTGAGGTATCAGAGGAAAGGGGGGAAAAGCATAAAGTCGTCCCCGGGGCCAATCTTGGGTTAGAGCGTCTCTGGGGGGATGGCCTGGAAGGGGGAAGAGAGAGAAGTCTGGGCATTTGTTGTTTTGAGGTGTAGCAAAAAGGTCGCAGCAAGGAAGGCCCCACTCCTGAAAAATCTCTTCCGTCACGGATTGTTTGAGAGACCACTCGTGAGGCATGAGAATAGCTCTGCTCAACCTGTCTGCTATGATGTTGGATTTCCCGGGGATATGCGTTGCTATCAGAAACCGCTGAGAAGAGATTGCCCACTGCCAAAGTCTGAGCGCCTCTCGACACAGTGGATAGGACTTGGTTCCGCCCTGTTTGTTGATATACCACACTACGGACATATTGTCCGTTTGGACTGCAATAGTTCCCAGGGGAAGAGAGTCGCTGAGGGCTTGCAACGTTAAAAGCACTGCTCTCATCTCTAGGACATTTATTTGCAGATGGTATTCGAAAGGTTGCCAAGTGCCATGGACCACCCTGCCCTGATAACGCCCCCCACCCGATCAGGGAGGCGTCCGATGTAACCGTGGCGACCGGGGCAGGAGGAACAAAGGGTCTGCCCTGATGGACTTGAGGGGACGATATCCACCAGGTCAGATGCCTTTTGCAAGTTGGAGTTATAATGATCCTGTGACACATGGGTAGTTGTTGAAAGGACCATTGGGCGAATAGCATCCATTGTAGAAGACGCATGTAAAAACGGGCGAAGGGAAGAAGTGTTATGGCGTCCGCCATAAGACCCAATACTTTCAGAGCAAATCTGGCCTGAATTTTGTAGCTGAGAAGAATCACCTGGACGTGACTTTGAATGTCCAAGATCCTTTGGTCTGTTAACTTTGCTGAAAGTTGTACGGTGTCCAATTTTGCGCCTATAAAAGTAATAGATTGACAAGGCGACAAGGCAGATTTTTCGAAATTTATAGAAATCCCTAGCTCTCTGCAAATGTGAATGGTGTAATCTCTGGCTTGGAGAAGTTGATGCCTGGTGGTGGCAGTGAGGAGCCAGTCGTCTAGATATGAAAACACCTGGAATCCTTGACGTCTCAGGTGAGCCGTAACCGCTGCCATACATTTGGTGAACACTCTGGGGGCTGTAGTGAGTCCAAAGGGCAGGGCCCTGAATTGGAAGTGACTGGTCCCCAGCCGAAAGCGGAGAAATCTTCTGGAGCGCCTGTGAATTTTTGTGATAGTACGCATCCTGAAGATCTACCGAGCACATCCAATTGTCCTTGCCCAGAAAGGGTAGAATGGACTGAAGCGTGACCATCCGGAATCTTGTTTTCTTTACAAACTTGTTTAGTTTGCTCAGATCTAATATTGGTCTCCAGTCCCCTGTCTTTTTTGGTACTAAAAAGAACCTTGAGTAGATTCCGGATCCTATTTGGTCTGCTGGAACTGGCTGGATGGCTCTTTTTGCTAGCAGTTTTGATATCTCTGGTACTGCTAAGTTCCCTTAGACCGGGTGGAACGTCTGGAAGGGTTCCCTTTTGCTGAATTGGGGTATGAATAAAGGGAATTTTGTAACCCTCTGATATAATCGACTGTACCCATTTGTCTTGAGAAAGGGAAAGCCAGTCTATTGGGTACAGCGATAATCTTCCCCCGACTGCCTCCGAAGGTGGACAATCGGGCAACATCTCAGGGATGCTGAAGGGTTTGTCAGAAAGAGGCTCTCTGCTACCCTGATTCTGCGGACCCCCTCTGCCCCTAGGGCGGCGTCTGTTGTTGTTACCCCCTCTGCCTCTGGGGGTAAACTGACCTCGTGCGTCAGGCGTGACTCCTTGAGATTTGCGGAACCACATCTTCCCTCCCTTCTGACCTTTTGGGAAAGGTCTTGAAGGGGTGGAGAAACTGACTCCTACGGCAGAAAGAGTCTTGCCATCTTGTTCGCATCTAGTCAAAGTGTCTTTCACTAGAGGTCCGAACAAGGTCGAACCATCAAAAGGGGAGTTTGTGAAGGACGCCTTGAAGGGGTCTGCAAAATTACAAAGCCACATCCAGGACTGACGCCTTAAAGCCACTCCTGTGCCTGCGGCCCTACTCGCTCCATCGGCTGCATAAGAAATGAGCCGCATGGAGGAGTTAACAATGGAGTTAAGGATTCCTAGCTGTGATCTAATCTTATCCTGAGACCCAGCAGCTGACGGATCCTGTAAAACTTCTCCCAACTCTTTAAGAACATCTCTTTGAAGGCGGGTGAAGTGACACAAGTAGTTCAGCGATCACATGGCAAAGGTCGCTGAAGAAAAAATCCGCTTGCCGTCCTAGAATCCTTGTTAGGAGGATGGACAGGTACTGAAGGATCAGCTAGTTCCTTCTTGGTGGCTGCAGCCACCACCATGGCATCAACCGGGACACCTTTTGTCAAATATTGCCTATCTGGTGGGGCCGTAATGAATTTAGGCCTCCTAGGAATAGGTTCCACCGAATCCGGGGCCATCCACGCCTTCCGAGCCACTACGTCCATAAGAGGGTCGAAAGGCGGAGACACTCAGGAGGTGGAGGGTCGAGATCCGAACACCTCCAGGTATAATGACTCGTCCTCGGAAAGATTAAGGGGGGGCCAGTTCCCCCTCTGCTTAAGGAGTTCAAGGATGTCTGAGAAAGAGACATCCTCAGAGGAGGACCTTGGGGATCCCTCAGACTCATCCAAGTCAGTAGCAGATGTAATAGACTCGGGGGAGTCTAGATGTTTCCTCTTACATGTCCTCTTACGCGGAGGTTCACCTGACGGATCAGGAGAAGCCTCGGAAGAGGAAGATATTCCCAATGGGGAAACCTGAGGTGTTGGATCTCTGGGCCCGGGAGCAAGAGAGTGGGAAGAGACGTCAGCAGGCACTGTAGTGGGAGAAGCTGATGGAGCTGACCGTTGACTACGCCCAAGGGCTAGTACACTCCTCATCACCTCGAAGGCTCCCCCATCAGAGAGACCAGAAGGTTCCCGCTCCGAAGAGATAGGAACTCCAGGCCTCACCGAGAGGGAAGGCTCCGAGGCAGATGTTGGGGCTGAGCTCACCAACGCCGAAGCCCCGAGAGGGAGAACGGGGTCAGACAGGGGTCCGATGCCACTCGCCCCCTCGAAGCCGACGAGAGAGACCAGATGCCCGGATCCCTCCAATGAAGGCCTCAAGGAGGAAATTGGAGCAGAGGACGACGGAGCCGAAAGGGGTGGTATCGGCTCCGAAGCTACAACAGTCACGGCCCCGAGCTCTGTAAGAGAGTCGAAGGAGGAATGTTAGGTGGATGTGAAATAGCTACCGTCTGTTGAGATGGGCTATGGAGCATTTGGGCCAATGCCTGAGACTTTAATAGTCTACTCACCACTCTCTCGAGGTCGTGATCAGACAGCCTGGACGACCGAGAAGAACGGCTCCAATGGCTCCGCTCCGAGAGCAGGGGTGATCTCGGAGCCGACCGTATCGATTCCAATGAGGGGGATCGAGATCTCTTTTTAGAGATAGGTGGAGCCGAAGGAGCCGGGGATACGTCTGCTCCAGCAGGAGCCGACACTGAGTGTCCAGATCTTTCAGTATCGGCGCCGGATGGAGCCGATACTGTGACTTCTAGAATGGAAGGATCGGCTCCGGCCGGAGCTGATCTTGACACTAAAGAAGCTGAACCAGTAGCCGACGGCTTGGGAACTTGCAGCCGAAGGCTTGACAGGTTTCGAGGGCTTCCCCAAAGCCGACTTAGTCGGGGAGCTCTCAGGCTTTAATAAGCCCCTCAATATTAATTTATTTCTGTGCTCCTGCAGGACTCTTGGGCTGAAGGCATGACAGATAGCACAAGAGTCCTGCAGGTGCAGAGGTCCCAGGCAGTAAACACAAGTGTGACAGTCTGTCAGAGACATCTTCTGACAGCACGAGTCACACTTCTTGAAGCCTGAGACCTTTGTGTCCTTCGACATAGCTGTGTCAAGGAAACACAAGTTGACAAGAAAAAACAGACACACACACACAAATAACACCCAATCCAATAATCTAAACTAAACTAAACAGGGATACAACACACTCAGACACAAAAATCCCTGACAGGAAAATTTAGGAAAGGGGAAGGCCTAAGGCCTAACCTAGGGAAGGGGATAAATAACCCGAAAAAAAAGGGAACACTAATGGGAATAGGGTTAAAATAAACGTTAAGGTTCACAAAACTAAGGTTATGAAAATTAAAAGGGGTGAGACAAAGTCTTATTATTAAGAAAACTTACCTAGAGCTGGTAAAAGAGTCTCCTCGTAAGCGAAGCGGCAAACGAGATCTGGGTAGTCTCCGCCTTGCATCATGGGATATAGGGTTGCCTCGAGCTGGTAAAATTAGCTCTCGAGCTTAGCAAATGCTGAGTCGGAGCCGAGGATCAGCTCCGAACCCATCCAGCAAGAATGAAGGCGAGATTGACAACTTAACATAATACTTTAAAGATGTTTTTCAGGTTCGTGCCTTTTTTAAGAGACAAAACTGGAAGCAAGAACCGCATGGTCTCATACTTTTTTTTTTATTTGTGAGAATACACCAATTTTCTCTCTCAATGTCTTCTGATAAACTATCCAAGCTAAATACTGTAATGAAAGAATTCTTGAATCTTTCTGTATTTTTGGTGTTACAAGTCATAGTAACAGTAAAAAAAATAGGTCGATGGGCGTTGAGCCCAAAACTGGGAGAAAATATTTTTGTTCACGTTTATTTATAACTTCGAGCATCAGATCGTTGACAAAGTTAAAAGGATAGCCATGTTAAACGCATCTAAGCAGGCAACATTCATGTCAAAAGCAGTCATCAGTGGTCATTGCAGGGAGCTCGAGTAAACTGGCCTTTTACGACAGCTTTTTTATGTATAAGGGGGTGGGGGGCACTGGTAAAATGAAGGAAACTGTTGGAATTAAGTCTCTTTTTGAAAAAATTTTGAAGTAAAACTTTTCTGTATGGTATCTTTCGTAAGCCAAAAAAAATATGCACAAGCACTGAAGCCCAATAAACTCTTCTTTAACTGGAACAAATACGCCTCAGTTTGAAAACAAACGTTCTTTTATTGCTTTACCAATAATTCAGAAGATGCACGAACAGATGATAAAATCAAAACACAGATAAATCCATATGAAGACCAAAGTAAATCAAGCGCTTTCACCCGTTACCATGACGGGCTTTATTTCGTAAGCCAAATGTTGAGGTAGACGATGTGGCTGTCATATGTTTGATGTGTGAACTTCAAAAAAAATGAGTGGTATTGCTGATGTTATAAATAAGTAAGGGAAAGTTAGACTATCGTCGACCCTTGGGATAAAAATATCGTCCAGACAGCATGTATAAAATGTACATGTACAGAAAGCTGAATTAAAAAGAAATTCTCCCATTGGATCATAACTGTATTAGCAAAGACACCACCATATGCTGCTCTCACTGCAACTCCTTTTGTTTGTAAAAATACTTTTTTCAAACATGATAAAATTGTTTTCCAGGACAAATTCTAAGAGATTTTCATACACGTTAATTTCATCTCGTTTCACACCCTTGTCGGTCAGGAACTCTGTAAACCGTTAATTTCATCTCGTTTCACACTCTTGTCTGTCAGGAACTCTGTAAACCATTCAACACCAAGTTGGTGTTGGATGACTGTGTATAAATATTTCATGTCAATGGTGATAAAGGTATAAGATTCTTTGAAAGGTCTCATTGATTTTCTGTAAGAATTCCCAAGAGTCATGGCAGACATGTTTCAGAGCACACAAGATCCTCAATTTTAGTGTCTAGGAATTTAGCAGTGAGGTGGGTCATCGTACCCCTAGTGTCCACAATGGGGCAGAATGGTGGTTGTGCTAAATTGTTGTACAGCTTCAGAATCCCAAAAATGTATGGAACAGTAGGTTTGTTCACACTCTAGTTGTAGCCTTCTACAGAAATTTATTGCCTAACAGTTTCCGCATTTTTTTGTTGTAATCAGATTTATCAGTCATATCATCAGTCATAAGTACACCCAACTTATCTGGCTTCATTACTCCTATAGAATTATTATCCTGAAGTTGTCATAGAATAATTTTTTCTTTTGCATTAATGTTGTCCCTATGTTTAATGTGTTGTCTGAATATTAAATTATGAATACCCAGCTTACAAATTCTCTCAAAACACTGAATAACTGGATGTAGGGGGGATTGAAGGTGCTAGATATATGCAATGGGTCGAGAGCTGTGTTCAAGTTTTGATATAAAAGGTCAAGACTCAATTTTCTCAAAAATTTAACGTCCATTAAACTGTTTTCTAGTTTTAGAAGGAAAAAAGCATTTATCTTACAAATTTAATTTCAGCTTGTATCAATAAAAGCCAGTGGATTTTACTAGAACTTTTTTTAGAACATACAGTCAAAGGAAATTACTAGGCCAATGGCATTGGGGCCCTTACAAGCCCAGCATTTATCCCCAAAAAAGGAACCTCAATCAGAAGCTGTTGCCCCCGTCAACGAAGGGCACGGGTGGAATCCCTGGGACAAATTTGTGGTTTCCCATCCACTCATCAAGGTTGTGCTTGGTGGTGGTCAACAATGTACTCTGGCATGTATGGGGAGTCTGTCTATTCCAGAGACAGGGCAGCCTCTGGGAGACAAACCCATCTCCAAGCAGGTTTTGTTAATGTCACATATTAGATTTGGGCCTTTCAATCGGGTAATGCACAAGGACAGACTTACAGACATGGAGCATCTCTAGTAGAGCAGGGTCTGAGATTGCCTTGTAGGCGAGACATAGATAACTTCTCAGCAATCTGTACAATACAGAGTAGAGTGATAGTGATCTGAGCCTGTCCACATAGGACAAGTGTTGGAGGCCACGGATTCTCTTTCTGAGGTATTTCTGTGGCCTTTCCAGTTGGTGCAGGTGTTTGGAGAGGTATATACCAAAGGGGGCGTTGTACTCAATTGGCCTAATGGAGTACAGCGAGGTAATAACCTACTTTTTTCTGGATGCAATCCCTTTACTTATGAGATGAACCAAGTAAAAGGCCACTGCCACTACATGATGGTCGAATGTGAGATTTTTGTTAACCTGTGTAGCCAGGTCTTTCATCATAGGCTGTGTGCTTATGGGGTTGCCGATGTGGTAATCAGGGGCCATGTTTTTGCTGAATAATATGACTTTTTGTGTGTGTGTGTGTGTGTGTGCTTAACGTAAGGCCGTGACTTTGCACCAGTTAATTTGATGCTTACACTTGTCTGCAAACTTGGTTAACCACAAGCCTTTTCTCTTTGCCTGGACCTCTAAGAAGTAGATACGAAATGGTAGGGGTTTATTTATTTTATTTAACATTTGTTAAGTGGGAAAGTCTGACTTGGAACAAAGCCAATTTTCAGCGGAGGCCCAGGGAGAAATGCTCCAGACATGTTTCTTTGTAACGTGAGAGGAAACTGGAGCACCCGGAGGAAACCCACATGAACGCAGAGAGGACATGCGGACTCCGCACAGAAGGCAGCACCCCAGCAGAGGATCGAACTGGAGAACCTCTTGCTGTGAGGTGACAACGCTGCTACTACTGCGCCATCCAATAAACCTAAGTAAAAGGACAATGTGTCCTCTTCTCTCATGTTTAACCGCCACATCTACTGTGTCTGAGGCATGAATTTCAACTGCTTTAGTTTTCTTGCACTTCACTGACCCTCTTATTGTTAGTATAACAAGAAGTTCTCAATTTTTTCCGCATTTGCCATTTTGACTTTATATACTTTATAAATGCACTCGTACATAGCTTTTGATAAGGTCAGACCTGCTTCTCTTAATAGCCTGCCTTCCCACTCTGTGTGGTTATGTTAGATGTTCTGGTTAGGGTGGGGTCTGTACTTTTGCTGCAGCATTGTCTCCTCCAAAGTCTGTCCTCTCTAATACTTTAGTTAAGGTAGCATTATCTAAAGCTTTAACCCCTCCAAGGCAGGGTCACCCAGCTGGGTTGAATTGGCAATGACATGATTCAGGAAGAGGGTGACCCAAAAAGCTGCCACTGCTGCTTACAAAGGGTGACTTACCATGTTATTGGGAAGCCCATACCAGTCTTCTGCTTAAAAGACACTGCTAGCCATAAGGCTTGGTCTCAAGCTTGCCCCTCCCATAGGTGGCATCATCAATGTCCCCAGACTACTTTTGTCTACTTCTGTCCTGTTTGAAGCTCATGGCTCCAACTAGGGCCACAAAAACAGGCTGCCCCGGTCTAGTATATTGCTACCTTATCAACCTCCCCAAGAGAGAGATGAGCAGACCAAGCCTCATTTCTCTTCCCCCACCCAGTCCTAACTGGCACCTGCACATCTAATCAAACAGAGGTTGCATATATCATAGTTAGGGGGTTTACCCAGCTATTCCAAAAGAGCCACCTACCCCCTGCTTCACCATTTCTTATACCAGAAATAATTCTGCTGCTTATTAATTCTCATGTAATTTCACTAAATTCATCTTGATTCTTCAGCTCAGAAGCTGAACCTTTGGTCTTTGGGTACTTTGCACCTTCTAAGTAAAACAGCATTTTCTTTCTAGGCTCATAATCCTTAATGAACTCTGCTGTTTTGGCTTCCTTCTCCAAGAAAAGTTAAATACGTTCAAAAACTCCCCTATTCATGTGCACAACTGTAGTACACTATCTTATGTGAGCAGTCTACTTGGACTTTGGAATAAACATCTTCTGGATTCAAAGCTTCCAGTTTTCTACCAAGTCATTTTGCAGTAAGAGAATCCCTAGTGGTTAAAGGTGGAATTTTCCTGAGAATTATAACTGGTACTAAAAATAAACTCGAGAACAAAGCCTTCACTTTTGCAAATGAGCTTTCCTAGTTCTGACATCATGCAACTTCTAGAGGTTTATCAGAATACTCAAACACTGGATGAGCTTAAGCATCTGTGAGGAAGATTTCCTGAAAGGAAATCTGTAGCCACATGCCAGGAGTGTCCTGCAGCTAGACATTAACATTTAAACCTATACATTTCATATAGAACATTACCTATACCAGTAGGGGTAGGTCACAGTATACTAAAACTGACATAAAGGGCCTGATAGGTTAGCCCCACTAAAAGAAATTATTGGTATGTTTCCAACTAAACAGGTCATTATGTCTTGCTGGACCTGAAGACAACTTTGGAAGAAAAACCCAGCCCCCCCAGAATGACAACCTACCTTGGAATTGGAAAAACTGCCCTCCACAAGCAGGCCAAGTGAGAGTAAGCAATGCCTACTCATACTAAGGGAGTTAATAACAAGGGTCTTACCTGAAGAGTTGAAGAATGGGTATGTGCTTGTCCCATCCCTCTAACAGGGTAGATGGTGACACTCCAAACCCATAAGGCTGCCCTGGGGGAGGTACTAACCCCTAAGAAAACTGACATCTGTGCTCTATATCCTCTGCATTGTCAGAGTACTCCAGTCCTAGTCTCAATTGTGCAAGGCCCCTCTCTCCCTTTCCAATGTGAATCTTCAGATGGATGGGTGGAAGTGTTGCCCATTAACAGTGCTTCAAACACTGTGTCCTTCCTCTAAGCAAAGGAGGTAATGCTGATGTGGGTCTTCACTCATGTACTGGTTGATGACACCTAAATGGCTTACATTTTGTAAGCACCATATGAGAAAACTTTTTCTACAAGTTAAAAATTCAAGGTGCAAGGAAAAACTGGCAGCTACAAAGGCAAACCACCATCTCATATCCTTGCATATGATAGCAGAAGCAGAGCATGAGCCGCAAGGTGGAACATGCAACCCCACTCTTAAAAGTAGGAACTGTAAGCTGCAGAAAAAAATACTAACATCCTAGTGAAAGACTCCTACGCCTGTCAAGCAAAATCATAAGCAAGCTAAAAATTACACCCCTCCCCCAAAAGAGAAAGGGCCTTAATCTCCATTCTCCATGAGGTCCTTGTTCTCCCCCAAGGGATTTGTGGGAATACTGCACTAGGAAGCCAAATGTCAGCAGTCTCATTAGCCACAGAATCTACTACACTGAAAGTACAAGCATGGCACAATAAAACCTACCCAAGAGTTTCTCAACAGCTCCTAGCACATTCAAGTTAAGTGAGGAAGGCCTTTTTTATAGCTTGTTCTACCACAGAAGTCTGAAAATAAGATACTTTGAGTAGCTAAAATTCCAAAAAACTCAAAAATGCCAGAAGTATAGATTCCTTTGCCAAACATATCCATAACATTTGAAAATAGTGAGAGAGAAAACAAATGCTAGGATTTCTGTGACTTATGCAGAGTAGCAGAGGTAACAGGAATTTGTACTGGGATGTCCTTCCTAAAAACGCTATGCAAGCTTGCAGATGAAAACTGAACCTCTGTCATTTCTATTCTGCATTTTCCCTCTCAATCTATCCACAGAAAATGAATCAGAATGGTAGTGAAAACAGATGACTCTAGCTAGTCCACCCAAACAAACGTGCTTATCTTATTCCAACTCTTGTATGTGAAGGAGTAGGAAGTTAATTAATAGGAGTGACAGAGGACAATATGATGGGATGGGGTAAGCGGGCAGAACAGGCTTATGGCATGGCACAGAACACAAATAACAGTATTTATATAAGAAAAATTACTATTAAGCTTCCACCAGAGTAAGGAGGCTGTCAATCTTCAGCACACAGAAGGGTTTGAAGGGTACAGAGGCATTGCGAGGCAGCATCTTAGCTCTTTCAGGCTCAACCTTTTGGAATTCTACAGGATAAAGTTTCAAACCTCCAATTTCAAAACAAGAAACATGGCCAAGGGATTTAAAGATCTATTCTTTTCTGACTTATATAGTGTTCACTGCCCTGACCAACCAAAGAGAAGGCGGTTCCCATCCTGCATTACAGTTCCAAAACTGGTGGCCAGGGACAGTGATTCACTGCTCAGACTCCTCCATTTCCAAATAACAATTATCTGTATTAGAACACTGGTAACACACCAAGGATTAGGGACTACTAAAGGAGCCCGTGACAAAAGGAATTATGAATGGTCAATTTTTTTGGGGGGGTCCCTACCAGTACTTGATTATTGGCTGCACTCAGAAGCCTGTCATTGATCTCTATGTCCCCTAGTTCTCCTGTATTCCCACAGACTTAAATCCACTGCCTTGGGGAGTCCCATTCCAACATCATGCTGTTGCCAAAGTATATTTTTCCTATTTTTCCCAGCTCTTCACATGCCCAGCAACACCCCAAGGGTGAGGTATGCAATGACCATCAGTGCTGACAGCCTCTCATTTCCACAGTGGTCTGATGTCAGAATACCTAACCCATTGGGAAGCCCCATATGTTGTTTCTCCAGTTTCTACTAATGAAATCTAACTGCAACAGTGTGCCCCTCCCTTCCCGGATAGGCACATACAACCTTTCCCTTGTCAGTGCCTCAGATGCCCAGGTCGTCACCAACCTAGGCTTTAGTCATGGTTCTCTGTCACAGTTTATGCTGAATGGGTTTAGATTTGGGCATCAGAGTGTCACCTACTTTTCTGCATTCCTCTAATATTAATAAGCCCTCCAGATTGGCTATGCTTAATTTCTTCTCCCATAAAACTGACACAAGCTGAGTGTTAAAGGACCAACACCGGTGAGTCTCACAGTGAAAATCTGGTCAAAATATCTTTAACACTGATTCTCCTCCAAATAAAAAGGCACTGCACAGTGCTCATTGTAGGTCTCCAATTGCTAGCTGATGAACAAAACGTTTGTCAGGTCTATTTTTTAGGCAATGGATATTGGAAATGTTATAATGTGCATAAGAACACATATTAAGCAATCTGAACCAAGCAAATAGATAGAACTGATACTTGTGGGGGGGTGGTATCAAAGACTTCTCAGACATAAAAAAGGGCAATGTACACTCAATAAGAAAGCTAGAAATAAAGAGCTGGCTAAATGGTATATTATGTATTCAAGTAGTCCACCCACAACACAGGGAGAACACTCAAAGTAAATGCCTTCCGCCAGCAGCTTATCAAACCAGCATAAAATACATTCTCCCTAAAACAAGATCATACCTGGAATGGCTTTACTTTATTACGAAGATCTTCATAAAGGTTTCTCCAAGTTAGTACTTCTTCTTTAAGTCCACTGATAAACTTTTCATTTCCTGCCTGTTTTCTGTAGAACAGAATACATCACCTTAGCATTGTTTCAGTTTTCAAAATTCTCTATTCAAGTAGCTCAAGTCCAGTTTATTTAGATGCTTACAGCCAAACAATGTTAGAATGAATTATACAAATATAAAATACATCAGTGACTAAATACAGATGAGCACCGGCTACACTGTATATGGCAAACAATTTAAAAGATCAATTTATTAGGCAGTGGCAAACAAACTAGGATACTATGGAGGTAAATAAGTGTAGCTGTATGCAAGTGCCCAGTGAAGTGCTGTATGCAAATGCCAAAATTAAATTCTAAGTTACCTGCATCTAATCTTACTGTTACATACACTAGCAATGTACTCCTTTAAATGATCCCAGCCTACATCTTTGCAAATCTGATAAGTTAACAGCAACATTCAGATAAGACATCCAAAAATACTCAACATCCAACCTCACTGCATATGCTTGACAAGGAATAGGGTAATTCATTTACTATCCAAGCCCAGTATATCTTCCATTCACTGCAAATGCTACTAAAAGTTGTGACTGAAGGATCTTGCGGATCAATAATCTAATGCCACAACTGATGACTAGATTAGTGTCATTTACAAATAAATTACTCTCCAAATGCTGACCACCCCTGTCTGTGGAACTCTCTAGAGCTATAATGTTTCCATTCAGATATACAACTTTTTCTCGTAACAATCTTTTACACCACCATGAATGGATAACAGTGAAACTGAGCAAGAGCGACAACATGAAATACAAATAGCTGAATTTGTAATAATTTAATACAGAAACAGAATATGAAGCACACAAACTATTTTGACAACCATTCCTTTGTATTTTGTGTCACTGATGTGTGTCACTACCACTGATAAACTACAATTAACCAAATTAAATTAAAATTGCTTTAGGTACACTGATTTTCCATTTTTCAAAAACAACCCAAGTTCACAAGATCATTTTATGGGATATGAACTTTTAGATAGAAGCACACATTTATCTAAACTTTTTCATTTACAACTTGTAAACTGAGTGTTCTGGACTTTTTACGCAAGCTTGTGAGTACATTTAGACCTGCATATATGCATGCACACACTGGTTTGGGATGTTATTTGGGATACTTTGCAGGCACCTTAATGTTTATTGACATCAGGCTTGATTTTAATCGGATTTCTAAACTGTAGACAGGCAATCCACCTATGCTGTACTGATGAGGTCAATAAAAAGCCTGAAATATGCATGTCTACAATTAGTGGGGTGTTAAGTACTGATAGGACTTTAGAATGTTGGAATGAGCTGGAAATAAACAGAAGAAACTAGAATGAGACCAACGAATGTTTTTAATTACACAAACTTGTGCTGAACAGGTCCCAGTGTCTCCCTTATGGGGCAAATCTTGTAATTTTCATAATAACGTCTGCACTCACTGTAGTTTGGTTAAGAGTATTTTATTATGTACAGTGGAGGTAGATGTCAACACTATCCAAATTAAAACAAAGTCCGTAACTTCTGCACTCGTAAATTCTGTACTCAGAATGTGATAATTACTGCCCCCCATTAACTACTGATAATTATGTCCGTAGTTCCTGCACTCGTATTCCTATCCTCCTGAATATTAATATTGTGGAATACTGGATATTTGATTTGACATCTGTACTCAAATGTCTGTACCCAGCTTTTGAGGATTTCACTTCAGACATGGTTAGTTCATTTAGACTGATATGCAGAAATTGACTGAAGTATCTCGTAATACCAAAATCCTGTAAATTACCACATGCCTCTAACCTTGGTTCCCAAGCCTTGTACCATACAAAATGTGTTTGCACTCAATGCACTCCACATTCTGTCACCAGAATTTTTTGACTGAAGGTTTTCACTAGTTGAAAATGCATTCACTGAAACAGATAGCAAACTGTGAAGGCCTGCTTTAATATGGCTGCATTTCTACACTTATGCAAAGAATATCTGTATTTCTGTATTGATATTTAATGCTTTCTGTATTTTTGTACAAGAAAATACCAATTAAATGAAACCTGATCTTACATGGGGTTTGGCTTTAGGGGCCTGACTGCACTCAAAAAGTAAAAAGTCATAGCTATTCAGCAGTCATGTAGCTGAAACGGGTAGGTCCTTAAGGGGTCATTTGCATATATCCCATGGACCTCCACCACAAGCTGTTTAGGGTACTACACAGTGAAGATTCTAGCTTGGCTGGGTCTTTCTAGCAGATTTTACTGAATGGTTTGTCTGTGTGACCTTCCTACCCTTTGGTTAAGCCTATATACACATATAATGGGACTTCCCATGCTTTTGTCAAAGTGTTATACCTGATGTCTCCCATCCTGTTGGGCAGAAAATGAAGGTGTGCAAGATCAGTCAACAGTGGGATTAAGGATGTTTAGCCTTTTCTGCACTATAGTGCAATTGCAGAGCTGATTTATTAAGTTTACATGGGGTTGGCCCCCTGCAAAGACACGTTGCTGTTGGAACTGCCTGGGTATTTTCCTTCCACATTGCTTCTTGCATAATAGTAATACACAGTTTCTGCCTTATCCTTAACAATCCACTCAATCATATTTTTGGCTCTTTTTTTGGCCTGTCAGTTTCGGTGACATCCTCCCTTGACCCTGGCCCAACTCCATTGCAAAAATGTTTTGGTGTCTTAAGGATTCTACATGGTAATTTTTTTCAGTCCCAGCAACAGTGCACATACCAATATTTGGCACTTTTTCATCCTGGGAATTGTGCTCCCAGCTGTCCTATTTTTTTTACTCTACCTCAGCGTCCATGGTATATGCTATATAAAATACCATCCATGTATCAGTGCAGTCTTGGTGAGATTTTGTGAAAACGGGGTCCACCATATGAAGGTACTCTCCAAGACTTTAAGATTAATTCAGTTCCAACAATATTTTATCATCTGTCCATTCAGCCCCCTGGAAAGACACTTATTTTCCTAGATTTTTGTTTTAGACTAAACATCCCATTGATAGCAGGAGGCCAAAGGAATGGTAGTCAACATAGCGAGGTTTCATTGTTTTGTGATGATATCCTCAAATATACACATTCACACATCTATGCATAAATACACAAACAGGAGCATGAGCACATGCAGACATCTGGTAATGTGGGTTTTGGGAATGAATGCTACACTTGCCATAAACTGAGATCCGCTGCACAAACCAAGCGATATTTAATGCACTACAACCCAGACCCCATGTCCTCCATTTATCCATTACAACCTTTTGGTTATATTCCTAATTTCAGTAGCTCCACATACAAATGGTGTAGTATTTCTTGCTTTCCTACATTGGGGGTATGGAGCTACCGGTTTACCCTTCCTACATTGGGGGTATAGAGCTACCAGTTTATCCTTCCACTTTGTTCCAGTATAGCTGCATAGAAAGCGTTCTTCTGAGTATTCTGCAAAGTCAGTTGTAGAAAAGAAGGCAGGTTCTCCTTTGATAATGGATGATCAGAGGCCAATGGGTTCTATGCCCACATCAGGTGCATGCATTCGGTTTTCAGTACTGACGCAGTAGCACAGCGTAAGCATGTAAGATGCAGTCCTTCATATGGGACATTAAACATATATCCCCCATCTGTGTTAGTTGGTGGCAACTCACATGGATGTAAAAGATCTTGAGGTACTTACCAAAAATAATATGTAGGTCTATTTTCCATTTACAAATTTTTCATACTTCAAAATTACAAATGAAATTGTAAATAAATGTACATATGCAACAAATGACTAAAAAATGCAAATTTTTTTACTACATAAAACTAACCCTTCCTTTGTAATAATTTTTCTTGACCAACACATTTATATTATCATTTGTTGCGAGTCCATTTCTTATTGCAAAATAAGTGGGCTACAGGAAAGCAGCTCATTCCAAAATCACAGCTTTAGCCTCGGTGTCCAATGCCAGACTTCAGCCATCCTTTCCTAATATCCTTAAGTTACGTTTTGTGAAAGCATGCAATAATATGTTACCTCACTTACATATGTTGAAATGACATTTTTCCTTTTGTAAGTAAATTACATTTAATGCATCTTTTTTGTGATAAAAATTATACAGTGGAGACTGTGGGAGATTATTTTGATACTAGTAGTAATGTTGATGGCAGTTTTCATTTCTGTGTTTCTGATGAAATGGAACTGAATGAGGCAAATCGATGCTTACAGCCTAGTAGCTACATCTAGAGTTAAAATATAGTACGTGTATACTCCCCTTTTAATAATGAGCAGATTCAACAGTTTTCTGCTATTTTTAGTTTTACTGTAAAGATTGTTGATTTTGTGAGGCAAAAGAACAATGTACATTATAACTTGACTCAAGAACAGTGGTCAGCTTTAAAAAAGCTAATGTAATAATCTGAATTTATTTTTAACTAGCTGACAAAGGAAGTGTAATTATGCATTACCAACAGTATATGCAAATGTGCTATAATCATTTAGATGATAGTGATGTATATGAGAAATCAAACAGAATACAAGAATGCTGTGATACAATATGAAGAACGATTGGAAAAGGGGTACAGATTGGGTTGCTTCAAACAGATGATGTGAATAAGAAGTTTAATGTTCATGGCTGTAATATAGCCAGTTTTTATTGTTTACCAAAAATCCACAAATGCTTAAGTAACCCATCAGGTCGACCAACTGTATCTTCTTGCAAGTATTTTCTTCACAAGATTTTTTTTTTGCATGAATATTTGTTTCCTTTTGTTAGAAAACTTCCTTCTTATGTCAGACACCCAGGATTTTTTGGCTAAAATTACCCATTTGAAATGGGAGACAGGGATGTACTGGTTAACACTTGACGTTAAATGCGTTTATACTAGTATCCAAAATAAATATGGTGTACAAGCTCTCCATTACTTTTCAGGTGATGGTCCCCTTTCCCACTATATTATTGAACTTGTACATTTTTGTCTAATGAATTTTTATTTATTTATTTTTTACTTTTAATTCAGGTATTTATCAAATACAAGGTACTGCAATTAATATTGATGGGGGGGGGGGGCAATATTTACATGTAAAGGGTTGCCATCGCCCACATCTCATTTCCTCTTTACCATATGGGGAATTTCTTTGGATCTGTAAGCTTTGTAATGATTATTTTCATTTTTACGTAGTAGTTTGGAATACTGCTAAAATGTTTATAAGGATATATATATGACATAAGTTGTTGTAGAATCTTTTCAAAAAGTTGTTGAAAAACGAAATGGTACTGGTGTGGATTTTAGATCTGAGGCAAGACATACTGAACAAAAGGGAAATATGTCAACACTTACAGGTAACTGTAAAATTCCCCAAAGCAGGCAGAAGACAGCTCGATATGCAGCTAAATCCAAAAACTTGATGAACCAGCAAGTAATTGTACCAAAAAACTATTAGAGAAAGAAGGTTAGCGCTTTCACGGTAATACCATATTGCTTCTTCAGACAAACATGAATGGTGACAGAATAACTTGTATGCAAATGACAATCTCAAACAGCTTAACAGCCAATAAAACAAACATTCAAGCAGCCACACTCTCAGCTTAAAGGCATACAAGTAGGTATTTACTAGCATAAAATCTAATAAAAAATAAGAACATTAGCACAATTAAATAAAACATGAAAGATATTCATAAATAAGTAAACAAACAATAAATACCCTACAGCCTTTCGGCACCCTGTCACGGGCTACTTGTGGAAGTTGAGGGCATCTGCTGATTGCTCCACCAGGAATGTGATTTATTTAGCACATTGTCAGTGCTGTTATAAATTCTACGTCGGTAAGATGAACAGGAGCTTAAAAGAAAGAATTAGGGACCATGTGTATTGCATGAAGAAGCAATATGATTTTAGTGCCTTAGCGAAACACGTTTTGTCTACTGGCCCTGAACACAACTTTGTCTTCCAGGTATGAGTGTTCAGCCCAGGTCTGCGAGGTGGTGATATAGTGACTCGTACTGAGGTGGACGAGTTAGAGTGGATCTTGAGGTTGGGGGAACACCTAGCTATGGGGTTGAATGATCATGTCCCCATTAAGCCTGTATTAAGGAATAAACGGCTGTAGGGTGTTTATTGCTTACTTATTTATGAATATCGTTCATGTTTTATTTAATTTTGCTAATGTTCTTATTTTTTTTTTAGACTTTATGCTGGTAAATATCTGCTTTATATGCCTTTAAGCTGAGAATGTGGCTGCTTGAATGTTTTATTGGCTGTTAAGCTGTTTGAGATGTCATCTGCATACAAGTTACTGTCACCATTCATGTTTGAAGAAGCGGTATGGTATTACCGTGAAAGCGCCAACCTTCTTTCTCTGTAATAAAGTTTTTTGGTACGATTACTTGCTGGTTCATCAAGTTTTTGGATTTAGCTGCATATCAAGCTGTCTTCTGCCTGCTTTGGGGAATTAGTTTTGTTTGGTTGCTGCGGTTAGGTTTTGTTTTTGTTACTTATAGGTAACTATACAACAAATTAAGTCTTTTTGGCTAAAAAACACATCCCCCCTATAGCCAGAAAGTTAAATATAGATGAACATGGAAACAAGAAAAATGTATTTTGTCACTACTTAAAATGTTCTTAGTGAACAAGTGACTGTTCTTTTGAATTATTATCCGCCATTCTTATTAGAAAATCAAGACTTGGCTAAACGTTTACACCAAGTTCCATCTGTCTCGCATAAAAGGGGTCGTAGTTTGGCAGATATGCTAGTGCATAGTAACTTTGTTCCACTATTAAGATTCCTGTGGATATTTCTTTAAAAATGGGTCCTTTTCAATGCGGAAAAGTTCCATTTGCAGGCACTGTAATTAAAATCAAGTATGATGTTACTAATAGATATACATGTAGGTTCTCTGGTTCGATTCTCATCTGGGGTGCCTTCTGTGCGGAGTCTGCATGTCCTCCCTGTGGTCGCACGAGTTTCCTGCGGGTGCTCCAGTTTCCTACCACATCCCAAAGACATGCTATGTATGTGTGTGTATATATATATATATATATATATATATATATATATATATATATATATATATATATATATATATATATACATATACATATACATATATATATATACATATATACATATATATATATATATATATACATATATATACACACACACACATATATATATATATATATATATATATATATATATATATATATATACACACATACACACACATATAAAACCCCTTCAAAGAAGGGGATCCATAAGCAGACACACTGAAATGGCTGCAAGATATACCTTGATAGTGGAGAAAACCGCGAGAGGACAGCAAGTCCCATAAATAGCTCAGAACCAATGGCATAATCACTGATGGAAATCTGGTTATTGGTCAAGCACCAAGTACAAAATCGTCTCCATTTGCCAGTATAAAATAACCTAGTAGCAGTTTTGTTTGTCTGTTAATAGCTGCTGCATGTCCTCACAAGAGAGGATTTGAAAACAAATCAAAAACTGAAACATCCATGCAGTTAGCTGAAGGTGTTTGAGATTGGGGTATATCAGACTACTTGTCTTTTGCGACTTGGTCCAGTCTGTGAGGAAGGCTGTGGTAATTGTACTAGGCCAGTTCCATCAAAAGAGTGAACCAATGTTGCCTGGACCAAAAGGGAGCCACCATAATGATTAAGTCCTTAATTCTTCAGAATTATCTTTATCAGCAGAAAGGGTGGAAATGTATAAAACCATTCCCAACCACAGGAATGAAAAATGAATCTGTTTGCCAGGCTTGCTTGCAAGGAGTCCTGATGCAAAATTTCCCAGTTTTCAAAACAGACAACTGAAAAACAGATTTGAGGTGTTCCCCACAACTGGATCAACTCCTGGAAGTTCCCAATTAGTCAATTTCCATTTGTGAGTCTGTCCTGGTTCTGCTCATCTTGTCTGCCACTATATTTTGCTCTGACAGAATTAAAGATGCTTGGAGAGTTAAGGAGTGCTACTGAGCCACTTACCTAAGCCATCACAACTAGCCTGCACAGATAATATGACCACCCTTAGAACTACCCAAAGGGTAATGTAAACAACTGATATGCCCAGATCAAAGGAAACTGCAAAATGTCTTGAAACCTGAGGCTATAGGAATGTGATGAGCATGCTTTAGGTCTAATGTTACAATGACAAAGGAGGAATGACTGGTAACAGAATTTGAAGAGTCATCATTTTGAATTTTGGTACTTCCACATGCAGAATGAGAAAGGAAAGATCTAGAATCGGTTTCTATTAAAGTTCTTTCTTTGGTACCAGAAGCATTCTGAACTAGAAACCTTGGTCCCTTTGACCTAAAGGCATTGGTTCTATGACTCCTAGGGTAAGTGTTGATCTCCAGGGAAAAAAAAAATGTTGGGTTCAAAGAACAGGTAAGGATTGCCCTGAAAGGAGGTATTTCTATCCAGTGCCAAATGCCACCCTCTAAACCAGTTTTAACACCCAAGAGTTAGAAACTATCAGTTGCCAAATGGGAATGAAAAGGAGACAGTTTGAGACGCACACAGATAGGGGCTGGAGGGGTAAGAAATTGGGGATAGAATATTGATACAATCATTTTGAAGTATTAAACTTCCTCTTTTTGGAAAAGATCCCAGTTTCTTCATTCTTCACCATCTGCATTTTCTTTTTTGATCCTCGTTTGATGCGAGTTTGTAGGGATTGCTTATTTCACTTTTTAAATAAAAGTATCTGGGAGACTTGAAGGGGGAAGGTTTGAAAAGTTTTAAGCACTCCTCGAAACTTCCCTCTTTCACCAAATTTAATGAGGACCTGGGTAGCAGAAGGGCTATACAAAACCTCCATATCTAATGCAGAATTAAAATTTTAGATTTTACTTCATCGTAATTTCATTGAAACACCATTTTAAGCAGAGCCAATAACCAGAGGCCAGAATCAAACCCTGTTACTTTGTTTAGGTGGTTTAGACCATAACCATTAAGCCAAGCCCACCAAGCAAACTTTTGGTTATGTACTCAGGCATACCATCTCAAAAAATGCAGCAGTAACAGTAGAAGTGGCCCTAGGACACTGTCTGCACAATCACAGCGCTCAAAGCATGCTTAGAAATACGAGATGGATTAGAAACAAACGGATTCATAAATGAGTTACCCTCTGAAGAAACTGAGGCACGGTACTCCCTCAAACTGACTACACAAAACAGAATAAATTTCCATACATGTGCCTGGTACTTACGTAATCCAAGTAAAAATGGGAGAGAGAATCCTCTTACCAAATTTGTCTAATACCATTCCCTCTTTGCCCACAGGGGAGGAGTTGGCATTAACTACGTCTGTTTCTAGCTGAAGAGTCTAATATAGCAGTTGCACCTGACCTAAGACAAGAAAAAAGTGTAGGTTTGAGGTAATTTAAACAATTTTCCATTTTGGGGACTGAATCTTGAGAATATGGATTATTACAAGTAGCATTAAACACATTCTCCGAGCCTGGGCAATGGGAGGGGAAGGGTGTAGAATGAGGTAAGTCCACTTTTAAGAAATCATACCATTTCTTCAACTCAGGAAGAACATTAACTTGTTCTTACAAAAATACCTCATTCTTCCTGGAAATAGTCTGACAGACAAAAAATTTTTCCAAAGGAGGCAGAGAGGACCAATCTTCCTCAGAATCAGAGTTATGGGCTTGAAAATCTATAGAATCCCCGTATCTGTTAATGTCAGAGTCTTCTGCCAAATTTTCATCAAGAATGTCTATCCTAACATTGCCCCCAGGTAATGATCTCTGAGCCCATAATACTCGGCTAGCTAAAGAAAAGCATCTTCATGAATAGATACCATTTCTTCAGATAAACTTCTAAACCTTTTTTTCTTTTCTTTGCAGATAACATCTTGGAAGATGGCACTTCGGCCCAGTTAAGAGGGCTCTCTCTCCAGTTACCCTGAGAATCATTCCACGGAGCGTCTCCCAGAACCAAAGAGGATGATTCTCCATGCCTGAATCAGACACTGGAACAGTAGAAGAGGACATGGCTGACCACTGGTCCATGGCAGCAGCAAGAACTAAACCAGAGTAACCCAAAGAAGTTAGTGGTCTAAGGAACATTAACTTGCCACCACAGGTTCACTCACTGACAGCTGATACACTGCCAGTGCCTGTGGTGAAAGCCAGGGTTAAGTTTCTTTTTCACTACAGTGGAAGAAAAGTCAGTAGGACCAAAGTACCAGTGCTACAGCTGAGAAGAGGTCTAAATGCCAGTAAGCAGTGTTAAACAAGTTGCTAAGAAGGTAAGTTTGTTACACAATTGTTCACAAGCAGCACTCACCCTCACACTTTCCCACAATGCCCCTCATATAAAAATATACAAGGTTTAGAATTACAATACCAATGCTCAGAAGCTCAACCAGAACAAGTCTAAACTTACAATATTACTGTTTGGAATGCCGAAGATGAGCAGTACAGACTTGTCCAATCTTGCGCGCCCCCCCCCGACCCATGCTATTGCTTGTTCCCAGGTCCTGAACAGTATGGTGTTTCAGGATTCCAGATTACAGTTGGTATTCTGCATCTTCATTATTCCATACTTTGGTGATTCATTTTACGGACTGCATAGTTGAGTTTCCAAGTCTATTGCATGCAATAGTAATCAAATACAGAAAACCCTGTCACAAAAAGTAATTGACCAAAATGCACACTGACAAGTCATATATGGACAGATAAGTTCTCGAAGTCTGCACAAGCAACAAAAAAAAAAATTTTTTTGCCCATTTAAAATACTCCCCTATCCTTATATTCACACAGATTAAAAGTTGACATGACATTCCACTTTCATCACAAAAATAGCCCCAAATCAAACAAATAAGCCCTTACAACAGAACAGCAGTTCCCAAAAGGAAACTTTTTTTTTTTTGGGGGGGGGGGGTGCTTTTAGTCATCATATACAAGATAATTTTTGTGTGGGAGGGTTCCCTGAAGAGATTTATCTGCTTGAAATGAAGCTTCAAGGAAGATGCCTCTCCTGTTGAGACCCATTGCTACTTTCTCCAGAGGCAGTAGGCATGGAAGATTTCTTCATTGGCTGGTCAGTCTAATGGAGGAAAATCAGCAATCAAATTAGGGTGAGGGTGTGGAAGGGAGCCAGAGCTTTTGTGAGCTAGCCAGGATACCACCCATACAGCCAAAAGGCTACTGCAGCAGGGAGAAAAGATGAACATTTGGTAAGTTTACTTACATAACTGTACTAACAGTGAATGTTTGAATGATTACTGCTGCAATAGCCTAAGCTATGTGGGCTGTATCTGCTGAGTATAAGAGCCAGCCAGCTTCCAAAGTTTTCAGAGCACCTTCCACATGGCATGGGGAAGTCAGGTTTGGATGCAAAGCTCTTTGAAGCTTTTGAGTCGAGACAGAAACAGGCTAAAACACAAAGAAATGCTATGAATACAATAAAAAGTCCACAACCTGTTATAAGAAAACATACAAAAATAAGGGTTGGAAGGAGGGTGCGGCTATTGCACTGATGACCATTTGTGTCTAGTCATGGTGCAGTGGCCTAAGCTGTATGGGTAGACTACCACAGCTTAAACGCATATTGAGGAGGAAGGATGAGAGTCCAGAAGCCCCTGGAGAATGCTCCTAGCAATACCTGTCCTAGGCCTGGAAAAGGAATCTAGTTTATAATGCTTTGTAAGTGCACTCAGAGGAGCAAATTGCTGCTTCTAGAATATTTTTAGAATACAATCCTTTCCAAAGAGTTGCAGATTAAGCCAGGGATTCAGGTACAGTCAGCCTTGACCCTACCTGGAATTGTTTTGCTGTGGTAGGTATAAAAAGCAGTTGTATTTTTTATTTATTTTATTTTATTTAACATTTGTTGACCGGGAATGTCCGACTAGGTTCCACAGAGCCTGTTTTCAGCGGAGGCCCTGGGAGAAACGCTCCAGATGCATGTCTTTGGAATGTGGGAGGAAACCGGAGTACCCGGAGGAAACCCACGCAAACACAGGGAGAACATGCAAACTCCACACAGAAGGCACCCCAGCTGAGAATCGAACTGGAGAACCTCTTGCTGTGAGGCGACAATGTTAACCGCTGCACCACTGTGCCGTATACTTGAGTTTTAGTTCAGGTGGATGCAAAGTATCCCACAGCACTTTTCAAAAAGAATAAGGACATTTCCCTGAAGCCCCAGTATGACACAACCACTTTAAAAATACTTACTTACCCTTTGGTGACTGGATTAATTCCACAAGGCTAGCAGCCTTTTTTCAAGACAGGCCAAATGTGATATTTATTCTACTAGGGGAATTTGACTGGGGCATCAGGGAAATGTCCTTATTCTTTTTGATAAGTGCTGTGGGATACTTTACATCCACCTGAACTAAAACTCAAGTATATGGTACCTCAGTTTATCATCTCATTAGATGGAAGATGCTCAGAAGAACTTCAAATTAGCCTGATGAGCCAATTGAAATGGAGTTGGTCTTTATAATGCAAAATTAAGATCCCAAGGAAGAAAGTTCCTTGAAAACTTTTTACATGAGGTTGAATTGAAGGTGGAGGGGATTCACGGGCAGCCATGCTGACATGACAAATGAACCTTAATTGAGGAGTAAGACAGGCCAAATAATAGTAACCAGTGCAAAAAGTGTAAAACCAGAGTACCACTAGTTCTGAATGGTTGCTATTTTGTGGCCTGTCTTACTCCTCAAATTAAGGTTCATTTGAACAGGCACCAACTAGAAAACATTGTCCATTTAATATGATTTTTTAGTAGCAAGCTTTTTTGTCTCCAGTAATACTGGTTTACTCTCATAAAAAGGTGCTTGAGACACAAATTCTATCATCCTGGCAGTCGGCTGCAGTTTAGGGTCAGGATGCATCAAACACAACTGATCTTGTACGAGTTAAATCCAGCCTGTAAAGAAGCTTGTTGTAATTCCCCCTAGACATTTCCAAAAGGTAGAACCACTGTTGCCTGGGCCAGAAGTGAATCACCTCAGTTATCTTTGGGGAGTCCTTGTGAATCTTCAGAATGATCCTGATCAGTGAAAAGGATAGAAAAGCATGCAGGAACATTCTTGTCCAAGGAAAAATACATGGTCTTCCAGGCCGCCTTTCATGGAGTCCCACAACAGAAATTCATCAACTGATCATTGTGAGCAGTGGCAAATAGTGCTAACTTAGGTGTGACCCACAGCTCATAATTCAAGGAAGTCCCTCTGATTCAGTTTCCATTTGTGAGGGTCTGGCTTGGTTATGCTCAACTTGTCTGCCACAGTTTTGTTTTGACAGAATGTAAAATGCCTGCAGAGTAATATTGTGCTAAAAAGCTATATTCCAGGCTAATACGGCTAGTCTGCACAGAAGGTAAGATCTGGTTCCCCCTTGCTCATTTATCTACCACATATCTATAGTGCTGTCTATGAACACTTGAAGAGGTCCCGAGGACTGTAGATGGAGTTAAAAACATTTATAAATGCCTACATATCTTCTCTGTTTTGGTCATCCTTATGTTCTAATGACCCTGCACTTTTATTCCCACAGACACTGCCTGAAGCAATTTCTGAGGCGTCTATTGTGACAGACTGTGCTGTGGCAGTAAGACAGAATGGGAAACCTGCATTCTGAGAAATTTTCTCTCTCCACCACAAAATCTGCCCTTTCATAAATCCTAAATCTGGAATCCAAAAAGTTAATGTTAATAGGTTCATAGGCGGTTACTACGCTAATGGCCTTTGGGCCTTTACAAGCCTAGCCACGTAATACTAGTGCTCCATAACCATTGTTAGATGGCTTGATTGATTGTAGAGCAAATCTCTGATCAGTACCTGCTGCCCCTCTCCATGAGGGACACAGGTGCCTCCCCAGGGCTGAATTTATAGCCTCCCATCCAGTTGCCCAGGTTGCACTTAAATAGGGTCATTGAGGAGCTCTGCTTAACATGAACTGGGATTTTACTCCAGAGTAGCAGCAGTCTCTGGGAGACGTATCTGTCTCTCCAGCATGTTTTAAGTCACAGGATAGGTTGAAATTTCTGGAGCGAGAAACTTGTCCCCTTTGATTTGTGGATGTGCAGCATTTCCATTAGGACAGGGTCAGAAACTGCTCTGCAGATCAGGCACAGGTCGCCTCTCCGCAGCCTGTAGGAGAGAGTACAGTGACAGGGCTTTCAGTCTTTCCGTGTAGGTCATGTTTGGAGTCCCTGAATTATCTTGGTCAGGAACCTCTGTGGTCTCCAGCTGCTGCATGTGTCTGGTGAGGTATATTCAAAAAAGCATTGTACTCTATTAGTGGTCTGATGAGGGTGGAGTACAGAGGAGTTACAACCTCCTTGGTCTTGGATGCAATGCTCTAGCGTAAGAGGTGTGCAACATAAAAGGCTTTCCTTACTACTGTGGTCAATTGGAGATCAAAGTTTAGACTAATATCAACTTGTATTTTCAAGTCATGACCACTGGGTTCGAGTTTAGGGGGGTGCTGGCTATATTGTAATTTGCAGAGGCTACCTCTTTGCCAAAGGGGACAAAGATACACTTTTGTAGACTGTGGATTTGGCACCAATTATTTGTCTGTGTTAACCCCACTTGTAACATGCTAATATCTTTAGGGGACTCTGACTGTTCCTAGTTTGCAGTCATCTGCAAACTTGGTAAGTCACAGGCCACCTACTTTTGCCTGGACTTCCAGGAAGCAGATTCCAAACATTAGAGAGCCCAGCACAGAACCTTGTAGTACTTCACTGGCAACTATTCTACTGGTAGAGGTGGAATTCTCAACTTTGACAGCATGGATTCTGTCTGTGAGCAAGTTAGCTACCCATCTAGTGACATATGGGTTAATCCCCATTTTTTTTTTTTTTTTAATTTCTCCAAGTCTTTTGGGTTTCTATTACCATGATGGGAATGGACCCCATTCTTAAGTCAAAGTACGATTAAAGTTCATGAAACTAGGATTGTTTGAATCTGTCAGCCAGAAGTGCTCTTCGCAGCACCCGCAATGAGCCCATTAATGACTCCTTCTGCAATTTGTACAGAATTACATGTATTGGTAACATATCTAAGTACGATCGTAGATTCTTTTTTATAATACCCATTGCTACTGAACTGTCTAGGTATGTATCTTCCACAATGTTCTCGTTTCTGCCTGCAAATCCTGATATTTTATGACCGTCTCTTTGTACGCAAGACATTGTAGCCACTGAGTGTGGTGATTTTAATGAACAATGCTACTTTTGTCTTCTTTTTATGGACCACTATATCTGGTTTTCTAGCATCTATCTTTTGAATTGTTGGTAATGGGGGATCCCAAGTAATGTAGACTTCATTTTCTATGATGCTTTGTGGCTCACATTTCCAATGTTTTTCAGCCACTTCAATACTATTTTTCAGTTGGGAGAGTTTCACGATGATACCAGAGTGGGAGACTGTGTCGAACGCCTTTGCCAAGTCAAGATGTGTGGTATGTACTACTGCTTTGTCTTTGCCTAGGGCTTTGATGACATTATCAAGGTAGTCCACCAGGTTAAGAATGACCTACTCTTAAGAAGTCAAACTGGGTCAGGTCGAGAGTTTGAAGGTTGCCTATGTCCTTGTTGATAAGGTCCATCATGATTCTTTCCATGGCCTTGCAGATAAGGCTAGTTAGACTCATGGGTCTGCATTTCCCAGGGTTGGTCAAACAGAGGCCATGTTTTGACCTTGGAGCGCGCAGATATGACCTGCTCATTGGAGACACTGGAGAGACGACAGGTGTCAGGTATGCTTTGCAGTGTGGCTGGCGGAGACGGGTATGAAGTTTGCGCCAAATCTGTCCACTAACAGGTTGCCAACTTCCTTATGGTCAGTGTGAGTGGTACCATCCACTATGAGTTCATCACATAGCTGGGTATTCCCCTTTAGATTACAGATGCAGCTGAGGAATGCCTTATGATTGTCTTTAGCTGGAAAAGTTAATTTATCCTCATAACTAGTTTTAGAGGACTTTACCAGATACCCGATTAGTTTTTCACGCTGTGGAGGGTATTATTTTCCTGCTAAGTTCCCTCTTGTTCTTGGATATCCGTTTCTTCCCATTGTTATATAACCTATTTATTTTCTAGGTCCACCAGGGGAGCTTGTTTTTACTTGAGGATTTGGTTTTGATCCTGTCAGGTACAGCAGAGTCAATGTAGTTGTTTAAGTGTTTATAAAGGGCGTT
Organism: Protopterus annectens; assembly: GCF_019279795.1. Lineage (NCBI taxonomy): Eukaryota > Metazoa > Chordata > Ceratodontiformes > Protopteridae > Protopterus > Protopterus annectens. Next base: position 1,057,030,498 of record NC_056733.1, read on the forward strand.
TGTGTACTCCTCTGCATAGGAGTCATTATTGGCTGTGTTAGCAGGGGGTTGAAACTATTGAAATCAAGTAAAAGGGTATAGTTTGTTTTGGAGAAGTTTCTCATTTTTACTGCTCCTGCGGAGGTGCCAGGACTGTTACTTCAAACAAGACAGATTTATGGTCTGACCTTACTAGGTAGGGCAACACAGGTTGCAGTGCAGTGATCCCTCCCACACACACATATTGGTGAGTACTAAGAGCCAGAACATTTGAACCCCTTGTGGCGGTGCAGACCAACTGTTCCAGAGTATTTGTATTAATGTCCAGAAACCTCAGGGAGATTAAGTCTGTGCTCATGTAAGCCACCCACTTGATAGAAGGATAGTAGAAATCTCTCATAACCAAGGGCAGCCGCGGTGGTGCAGCGGTTAAGCATTGCCACCTCACAGCAAGAGGTTCTCCGGTTCAATTCTCGGCTGGGGTGCCTTCTGTGCAGTCTGCATGTCCTCCCTCTGGTCACGTGGGTTTCCTTCTGGTGCTCCAGTTTCCTCCCACATCCCAAAGACATGCTGTAGGTGGATTGGACACTCTAAACTGTCCCTAGGCATGTGTGTGCGTGCATGTCTTCTGTGGAAGGTTGGGCTGGCAACTAGACACTGTAAAGCTCCGCTGCCAATCATGAGCAGACAGGTGATCCCCTGTGGCGTCCCCTAACCGGGAAAAGCCAAAAGAAGAAATCTCCCATAACCAAGGTGTCTGGCCCTACAGTGAGCGACTCGAGCAAGTCCAGGTAGGCAGTGTGCTTCTCATGGTTCATGGTGGGGGACATGCAGCTAGCAATGATGTGGTAGAGTGTTTTACCTGTAGTAGCTCAAGAGAATAGTACTACCTTGTGAGAGGGGAGAGGTGTGTGTGTGGACAACCAGTCTTAAGGTGTATTTGGATTTAATGAAGATGGATACATGTCCACCTTTGGTTCGGTTCATGCTTGTTTTGAGGTATGAACATGTGGAAGGCATTATAAAATGGCTTGAGCTACCACAGCTACTTAACTATCACCAGCTGGGCACAACCTACAATATTCTCAAATATCCTGAAAAAATACCCTCATTATCCAACCTACTTACTATCTATACTGCAAACCGGTAGCCAAGATCCAGTGAAAAATCTCTCCTCTCCATCACCAAGGCTAACAATAATGCAGGGAAAGCACTCTACTCCCACACCGTTGCCAGAAATTGGAACTCTCTTCCCTTATCCGTGTCCACTGCCCCCTCCACATCCATATTCAAAAAATTCCCTCAAATCGCACCTTCTTAGTACCTGGTTATGCCCTTGTTATCACATAACCCTACCCATACTACTATTAACTCCCCAAATTCCTCTCTGATCACATGCTGGAGCTCTGATCCCCTGTAGGCTTGGTTATCTGAAAGGGTACTTTTAACTGTAGAATCTTAACTTGATATATTTTCTTTTCTTACCAATGTATGACTGACATTGTCTTTTTACCCATGTTCTATATCTTCTTTTACCTGGAGTGTTTTTATTAATTTCTTGTTATATTACTATGCTCAGTATACATGATGTAACCTGTTTTGTGTATTATGCTGGATGTACTGTATTTGTATAACTTGATGTTGGAGCTTTTCTCCCCGGGCCTCCACTGAAAATGGACCTGGTCTAGTCGGAATTTCCCGATTAACAAATGTAAAATAAATAAATAAAATTATAGCCTTGCATGGTGGGGGTGCTCTCTGCCACCTTAAACCAAATCTCAGGTGACTGCACAGAAGTCAGCATCTTCCAAGGCGAGGAGAGCTTCCAGGGAGTGCAGTTTCCTGTTTAGACTCTTAGCATTAAGTAGCATAACCTTCAGTTTTGTCCGTAGTGAATTTTTTTTTTTTTTACACACTTCGGAAGTTTTGTTTTAGTATTGCTTAAAAAAAGGCACTATGGGGGAGGCAAGTGTTTTGCCAGTATTCAAAAGCCTAGAGGAGACAGCTGAAAACCATCTCTGGCAACTCAGCGTGGTCTATCAACCATGTCTTACCCAGGCTGATAGATGCTGGTTCCCCATGGACTGACACCAGAAGCTAAGCCAATTGTTGAAGTCAGTCATTTTTTGTTTGTATTGTGGCATCATCCTGGGTGAAGGCAGAATGCTGCTTAGGGCTAGGGACATACCTGCCTGGGACACAATCAGTTCAGTCATGTCTCTCTTGATATAGTCCAGGGAGGTATGTTTCAAGTCATTCAACCCGTGTACTGTGGCAGAGTCATAACGGTAATTGAGTGACTTGAGTGCATGCATGATTTGATAGATCTTGGCACCTGACAGGCAGCGCTGACCTTGTTCAGCCTGGTGAAGGGGAAATCTGTACGCCTCATTATGGAATCTCCTATGACCAAGACATTTGGTTTTGAGGTGTTCTGCCCTAGTGACTTATTCACGGAGAAACTGGCATGTGTGTTATAGGCAGTAGATTTTGATCGTTCTCTAGTATGAGAGTTGTTTGTGCTTGGGAGATCTCTGATCTTTTGGTATGCTCTTAGTACCTCTGCATATGTGGGTTTGTGTGTCATGACTATCTTGCGAGAGGAGAGAGGTGTGTGTGCACCAACAATCTGTCTTACTTATTGCTACATGAGAGGATTGATTCCAGTTTCAAGTTATAGTAAATCTCATATACTGTGTTTGCTGTAGAAGCAAATGGTTGTCAGCATACATGAGACAATTATCACATTGCCTCAGGGTGCTCACGACAATCAGGTTGGTTGAGAAATGTTGGGAAACTGTCCATTGTAGGAGGTTAAACCATTGGTACTGTTACGGGGTGGGCAAGTTAGATCAACTTTTGTTCTGGGTTAGCAAGGTGGTTATTCTACTGGGGATTAGGGATTAAAAAAAGTGTGGCAAAGGTGCAGCAGTGCCCAGCTGAGCTGCCCGCAATGGTGCAGCAATGCCCAGCTGAGCTGCCCGCAATGGTGCAGCAGTGCCCAGCTGAGCTGCCCGCAAGTGGTGCAGCAGTGTCCAGCTGAGCTGCCCGCAATGGTGCAGCAGTGCCCAGCTGAGCTGCCCGCAGCACAGTAGTGAAGCCTGGGAGGATTTCACTGACTGTTCTCTAGGGGAAAGAATTACATCTAGGCATTTGTGCATATACAGGGCACCATTAACCCTCATTATGGGGTGCACAGCTACGTGCATGACAGGCTTAAATAAAAATTAAACAGTTTTAACACAAACTACCAATAGAAAAGTCCTACATAGAGCCTTATTCCAACAATCCCCAACTTGGATTGGTGCTGAGCTACACGTCTGCCACAAGGGTGTAGGGAGGCCCTCTAAATCTAAGATGGCTGATTTTAATGCTCAAGTGATGCCAAACAATATAGGTTCAGCGAGTTTGAATCTAACCTATGCTATTTAAGGCAGAAGTAACAATGATACAAAATGCTAAATGAAGCTGGCACAGCAGCAAATAACAGTAAAAATTAAGCAGCAGTTCAATAAAATACAGTTTACAAAATGAAATACAGGCTTAAATTATACTTATTTTTAGAAGATTTCAGTGGATGCCTTTGATTTTTGTTCAGATGCACTCCAGACCTCTGGCAAAGATTGCTAAAATCTGAGCAGCTCCGGTAAACAGTGTAGATCACAAACCTTCCTCATGTAAAACAGCTGGTTTGCAGACCAAGTGCTTAAAACAGAACTAAGACTCTTTCAGAATGACAGACACAATAAGCCTTCAAACAGCAATTCCCAACTTAGGATGCAAGCTACCTCTCCTGCCAAACCTTCCTTATGTGTGATATCTAGTTTGAAGCCCAAGTGCTTAAATCAAAACTAAGAAGCTTAGAATAACAGTTAGAACGCGATTGTGCTACTAACCAGCAGCAATAAATGCAGCAGAATAAATGCAACTGAAAACTAAGAACAATCATCAAAAAGCACAATAAAGTAGGAAGAAGCACAGATACAGAAAAAATATACTTTATTCAGCTGCTCTTAAAGTGGAAAGGGAGGAAACAAAAGATAATTTACTTTTAAGAGACTAAAGGGTGGGCCTCCCCAACTGATATCTCCAAATTCAGAAGAATGAGCTAATCAGATGGGTCAGGGAGAAGTGTCCAAAATCAGATTTATAGTAGGGGCAGGTAACTCAAAAGCCACCAACTTTAGAAGTACAGCAGCAGTTGAGCAGGAGGGTGGGTGGGAAAAATCAAATACAGACAGATCAGCAATAGTTAGGCAGAGAACAGCAAACAAGCCAAGCAAGCACTCCATCTAAATAAAGATGCCTCCAAATATTGCTAGTTAAAACAAGAATGATATTTCTCAGATCCTCTTACTAACTAGCTGGATGTTATTCACGGGTCTGCAAAGGAATTATTTTCTAAGTTTTCTAACGAGCATAACCAAGGCCTCAACTCCAAAAGAACAAAAAAACTTAAAACAAATGCAGGAAAAGGCTAAAAATAGAGGTAACCAACTTTAAATTTCAAAATCAAATGCATACAGAAATGAATAGTCAGGCATACAACAGAAAGCAAGCCAAGCAAGCACTCCAGGTACATTTCAGGTACCTCAGTGTTTTTATCATGCAGAGTCTTGCAAGAGGTTTTAGTCTCACAGATGCCTTAAGACCCATAATTCTGTGGAACTGTCTTGCTGAGATGGTAGTCCAAGTGGAAAGACTGAGGAATACATTTAAATACAAATCTATTGTCTGCCCCCACCCAATGGAAAAAAAAATATTTTAACTTGTGTCCAGGTCACAACACAGGAAAACAATCCTGTGAAAAGGAATCAGACAAGACTTCTGTAAGTTTGCTTGGAATCAGTCTGTGCAGGAAACACCTTACCCTAATGAAAGATTCCAGACACTTGCAGAAAAACTCTGCAGACAAGCAACTGGTTTAGATATGGAAAAATGTGAATACCTTGCAGTCTGCAGTAGGCCATCACAGGAGCCAGCCATTTTGTGAAGACTATGTGCTGTAGATAGACCAAGGGGTATTTCAGAGAAGTGTGTCTAGATCACATTACCTAAAGATGCATCTGAAATTTGTATCTATATGAACAGGATGACATGCTTCTTTTAAATCTAAGTTCACAAGAAAACTCAAACTGGGAATAAAGGGTCCAAGTTGTGAAGAGGAAGCATTTTTGATCATTGGTATCACAAAAATTCAGAAAGGAAAGATTTAGAACTTGTCTCCAAGAATCTTCTCTGGCACCAGGAACATCCAGGAATAAAACCCTTCCCCTAAATGAGGAGGAACAGCTTCTATCACCCTCTGAGCATGCATATACTGAATGACAGGAGGAAGTCTGGTCTGGTGGGTGAAAAGGGATTCCCTGAAAAGAAGGGAGAGGCTTCCCACTGCTATATGTAACCATGGATTACACTTACCATCTGTCTGAAAATCTGCTGACAGAGAAATGGAGGCCCAGACTTTCTGGGAAGATTAACGTGCTAGTGGGGGAGTTGGGGGGGGATGCCTTTTTATTTGGAAGTTCTCTTCGATTTTTTTAAGCATCTGCTTACCAGCAGATTGCTGGGACTTCTGCTTTTTTTTTTTTTTTTAAAATAGAGAACACTGAATCCTTTGCTAAACTTGGAAAAGGGAAGCTGAAAAATCTGACAGATCCTTTGAATCAGCGTCCCTCTCGCTCTTTAATGATCTCTGCAGCAGAAAGTCCAAAAAACGAGTTCTCTATCCAAGGAAGTATTTAACATGTTTTACTTTACATATGCTTGACGCTGTGATCTGTAGTGAGAGTAGGGAACAGGTGGAGGAGACCCTGGAGAGGTGGAGATATGCTCTAGAGAGAAGAGGAATGAAGGTCAGCAGGAGTAAGACAGAATATATGTGTGTGAATGAGAGGAAGGACAGAGGAATGGTGAGGATGCAGGGGAGTAGAGGTGGCAAAGGTGGATGAGTTTAAGTACTTGGGATCAACAGTTCAGAGTAATGATGAGTGTGGAAGAGAGGTGAAGAAGAGAGTACAGGCAGGATGGAGTGGGTGGAGAAGAGCGTCAGTAGTGATTTGTGACAGACGAGTACCAGTAAGAGTGAAAGGGAAGGTCTACAAGAGGGTAGTAAGACCAGCTATGTTTTATGGGTTGGAGACAATAGCATTGACAAAAAGGCAGGAGTCAGAGCTTGACGTGGTAGAGTTGAAGATGTTAAGATTTGCACTGGGTGAGATGAGGATGGACAGGATTAGGAAGAGGTATATTAGAGGCTCAGCCCAGGTTGGAAGGTTTGGAGACAAAGCCAGAGAGGCTAGATTACATTGGTTTGGACATGTGCTGAGGAGGGATGCAGTGTATATTGGGAAAAAGATGCTAAGGATGAAGCTTGCCAGGTAACAGGAAAAGAGGAAGGCCTAAGATAAGGTTTATGGATGTGGTGAGAGAGGACATGCAGGTGGTTGGTGTGACAGACCAAGACGCAGAGGACAGGAAGAAATGGAAACAGCTGATCTGCTGTGGCGACCCCTAATGGGAGGGGCCGAAAGAAGAATTAAAAAGAAGACTTTACATATGCTTGGAGGTTTTGAAACTGTGGCCAAAACTCCTAACAGCTCTAGTGGCAGCAGCCTTGAAGATATTAGTAGAGCCATAAGCATATTTAAAACCATGCATAGTCAGAAACCAAGTCAAAAAGCAGAGTTTTCTTTGCGTGAGAAACGAGAAATAAAATTTTTCTTATTCTCACAAGTGATGAGCATAAACAAGAGCTTGACAATGGATAATTCCAAATACAAGTGTTAAAGAATTAGAAGTTATGTACTCACCATAACGTTCCATCTGAGTAGGTATCTTCATTTGTCTGCAACCTTTGGGATACGGATACGATCTCGGATCTGAGCCGGCAACTTTTACCACAGCATAGATCCGAGCTCCTAGCTCCTCCCTTTACCCATAATCCCCTGCCAACCCTAACTGACCTCAGATCAAGTTTGCCCGATATAAGCAATGTAAAAGTGCCCCAGAAGGGGCTAATCCAAGACAGATCCTAAAGGTCAGGGGAAGGAGGGGGGGGTAGTTGCAGACAAATGAAGATACCTACTCAGATGGAACGTTATGGTGAGTACATAACTTCTAAATCTGAAGTAGGAACTTCATTTGTCAGCAACCTTTGGGACAGAGTCCCAGCTACCTGAATCCTGGGTGGCCTTTATGGAAGAACATTCCGGAGCACTGCAGAGCCAAAGGACGCCTTACCTCTGGAGACATCCAGTTTGCAATGGCTGATAAAGGTATGAGATGAGGCCCAAGTGGCTGCGGAATAAATATCATCTAAGGAGACCCTAGATTTAAAAACCGCCGAAGCAGCGACGGCCCTAGTAGAATGAGCTCGAACCCCTTGAGGTGCAGGCCTTCCCGAACTCTGGTATGCTAAGAGGATACAATTAGCTATCCACAGTGATAGTGTAACTTTAGAAATTGACTTGCCTAAACTTATTTTGGCAAAGGAGACAAACAACTGGTCAGATTGCCAATGACCAGCAGTTCGATGAGTATAAAAACGTAATTGTCTGTGCACATCCAAGGAATGCAGTTTATATTCTCCTTTGTTCTGGTAATGGGGAAAGAACACGGGAAGATTAATGGATTGATTAATATTAGCTTCTGAAGACACCTTAGGCAGAAAGGACGGATTGATCCTGAGGTAAACTCTATCTGGATGGAAGGATAAATACAGCGGCTTAACACATAGAGCCTGAAGTTCAGAAACCCTTTTAGCTGAAGTAATGGCCACTAAGAAGGCCGTTTTCCAAGAGAGATATTTAAGATCAACCGCGGCCGCCGGCTCGAAAGGGGGGCTAGTCAAGGCTTGGAGAACCAAAGACAAATCCCACGGGGGTACTACCTCCCTGACTGGAGGTCTGAGAAGGAAAGTACCCTTGAGGAAGGCTTTACAAAGCTTAGCAGTCAGAGGGCCCGATTCATGCCCTACATGATAATGCGAAATCGCTGCCAGTTGTACCTTGACTGTAGAGCAGCTAGCTCCTTGATGAAAAAGGGTAGTTAAGAACTCCAAAACCGATGTGAGAGGCGCCGTGAAAGGATCCAAGTGATGGTGTTCCGCCCAGCTTGAGGAACGTTTCCACTTGCTTTGGTAGACTCTTCTGGTGGAAGGTTTATGTGCTGCTACTAGGATGGCTTTGACTGGTGAGGAGATTCCGGGAGTCCTAATCAGGAGTGGAACTGGAGCAACCAAGCCGTCAGCTTGAGGTTGACCAGGTTGGGGGCCTGGAGACCCAGAGGGTGAGTAATGAGATCCGGGAGTGGATCCAGAATCCATGGTGGATGAATTAGGTGAGACCACAGGTATGGGAACCATGTTTGACGAGGCCAGAATGGGGGAATGAGGATCATTTTGCTCCCCAGCCGACTGGCTTTCTGTAGGAGTTTCAGCATCATGGGCAACAGAGGATAAGCGTAAAGGAGACCGGGAGGCCAAGCATGTACTAGAGAGTCTCTCGGGGACTCCCCCTGAGGGGGAATTAGAGCGAAGTAACTGTTGCATTTGGTATTTGAAGGAGAGGCAAAAAGATCGCAACAGGGTTGCCCCCATAGGGCAAATATTTGTTTCGCTACTAGAGGATTGAGAGACCATTTGTACGGAGTCAGGATCGAACGACTGAGCCTGTCTGCTAGGATGTTGGACCGTCCTGGAATGTGTGTTGCAATAAGAAAGCGGTTGGTGGAAATCGCCCATTCCCACACTCTCATGGCCTCGCGACAAAGGGGATAAGACCTGGTTCCCCCCTGTTTGTTGATGTACCAGACAACTGACATTGTCCATTGTACTGCAATTGTCCCAATCAGTAGAAGGCTGTGAAGTGCCTGCAACGTCAAAAGCACCGCCCTCATCTCTAGGACATTGATATGCAAGAAGGTCTCTGTGTTGTTCCACGTGCCTTGGACCGTTCTGCCTGAATAGTGCCCCCCACCCCACCCCAGGCGAGAGGCATCCGTGGTCACTGTGACGACGGGGGAAGGCATCGAAAATGGTCGTCCCGTGTGGAGACTCAGGGACCGGAGCCACCACATGAGCTACGTTCTGCAAGCCCTGCTTAGGGGAATAGGATGGGACAGGGGGTTGCGAGACAGGGACCATTGTACTTGGAGGGTCCATTGCAGTACCCTCATTTAGGCGGGCTAGGGGTAGTAGAAGAATAGCTGCCGCCATGGACCCTAGAGCCCTCAGGATCAATTCCGCAGATGGAGCAGGAAGAATGAGAATGGCCTTGACATGCAACCTCAGGTTCTGAAGCCGATCGGGAGTTAAGAAGGCAAGCATTATCCTGGAATCCAATCTGGCCCCTATAAAATCTATCACCTGTGAGGGGACTAGAGAAGATTTGGTCATGTTGATAGTTAACCCTAGACGTGCAGCAAGGTCGAGGAAGTAATCCCTGCCTGAACAGAGCAGATGCCTTGTTGGGGCGATGAGGAGCCAGTCGTCCAGGTACGGAAAGACCTGAATTCCCTGAAGCCTCAGGTGGGCCGCTATGACCGCCAAGACTTTGGTGAACACCCTGGCGGCTGAGGTGAGACCGAAGGGAAAAGCCCTGAACTGAAAATGACTGGCTCCCAGCCGGAAACGGAGGAACCTCCTGGAGCGTCTGTCCACTAGGATGTGGTAGTACGCATCCTTGAGGTCTATCGAGCACATCCAATCGTTCTCCCGTAATAGGGGAGAATAGATTGTAAGGTGACCATTCGGAACTTTTCTTTGGGTACTGCCAAGTTCAGGAGAGAAAGATCGAGAATGGGTCTCAAGTCCCCCATCTTTTTTGGCACCAGAAAGAACCTGGAGTAAAACCCCGATCCGAACTGATCTGGGGGTACGGGTTGGATGGCTCTTTTTTGTAAAAGCTGCTGAATTTCTGTAGCAGCTGCCTCCCTCTGATTGGGTGGTACGTCGGGGAGACTTCTGATTTTGGGGGTTACAATAAAGGGAATTTGGTAACCTCTGGATATGATGCGAAGCACCCAGCGATCTGTTATTGACTCCCACATTGCTAGGTGCTTCGAAAAATGCCCCCCGACTGCCTCCAGAGTGGAGCAGCCGGGCAACCCCTCAGGGGTTCTGCGTGGGCCTCTCAGAGAAGGGTTCTCTGGACCCAAAGTTTCTGGGACCCCCTCTGCCTCGTGGGCGGCATCCTCCCTGTCCTCCTCTGCCACGAGAGGACTGGTTGTCCGGAGCAGACTGGGACTGATGCGATTTTCAGAACCACATCTTCTGACCCTTTTGGTTCTTAGAAAAGGACCTCTGGGGAGCAGAGAAGCGGACTCAGATGGCAGACAACGTCTTCCCGTCTTTCTCGCTCTGGACTAAGGTTTCACGAACGGTTTTGCCAAAAAGTGCAGAACCATCAAAGGGGGCATTCGCGAATGATGCCTTAAAGGGTTCCGAGAAGTGACAGTGTCGGAGCCAGGCCTGACACCCGATTACCAGGCCGGCTCCGCTGGCTCTAGCGGCTCCTTCAGTGGCGTGTGACAACAGCCGCACAGAGGTGTTAGAAACTGAGCGTAGAGTAGACATTCGGGAGGAGTACAGATGCTAGTCTCCTTCCGACATGGACTCTAGGGAGGATGCAGCGTATTCTTTTATTAGATCCCGCTGCATCCGGATGACGTGTGCCATATAGTTCAGCACTCTCATGGAGAAGGTTGCTGAACTAAAGACCTGCCTTCCCCAGGCGGTCCATCGCTCGAGAGTCCTTACTCGGAGGGTGGATCGCAGAGCTCTCCTGAGCCAGCTCTCTCTTGGTGGCCACCGCCACCAACATGGCATCCACAGGGGGACCTCTGCTCCAGTGGGTGTTCTCAGCAGGGGGACACAGGATCATATCCGGGCGCTTGGGGATTGGCTCTACAGTGTCCGGCTCCTTCCAAGCCCTGGTGGCAATAAGGTCCACCAGGGGGTCGGGGGAGGGGACACCCAAGAGGTAGATGGCCCTGCTTCAAACACCTCTAAGAATACAGACTCATCGGAGGAAGCCTTGGGGGCAGACCCCCCCCCTAATCCTGAGCATTTCCATAATGTCTCCAAAGGAGACATTCTCGGGGGGTGACCTTGGGGAGCCTTCCCCTTCATCTAAGTCCGTATCTTCGGTAAGGGACTCAGGGGAGTCCATGTGCCTCCTCTTACACTTGGCTTTATGAGGGACCTCTTCGGGGGGGCTGTCCGAGGAAGACTCACCAGCAATATCACTTTCCGCAGGAACACCCAGAGACGTTGAAGCAGGCTGTCCCGAAGGCTGGGTGATGGGAGCCCGGACCAGCTGAGAGGGAGTGCAGGGAGGAGCCGAAACCAGGACCGGGGGGTCTGGATACACTCAACAGTGCCCTCTCCACCACCACGAAAGCAGAGGGGGAGCTACTCTCAATAGGCTCCGAGTCTCAGCTCCCACTCGGATCCAAAGCGGGGACCGGATCCGGGGCTGAGACCCTCGGATCCGAAGGACCCGTGTGCTCCGACCGGGACGGAGCCGAAGTCACACAAAGTCCCTCGGATCTGAAGCTCCGCCCACGGCTCCGAGAGGTCGGATCCGACAAACTCGAGGGACCAGTCGGAGCCGAAGTAACTAGTACTGTCGGCTTCGACACCCCCCCCGGATCCGACATGGCTCGGCTCCGAGTGCTCCAAACCCAGGAAGTGGGACGGAGAATGAGCGATTGGGGCAAAAAATGGGGTCGAGCTCCCCCCCAGAGGGGGGGGGGAGGCAAGAGCACTCCCATCTGCACCTGGGCCTGGATGAACCTCCTCATTATCCGGTCCATGTCTGCATCTGACATACTAAATGTAGACCTCAACGAGGCCGAGGCAGACCTAGAGTGATGCCTTTATGACCTCGACGGGGACTGGGTTGCCTCCTCCCCAGGTCCCGGTGAAAAACAAGGGGACTGGAGCCGAGGAGGCGATCCAGAAACCCTGGATGGAGAAGCCCGCTTGGTGGGCGGGGCCGAGGAAGAGTCCTCGGCCCGCCGCTTATGGTGCTTCTCCTTCCTTTTGTTTTTTTCGGCCTCCCTATCCTCCGGAGCCAAAACGGGAGGTTGAGTCCCGACCGGAGGAAGGGAGGCAGGGGTGGCCGCTACCAAGGACTGGGTAGTGGCCACCGAAGAACCGGAGGTCGGAGCCGAGTCCGGGGGCAAAAGGCCTGCCAGAATCAGCTTCGATCTCCGGTCCTTAAGTGCCCTGGGGTTGAACGCTGCACAAATCGTGCATCCCGAAGAAAGATGTTCAACCCAAAGGCACCTAACGCACCGGGTGTGGCCATCCGCCGGTGAGAGCTTATGGCCACACTCGGTACATTTTGAAAAGATGGCTTTAGGGGCCTCCGACATATTGAACGTAAACCACACTCACTAGGCCCCTAACACACCACAAACACACACTACGGACCAGTGAGGGTAGGGAGGAATTTTTTATTTATTTATTTATTTATTTATTTTTAACAAAAATAGATATTTAAGAGGGAACCTACACAAACTCTCACAATCACACAAGAAAGTACAAAAATTCTAAGATTTTTCTCTCAAAAAACCTTCCGAATTGCCAGGAGCTCAAAAACCAGCTTGTTGGCTTGAAGCGTGGCAAACTAGATCTGAGGTCAGTTAGGGCTGGCAGGGGATTATGGGTAAAGGGAGGAGCTAGGAGCTCGTATCTATGCTGTGGTAAAAGTTGCCGGCTCGGATCAGAGATCGGATCCGTATCCCAAAGGTTGCTGACAAATGAAGTTCCTACTTCAGATTATACGTTTTCCCCAAACTTATCAAAAGCCTTCCCACCCTTGTCAGAAGAATGGAATTACTATTAACCAAATTAGCAGCTGCTGGAGTCACTAAAACAACAGCTGCTAGGTCAGATGTGGGATAACTGTATAAAAACTTATTTTGAGGCACTTCTTATAATCTGCGTTTTAGGGGCAGCAGACCATAGGCTGTGACAAAAACATTCTCAGAGGAGAGAACAGGAGGAATAGGAGTAGGTCCTGGAAATTGAGATTGTATCAAATCATAATACATCCTGAGTGACTAAGTGATATCACCATTCCCACTGAAACAACTGACAGATTCTGGAAGCAATTTTAGAGAAAGAAACCTTCAAAATACTGGCCAAAACTACACACTCCTCAATCTGAATCAGAATTCTGTTGATACAATATATGTGTCTTCAGAATCATTTTGAAGTTCAAACTCTTGAATTTCTACAAAAAAATGAAGAATCCCTTTCTTTTAACAGAAACAGCCTTGCAGGAAGGGTCAAGGGCCTGCACTAAACCCTGAGCTAATCCCAACAAATTACTCCTGCCCAGGATAACTGGGACAGGAGACTCCAACAGGAATTAAACCCAATTTCACCAGCCAAAAATCTCCCTAGGGATAGTGACAGCTTTCTGGACAAGCAGAGTGGCACTCTTTACCCACTCTCCCATGACCGACAAGAGTGGCTCTCCCTTGCCTATAAAGGGCATTCCAATAGCCATAGAGAAAGTGTCTAACCCCTGATCCATAGTGGCTGTAGGTACTACACTAGGGAGGACCCAAAGAAAAATGAGCAACCCAAGGAAAGTACAGTTGTGCAAAATCTTACCATAAAAGCAGATGTCCATCTCTTCACTGTTGCAGTATTCTTTACAAAAGGGAATCCTTACCAAGGACAGCCTGATGTCCGGCCAGTATGCCAATGCCTTTTGGCTGTAAAGGGTACACCATACGTCGTATCTATGGTTCCCATGAATGGCATTGGGCATAAAGTATGCTTGGACGTACCATCCTCAGAACTGAAAAGCCCTAGTAGGAACGACAGTACAATGATAAGAGTAGGTAAACACATCCAGAATGAAAAAGGACCAGGGAGAGAAGGGAGCGAATACAGCAACATTGAAGAGGACACCTACTGTTATGGTAAGACTTTACACAACTGTAATATGTTTTTCATATCATTGCTGCTGTATTCTTTACAATAAAGAGAGTGTAAATGCTCAGAAGACGACTGGGAAGAGGAAGGGCCAGCACAGCCCTATCCAACTTAGAGTGCTTAGTAAAGATACACAGAAGTCCAGATTGCTGCCTCAAGAATAGAAGTTGTATCCAAACCCTTGAGCACCAAAAGGAGCCAGAGCTCTAATGGAATGAGCCTCAACAGAAGGAAGGCTCTTTCCATGAAAATATTAAAAAGAAATAGCTTTAGAAATCCAAGCATAAATGGTTTGCTAGGAAACAGCCAAACCTAAAGACCCAGGACGAAGAGAAAAAAATCTGTTCAGATTTATGAAAAGCTTCAGTCTTATCCAAATACCACAGTTCTCTACGCAAATCCAAGGTGTGCAAAACCATCTCACTAGCAGACTGAAGAGAATGGGAAAAAATGGGCAAATAAATACAGAGAAAAGGAAAAAATGGGCAAATAAATATGGAGAATGGGAAAAAATGGGCAAATAACTAGACTGATAGAGAGAAAACTCATTAACCACCTTTGGCATAAAAAGGAGAATTACAACAAAAGGACCATGTCCTTATGGAAAACTAAAAAAAAGGGGCAACAGCCAAAAGGGCTTGCAGCTCAGTCACCTATCCGGCAGAAGTAAGGGCTAAAAGAACAGTCTTCCAAGAACAACGCTATAAAGAAGTTGAAGTAGGTTCAAAAGGAGACCAAGTCAATTGTTCTAAAACAAAATTAAGGTCCCAGAAAGGAGGGACAGGTTTACGGGAAAGACTAATATGAAGGATGCCTTTAAGAAACTGTTTGATCTCAAATCTAGAGGCTAAAAGGGGAATCAAAGGCAGACAAGCAGAGATAGCGGATAGGTGGGTCTCAACAGAAAAGGCCAATCCAGCATTGAGCAATTCACACAAATAGGAGAACCAAAGGAACCTCCACAGTAAATAGATCCAAATTAAGAGAAAGACAGAAAACCTTGTCCATTTGGATAAGTAAGATTTCCTGGCCTCCTTCAGGACCCAAAGCACGTCCTCGGAAAAAAGGTGCCTCTAAGGAATCAAAACCTTATCACCCACAATGTCAGCTGAAGAGTAGACAGGTAGGGATGAATGAGAGATCCCTCGTCTTGTGGGAGTAGTTCCATCCTGTGAGGTAAACTTGTGATGATTGTCCTTGGCAAGATGCAGAATACGGAACCAATGCTTTCCGGAACAAAACGGAGCTAGCAGTAAGATTTTGGGAGCATCCCATTTTATCCTGAACAGAACTTTCGGAAAGACATGGAGAGGGAAGGCATAAAGAAACATCCCCTTTCAAGAAAAAGTGTGTGTCCACCTTCCACACCAGAGGGCATGGGACCCTTTCAGAGAATAGATGAAGTTGTCTGTTCAGAAGGGAGGCAAATAGATTACTTTGAGGAGTACCCCACTGGTGGAAAATTTCCAGAAACATCCCTGTGAAGCATCCACTCGTGGAATAGTGTTATGGACCTGCTCAGAAATCTGATCTGAGGGAAATGTAAACTGCCTGAAGGGTCACCTGATACTGGATAGCCAGCTCCCAAACCTGATGGGCTAACCTGCATAGCAGATAAGACCTTGTCCCTCCCCCCCTGCTTGACATACCACATCACTGTGTTATTGTTGGTTAGAAACTTGACTGGCCCTGGAAAAGAGAATGAAAAGCCTGAAGAGCCAGCAGAGCAGCTAATCTCCATCACACTGATGTGGTCTTTGTCGAGGTGATCAAAGTCCCTGTACCTTCAAAGGGCCGAAGGAGACTCCCATCCCACGTCAGAGGCATCTGTAAAAAAGTTCCTATGAAGGGAGGTTGAAAAGAGAGACCTGAATTGAGGGACCACTGAAGTTTCAACTTGAGGCATGGAAGGAGAGGGACTAGAAAATCTGAAGGATGAGAATGTTGAAGCAACACTGACTTTAGAAACCACTGGAGCTTTCATGTGGAGCTTGGCTAGACGGATGATAGGAATGGTGGAAGCCATGTAACCCAGAGCCCTCAAAATCTGTCTGAAGCCAGACGAAGGGGACTAAAAGAATGCAATGAGAGTTAAGGCCTTAGGACTGAAAAGTCTGGATCCTGCAACCCAAAAAACATGATCCTGAGGAGTCAGCAACGACTTTTGGTGATTTACTGTAATCCCCAGGCTTTGCAAGAGTGGTATGGTAAAGTGTAGATACAAGTAAGATCTCGAGAAGAGGCTTGAAAAAGCAAGTCATTCAGGTAGGGAAAGACCTATACCCCCCTTTAGCATGCAGAATGCAATCATAACAGCGAGGCATTTGGTGAAGACCTTTGGGGCAGTAGAGGTGCCAAAGTGCAAAATAGAGAACTAAAAATGCCAGGAAGCAACAGAAAATTGGAAAAACTTCCTGAAAAAGGGATGAATAGGAATGTAAATAACATCCTTGAGATCTAGGGAAATTAGAAAACCCTGAGGAAGTAAAGGAAACAAGGTTTGAAGAGAGCATCCAAAAGGAAGGGACTGTCAAAAAAGGCACTTAATTCAGAAAGATCCAGAATGGGACTCCATATATCTTCTTTCCTGGGGACCAACATCATCTGAGAGTAACCCCCCCCCAGAGCTGGAATTTCTTTAATTGTTCCTTGAGACAGCAGGTCCCCGAAGCACTTCTGGAAAAAAGGCAGTTCTTGTGAGGCTGAAGAATGCCCAGAAAAGGGGGGGGGGGTATTTCCAATATTTCCAAACCATGTAAAAACCCTGACGAATTATGGAAAGAACTCAGGAGTCTTGCGTGACTTTAACCCAAATAGGAAGGGACAATGAAAGACGCAGAGAAAGAGGAATGAGAGAACAGAATAGTCAGACAGCACCTGATTTGTCAGGAAAAGGTTTTTGAGTAGGAGTTTGCATAGTCTTTGCAGGGAGAGCCCTTCTACCACTCGTTTTACTTTTGGGGAGCGCAAGACTATCTGCGAACAAAGGCAAGCTTATTAGAATAATTCCTCAAACCTGAGAACAGGGGAAACAAAATATGCTTCAGCTTCTTAAGGCCTTGCCCTTTTCTTGCAGGGACTTAAAACTCCACAGCAGCACCAAATAAATGCTTATTAAACAGGAGCATACATCAGTTTAGCCTTGATATCATCAGGCAAAGGCTGAAGTCTGAACCAGTAATATCTCCTCAAAACATATCCAAAAGCAGAATCCCTAGATGAAGCTTCAGCTGAATCATAACTGCATTTAATGGAATGTCAAGCTACTTGGGAGGACGTCCCAAGCAAAGCAACAGCAGAGGCCTTCCTCTCAGAATCAGGCAGATCAGAGATAGCCTGACAGGCCTGACTAAGAGCCAGACATACTAGTCATGTGTGTGTCTAATAGTCAACAGTTCTAAAGGCTATGGCAGCAGAAGTATACACCCTCTTTCCCAGCCTCTCCATGGATCTGCTATCCTTATCAGATGGCAGCAATTCAGTGGAAGACAACACTTTGGAAGGCTTATCAAAAGTCACAGACACCATAGAGGAGTCAGCAGGACAAAAACTTGCAGGCCTCAGGGACTTTGTAAAACCTACCAGTTTTTTTTGGGGAGCAGGGTGTAGGGAGTCAGGAGCCTGAAGCACTGGAAAAGGCATCCAGCAAGGCTGCAAGAACAGGAGGAACAGCAGAGGGCCTAGGAGACTCCATTTGTAGACGCTCAAAGTACCTCCTCTGAACAGGGGTCCCCTTCATAACACTGAAGTTTCATAACACTGAAGTTTCATAACACTGAGACCAAAACATTGAAAAGCCAGAACAATGAAAAAAACAGAATATTGAAAACTACAATGCATATGTAAATAACATCCTCTCCACCTACACCACCACCTAGCAAACACTGTGCGTCTGCACAGGGGCAAGCCCCCTTAACCCCCCATGTGGGGGCTCTGACCCCCACTCCCCACCCCGTAAATTAAATACACCAACTCCAAGATCGCACTACAGTGGAAAATGGTTAATTTCCTAACCTCACTGCATACACTGAGGTCAAGAATTTTTTTTCCACTGTAGTGCGATCATGGAGTTGGTATATTTTATTTATGGGGAGTGCAGGGGGGCTTGCATCCCTCCAGAAACATAGTAGAAAGTGTGTTAGTTAGGTGTTGTAGGTGGTGATATTTACTTGTGCAATGTAGTTTTCAATGTTATGAAGCACACTTTCAATGTTCTGAGTTTACAATGTTTTGGGTTTTCAGCATTTTTAATTTTCGATGTTATGGTCTCAATGTTGAAATTCAACGTTTTGAAATTTCAATGTTATGAAGTAGACCCTTGAGCAGACACCTGTGAACAGTCCCATTTGAAAAATTCCATCATTCTGGAAACAGTAACACCAAAGGAAATCTCCTAAAAAGGAGGTGCAGGACTGACAGACTCCTTCCTCAGAACCAGTCAAGTGGTGAAGGAATCTGGGAGGAATAAGTCAAGGACTCGTCAGAATCAGCAGCTTTCTCCTCAGAAGAATCTTGCTCCCTGGGTCTCTTAATTG
Source organism: Protopterus annectens (assembly GCF_019279795.1). NCBI lineage: Eukaryota > Metazoa > Chordata > Ceratodontiformes > Protopteridae > Protopterus > Protopterus annectens. The sequence goes on from NC_056733.1 coordinate 1,057,048,969, forward strand.
GGGTAGAAGACCACAGGGGAGCAGGAACACGAACACCCTGTGAAGGCTTGAGCACCACAAGAGCATTGAACATGCCTTGAATGAAGTTGCGCCATTCAATCTGGGGATCTTTTGGAGCAGACAAAATGTGTTTAGTTTTTGTTTCTTTTTGAATGGGACATCAGCCTTGAAGAATGAGGCTCTGACCCCGATGGCACATGATAATGGTAGTCAGAACATCTTCCGTTACCAAAGCTTGAGGAACACAACTAAGCCCTTCAGGAATAACCAGCTGCAGTTTCTCCAGTATATCCGAGGGCAGACTTCTACAAAGCCTTCATGGACGTGCTTGGTGTCAGGTCTCTGCCAGCCTCCAAAGCGGTCTCAGCAGAGGAATCCAAGAAACTGGATGTTCTTCTGGGCTTTCATAAGAGAAATGTTTGGTGGAGGTGGTACAGCTGAAGGATCAGACTGGACTTTCTTGGCCTGTTTTTTTGCAGATGGCAGGCCCTTGGGCTGGGAAGATTCTTCCATGGTATCCTTGGCCAACAATTTAAGTCATTTGTTCACTAGGTAAATCACAAGGGAGGAAAGTTAACTCTGCAAGGTCTTCGGAACAAAGGACTGAAATCTCAAGATATATGGTTGTAGGAAGCGACTAAACAGAACAAACACTGTTCCTGACAAATCTTTATGGGGAATCTGTCTCCTGCACTGGCATTTCCCCTTTCTGAATGATATGAAACTCAACCAGAAACAACGCAAACATAGGATAATAAAACCAAAACCCATAACAAGGCACTTCTCTGAAAGCAGTGGAAACCAGCAGATGAACGAGTGTTTAGATCAATTATAGAAGATGATGTTCAAACTGTAGGCAAAGAAGTTATGAGGATGGTACATTTGGACATCCCCCTTTATGCCCTACACCATTGTGCAGGGAGCGTGAGAGACACACGGAGTACCCTTTACAACCAAAAGGCTTTGATATACTGGCTGGATGTCAGTCTGCCCCTGGCAGGGAATCCCTATTGCAAAGAATACTGCAACAGTGATATGGGAGGACATCTAGATTTGGACACAGCAGAGCCATTTTATAAGCTTGCTGCGGATAGCAATGGCTGCTTATAAATTTGTGTGGTTGGTAGAAGGTAGGACCAAGGAACTGGTAGGTTTGCTCCATGTTTAAGCCAAAAAAGGTGCTTGATTCCTGGGGAAGCCTGGCAACAATAGTCAGTAAAACTGGTAAGCTGTATAAAAATAACTTTTTCCAAGTTAACACACAGTAAAAGACTTTAAACAGTCTCTGTTACCAAAAATAAAATAAAGTTATGTACTCACCATAGTGACTTAACCAGATGGAGACAGACAATATGGATCTGTGTGATTTCGGATCCCACACCGGCAAGTTCAAAGGTCTTTAGCCTGCTTGGCTCCACCTCTCTTACCACAAATCCTCAGGCAAAGTTTGCACCATAAATGAAACATGATAATAAAAGCACACAACTGAAAATACATCTCCCACAACTTGAAATAAGACAACCAAGGGAAGGCAGGACTCCAAAAAGTAGAATAAATGATCTCCAATGTCAGGTCATCACAGGAGGAAGGACTCGCCATCTCTGCAATAAGACAGGGGGCAGAAGGTGGGGAGGTTGAAAGAGACAGAACAGATCCTATCATTATGCTGAGAACAATAACTTTCTTATCTGATGTCTGCTCAGTCTGGCTTCAGCCTGTGGGACAGAGATCCCAACCATGAACACTCCTCAAGAGGAACTAAGGAGGATACCCTGCAACAAAGTGAAGACAAAGGAAGCCCTGGATCTAGATGGGATGCCAGCTTATAATGCAATACAAAGGTGTGGTGACCCAGCTACGTGGCAGCAACACAAAATCTCTACAGGAACTCTGGACAACGCCTAGAAGTAGGTACAACCTTTATTGAATGACCTTTAAGCTTGTGGAGAAGGGTCTTGCCTTTCAAGGAATACACAAACAAAATACAGTGATAGCCACTTGGATAAAATCACTTTAGACACAGGAGAGCCCAGCCTGGATTTTGAAAAGGAGACACGACTTGATTTTCTGAAACACTTACTACAGTCACGATAGAATCTCGATTATGTACATCCAGACAATGTAAAAGATATTCACCTTTGATGAAAAAATTGGAACACAAGGAGATGAATGGAACGGTTATTCTCAAACTACCTTAGGCAGAAAGGGGTTGGTACAGACAGAAACCCTGTCTGAACAACAAATAAGGTGAAGAATCAAGTGCTTGCAACTCTGAAACCTTCTCGCAAAAGGTTCAAAAGAAGGACCAGCTAAAACCTGCAGAAAGAAGGGTAAATCCCAGGGAGGGACCGGATCCCGTACTGGGGAATAATGAACAGTAACCATGAATAGCCTTGCAAACCCAGAGGGAAGCCAAAGGCACACGCCCTAACAATGTGAAAGTTAGAAATGGCTGATAACTACTTTGATACTAGAAAAGTTAGAAAGTACAGTTGTGTACACTTACCATAAATGTAGATGTTCGAGTGTATTCACTGTTGCAGTCATTACACTTGGGTTATTCTGCTGGCAGGCTACCCTCAGTCGGCCTGAATTCCAAAGTCTAGGTCCGGTGTCAGTTGCTGTTGCCTCTTCCCTGACGTCAGAGCGCCAGGGGTATAAAAGATGCAGCAGACACCATTTTCTTCAGTTTTTCTTGCTCCAGGTGTAAGGTGCCCCCAAAAGGGTAGGCTAAAAAAATATGCCAATAAAACAAGCATGCACCAAAATATATTATACCTTCATCTACAAGCAAATACACCACATAGGTTGTATAGCTTAGAGAAGTGCAGATAAGTTCCAGCAAAGAAATGGGGGATGGTGAGTGGGTAAACCTGGACTGCAACAGTGAATACACTCGAACATCTACATTTATGGTAAGTGTACACAACTGTACTATGTTCTTCTTGTTTCACTGTTGCAGTCGTTACACTTGGGTTGAATCCCAAAGCTATGGTTGGGAGGCTGGAGCTTGTATAGCATTAGGAGCGGCTAGGAGGCCCTGCAGAACTGCAGTGGCAAAGCCTGCCCTGGATTTAGAGTAGAGTGGTAAATGATAGTGCTTTGTAAAGGTGTGCACTGAACTCCAGGTAGCAGCCTCTAAAATGTCTTTGGTTGGTACTCCCCTGAGGAAGGCTGCTGAAGTGGCTGCTGCTCTGGTTGAATGTGGCCTAATTCCCTTAGGCACTGGCTTGTCATGTTGTGAATAGCAGAACCGAATGCAGTGGCCTATCCATTTAGAAATAGTCTGATTTGAGATAGCCTTTCCTTGTGATCCTGCAGCATATGCCACTAGTAGTTGCTCCGTCTTTCTGAAAGCTTTGGTTCTGTTCAAGTAGAAGCGCAGTTGTCTGTGTATGTCCAAAGAATGCAGAATTCTCTCTCCCTTATTCTGTGGGTTTGGATAGAAAGTAGGCAGATGAATAGCTTGGTTAAGGGCCACACTGGACACTACCTTAGGCATGAATGTCGGGTTTGTCCTCAGAGAAACCCTGTCTGGATAAAAAATGATGAAAGGTTCCATAGCCATGAGTGCCTGTAGCGGAGACTCGTCTTGCAGAAGTTATTGCTAGGAGCAGGGTTGTTTTCCAAGATAAAAACTTTATATCAGCTGTAGCGGCTGGCTCAAAAGGAGGCAGGGTGAGTATTTCCAAGACATAATTGAGGTCCCATGCAGGTATTGGTGATCTCCTTGGAGGCCTTAAGTTTTTGGCTCCTCTGAGGTACTGCCTTAAAGGATGAGAAAAGATTGGTGGCTCTGTATTGTAATGAGCCGAAATGGCAGAGGCATGAATTTTAATTGATGAAAAGGATAGGCCTTTGTCCAGCATCTCAGTTAAGTATTGCAAAATCTGAGGAATATTTGGTACAGCTGTGTCAATTCCTTGTGCCTGGTTCCAAGCACAGAATCTCTTCCATTTTCCAGCATAAGATTTTCTGGTACTAGGCCTTCTGGCCTCCAAAATGACATCCATCACAGCTTTAGTGAGGGGAGCGTTTTGTATGACTACATTATCCGCCATGCTGCCAGATTTAAGGTCTTTAGCTGGCTGTGCAGGATCCGATTGTCTTGTTGGGATAGTAGATGAGGTATTTGAGGGAAGGTCCAAGCCGGGCATTGAACAAGTTCCTTAGAATTGGATACCAGTACTGGCGAGGCCAGTCTGGGGCAATCAGTACCATTTTTGGCTTCTCTTGTCTGACCTTTAGGAGTACCTTGGGGAGGAGAGGCAGTGGAGGAAAGGCATATAATGCTAAGTTTTTCCAGCTGAAAGATAGGGTGTCCACTTTCCATGCTTGTCTGTGACAAGTCCTTGTGCAGAATCTTTTCAGTTGGTAGTTGTGAGGAGAGGCAAATAGATCTATCTCTGGGCATCCCCATTTTCTTATCATGCTGAAGACTTGTGGATCCAATTTCCACTCGTGGGGATCCATGAGGTTTCTGCTTAGTTCGTCTGCCAGAGTATTTATCTTTCCTGGCAGGAATTGTGCCTGCAGATGTACTTGGTAAGTCAATGCTGTGTCCCACAAAGTCATGGCTAGTCTGCAAAGGGGATAGGAATGAGTGCCTCCCTGCTTGTTTATATACCACATGACCGTGGTGTTGTCTGTCTTTATCAGTAGTTGTCCCAGATGAAGTAGGTCCTTGAAGGCTGTCAGGGCATTCTGAACAGCTAGCATCTCTTTTTGATTGATATGTAGATGCATTTGGTTTGCGGACCATGTGCCTTGAATACACCTTCGTGCCATGTGGACCCCCCAGGCATAATCTGATGCATCCGTTGTTAATGTTTGCCTGGCTGGGGGTAAAGTGAATGGCTGCCCCTTGTTCTGGTGACAAGCCTTCGCCCACAATCGAAACTCCTGTTGCAGGCAGGGAATGAGGGGAATTATTGTTTCCAGACTGTGGCAATGTTGAGTCCAAACACCTTTTAGGTACCATTGAAGTTTCCTCATATGCAATCTCGCATATGGAATTAGTATTATGCAGGATGCCATGAAGCCCAAAGCCTGCAGAATTTTTCTTGCAGATAACTGGGCCTTTGTTGCTAACAAGTTGAAATAGGTAGTCAGTTGTCTTTGTCTGGCATGAGATAAGCCATCTGGGCAGTTGTATTTAAACTTGCACCCAGGAATATTATCTCTTGAGAGGGCACTAGTTTTGATTTATTTTCGTTGACTGTGTACCCTAGGCCTGTTTTGAAATCTCTTTACAAACGCCAGATGTTGTAGTAGAATGGCCTTGTTCTCTGCTTGAATGAGGCAGTCGTACAAGTAAGGATATATTTGTATTCCTCTTTGTCTGCAGAATGCAATTACTGGTGCCAGGCACTTTTTGAGGACCCTGGGTGCAGTAGATAAGCCAAAGGGCGGAGCAGATAATTGGTAGTGCATTGAGCCAGCTTTGAATCTGAGGTATCTTCTGCATGTTGGTCTGACTGGGACATGCAGGTATGCCTCTTTTAGGTCTAAAGTCACTAGGCAAGCCTTCTTGCCCAGCATAGGCAGAAGTTGCTGTAGAGTCAACATTGTGAATTTTGGTATATCCAGAAATGTGTTCAGAACAGATAGGTCCCAGTATTGGTCTCCAGGTGTTGTCCTTTCTTGGGACCAAGAAAAGTCTTGAATAAAATCCTTGTCCCTGCTCTTGCTCTGGTACTTGTTGAATGGCCCTCATGTCCATGAGGGATGAGACTTGTTTTTGTGCCTCTGCCCATTGATGTTTTGGCAGGTTTGGCCAACCGTTTGTCCTTGGCAGGGTATGGAAGTGAAACTTGTAGCCTTGTGACACTATGCCTAGGACCCATTTGTCCTGGGTTATTATATGCCAATTTTGAGAAAAAAGTGCTAGTTTCCCCCCCAAAGGTGCTGCCAGAAGATAAGAGCTTGGTGCAGACAAGGGGAAGTCATTGAGACTGTTTCCTGTATGGCTGTGATTTGTCTTCTCCACTTTTGGAGGTAGAAGCACCCCATTGTTTAGACCTGTACGAACCTTGGGGCTGGGATCTGCCTCTTGGGCGTCTGCATCTGCCCCTTTGTGGTCTGACATTGGAAAGGACCAATTCTTTGTAGGCTAGTGTCTGCTAAATCTAGGTGGCTGTACCTGTAAGAAATCCTTAACCGTTTGCATAGATTTAGTTTTGTCCTCCATTTTCTTTAACACCTCTTCTGCTTTAACACCAAACAAAGTATCATGCTGTAAAGAAGCGTCTAATAGATTTGCTTTGACATGATCAGGCAGATTTTATTCCTTTAACCAAGCATGCCTGCTGATGACAGAACCTGTAACAGCGGCCCTGCAGGAGGCCTCCAAAGAATCAAAACCACATTGCAAATTATGCTTTCCAACTTGTTCAGCTGCATGCAATAAATCCTGCATTTGTTTTATGCACATTCAGAATTTATCAACATTTTCTGTTTAAGCAGTGACATAGTATATTGCTGATATTTGAGCATATGAAACTGACAAGTTAAAACTCTTGTAGCCAAGGTAGCAGAAGTGTAAATCTTTTTTCCCCATCTAATGCCCTAGAATCCCTGTCTGAGGGGGTAGGGTTTTTTGCAGCGGAAGCCTTGACCCCTTTGAGACCCTGAGAGATTGTTTCTGGGTCAGCAGCAGGGTTTTTGAAAAGGAATTTATGAGAGTCAGGAACCCTGCAGTATCTCTGTCCAGCTTAACAGGAGCTGGAGGTAAGGAGTCAGGTGTCAGACTGGACTCTGAAAATACATCAGCTACAATGTCTAACACAGGTGGAATAGCTAGGGGCCCTGTGTTGTGGTAGTAAAAGGAAGTCTCTGAGCCTTTTCTTAGATTCTGAAAAATCTTGGCTCTCCCAGTGAAAATATTCCCTCATGGTATGCAAGGTTTCCCCAAAAGAGTAATCCTCAGGAGGAGACTCTTGGTATTGGATTCCATTCCAGATCTCATTTCGTATCCATCAGGTCTGGATCCCCCAGTTTTCGGTACCTTGAGTTGACTGCATAGTTCTTCCAGTTCTCTTGATGGGCAGGCATCCCAGGCTTTCACAGGTGGTGGTTCATATTTTGTCTTCTCAGAAGGACTCTACGGGGAAAAAAATATATATTAGTAATTGGAAAAGGTTTGTTATTTTAGGTGGAAACTCTGGGACTCTACCCTTTTTCTGTCCCTTTGGAGTTTGTCTCGGATTTTCTAGTCCAGTTTAGTTCAGGATGTTCTTCGTGTTTCACTGTTGCAGTCATTACACTTGGGTTATCCTGCTGGCAGGCTACCCTCAGTCAGCCTGAATTCCAAAGTCTAGGTCCGGCGTCGGTTGCTGTCACCTCTTCCCTGACGTCAGAGTGCCAGGGGTATAAAAGATGCGGCCAATGGCATTTTCTTCAGTCTTTCTTGCCGCGCAGTGCCCGAAACATAAGCAGTTCGCAAGTGCTGGTCAGCCGACTCCTGAGATTTTCGTGTTCGAATTTCAGATCCGAAGTCGTCTTCAAAAGCTAAGTACCCCGTTGGGGAAACTTTTTTCTTGCTCCAGACCAATGTCAGAAAAAGTTAATTTATTTCTTGTGGGAAGCCAATACCTCATAAGGACTTGAATTTTTACTGTATTCCTTGCCTGGGCCCTGACCACGACGTTGCTAGTTGTCAGTTTTCTGCTAGATTTAACCAACGCACTATTAAGTGTCGGTACTATTTTGCATTACACTATTTTGGCAGAAGGTTTAATTATACAATGTCGTTGGATAGCCATCCGACTACCGGAATTCACAAGAAACGCAAAGAAAAGGACAAGCATCCGAGGTCCAAAACCGACGGGGCTTCTTCTAAGTCAGTTGCCGGTTCTCAGTGAGGCGCCTTCGCAACCCCTGACGCCCACTACTTTAAACCTGCAGGCTGCTACCGACTCCCACGTGGAGTCAACTAGGCTGCTGGAAGATCAGAGTATTGGACCTTCGGAGACTATTCCCTCAGATGGGTCCGGAGCCGCTGAGCAGGCATCGGCTTCTGAGGGTGTTTTCAGACCTACTCAATTATACATTAAAACGACTTCAGCTTCAAAGGCAAAGACTAAAGCATCTTTAAAGACACAGAAACAAGTACAACAGCCTCATGGACAGGCCTCCATGCCCAAAAAGAAGAAGCTCAAAATGGCCGAAGACCTAATTACTTTGTTCAGGGGTTCCCATCCACCTCTTGATAAAAGGCCTAGGTAAGAGACAGAATATGAATCTTCAGATCAGGTTTCCATTTCATCTGATTCCTCTCTTGATCAGGAAAACTCAATTCATCCCTATGAGGATTCTGATGCTGAAGAATCTATCCCTTCAGCGTCTCCTCCTGAGGATTACTCTTTTGGGGAAACCTTGTATTTCAGAAAAGGCCAAATGAAGGGAAACCGCACTGGATGAGGCCAAATTGGGGAGACTGACACTGCTAGATCAGCTATCTGGAATTTTGTAAATAATTCTATGTCATTTGTGAATAGTAATATGATTCATATGCTTGTCTTACAAATTTAAGAACTATATTGTTGTGTATATTAAACTACTAGTACAGAAGTGTATGTTGAACAGGGTTTGTACAGTACTGAGCTTCAAGGATGTATCCACAGTGTACCCTACTGGAAAAGACCAGAAATGTATATAAACTATATACCTGTGCAAATGTGTATGTTTTAATAGTAGAAGCTGGAACATACAGAGTTAACTTACAAAACTTCACGAAAATAAGTTGAAATTAAAGTGCTTTACGATTGTGTTATCTATCAGTTTCAATGCAGCAAGCAGACAATGTCTAGAGCTAGAAGCTTTTGTATCGTCTTGAAACTGAAATTACTAGGTTTCAAATGTAAAAGCGTTTTATTGCTTTACATCTTCCAAGTTCTGCAGACTTCTGAGAGATATCCACTTCTCACACAGAAATGTTAAAATTCTGTTAGTATCCGTTTAGCCTGGGAACTGAAGTCAGGTGACAGATTGATGTCATCCAAGCTAACCCAGCAATAATGTTTATTAATTTAAGAACTTTCTCAGAGCGAGACTGGGCATTTTGTGTTTGGTCTTGGACCTATAGCAAGAACATCCACTCATCTGCATTTGCCTTGCTAATAGGATGCAACTAGGGCACAGTAATTTCTTTCAGATATAGCTAGGACTATAGTAAAGATTAGTTTAGATGTTCTCCATATTTGAGACTGTCCTGCAATGTCATTTTAAAATATTTCCTGCGATTATGAACTCTGAAGTAACTGTTACTGAGTATTGTCTTGTTCCTTTATTATTTATTTATTAATTATATTTAAACCTATCTTTGTGGCTGATATTTGAGAGACACATTTAAGCTCAGAGAACTTGCATACGTATTTGGTGACACTGTACAGGCCACTCCTAATAGCCTGGTGCTTGGTCAAAAACTACCATTTGGATAATAGTAACGTTAAACAGTAGGATTGGTCACCCTTTGGTAAGGGCTTTAAAGTAGCTGATCAGGGGTTTTGGTGGCAGTGATAACTACCTTATAGTCTGGGCATAAGGGGTCGTATACCTAGTAAACCTGTGCCAGCCTTCCCCAGGTGTGAGCTTGTGTTTAAATCAAATCTCAAAGTGTGTGTGGGTCAGCTACTTGGGCAGGGACACGAAGCACTGGTTGGACAGAGTGTTGGGAGGACGTGGCATGGAACCCTGGGTAAGGACTCAAACTCTATAGCTGTGCCAGTGGGGAGTCTTGTTGGGAATCTGGAGAGGGGCAGAAACCAGCCCCAGACTGACTGTGGTTGCTGTGTGCTCTAAAGAGAAATTGCACTTTGCTGTGTGTGTACTTGTCATCCTCCCATTGTGCATGTCCCTCACTGTTGCCAGTGGTGACGATTGAGGCTCCTTGATTACTGGGCCAGTGCAGGGGCGTCAGAGAGACTAGAATCACTGTGGCTCTGCAGCAGGCTAGTTTCTGTAGAAACTATCAAAGGAACTGGAGGACAAGCATAAAGTCATCTCGGGGCCAAACAAGCACCAGAGTATCCCTGAGTGACTGCTCTACAGGGGGAATGGTGGTGTAATAACTGTCGCACTTGGTATTGAACATGGAGGCAAATAGGTCACAACATGGAGTGCCCCAATGCTGAAAAATATGATCTGCCACTGCAGAATTGAGGGGCCACTCTGGAGGTAAATACTCCTGCTGAAGTTGCTGACCATAATGTTGGACCCTGGGATGTACATTGCTACCAGAAACCACTGGGAGATCACCCATTGCCACCTCTCATGGCCTCTTGACAAAGAGGGCAAAACATGCTCCCCACTGTTGAGGTACCAGACAACAGATTGTATATCTGTATCACTATCACATCTCTGGGAAGGGCATCCTGAAAATGCCTGCAACGCAAGGATGACCGCTCTCCTCTCCAGAATAATAATGTGAATAATGGACCTCTGCAGAAGACCAGGGCCTTTCAAATGTTCACCATTTGAAATGCCTGCCACCCCACCCCAAGGAGTAGCCATCCATGGTCAACGAGAAGGTACTACAAAAGGTCTTCCTTCAGTTACCAAGGGGGAAGGTAATACCACTGAATTTGTTTGTGACACTCTCAAGAGTATAGGGAAATCCAAGGGGTGAGTCAGGAAGGACCAATCAACAGCCAGAATTCACTGCAGGACCCTCATATGATATCTGGTTAAGGGAACCAGACCAATCAACACTGCTATATGACCCAGAAGTTTCGCAAGTGTGTGAGCCAGTGGTTCAGAGATGAAAGCACAGACTGGGTCTGAGCCTGAAGGCTGAGAACTCTGAGGAGCCTGGCAATTAGTTGGATTGTGTCTAAATGACACCTTATGAACTCTAGAATTTGTACAAGCTGAAAGCTCAATTTTGGATAGTTGACAGTAATGTCTAAATTGTTACACAGTTGGAGTAAGGAGTCCCTGGCCAAGATCAATGAAGCCTTTGTGGTGGCAGTGGCAAGCCAATCATCCAGGTATGGAAAGGCCTGAAAATTCTCCAGCATCAGTCAGGCTGCGACCACAGCCATGCACTTGGTAAACACAAGATTTGGGGGGGGAGGGGGCTGTGGCGACACCAAATGACAGGGCACTGGAACTGTTAATGATTAGCTCCCAGCTGGAAGTGAACAAACCTCTAGGAACGCTTACCTTTCGATGTGATGGCAAGCGTTCTTGACTTCTGTCGAGCACATCCAATCATGCTTCCTCAGAAAAGGCAGGATGGATTGCAATGCAAATATTTGCAACTTGGGTCTTTTTGAACAACTGTTTCAGCTTGCTCAAATCCAATATTAGTCAGAGGTCCTGTGTTTTCTAGGGAACTAAAAAGTACCTGGAATAGACCCCGGATCTTATCTGCCCTGGTGGGACCTCCTGACCGAATCAATTTATGAGCAGCTTTTGCATTTCTGCTGCTATGTAAAAGTCTAAAACATCTGGGAGACATTTTGGGTGATAGTTTGGGACTTCTAAAAAGGGAATGTAATAACTTCTGGATTTGACTCCATCATCCAGACAATGGAGGTGATGGCCTCCAAAGCTTTTGGGTAGAGAAATAAACAACGCTATCTGCCTCCAGGAAAGAACAGCTGGGCAACCTTTCAGATCACTGAAAGGGCCTAATGGAAAAAAGCCCAGTGGAAGTCATGGTTCGGCAGGCCACTTCTGCCCTATCATGCACCCCCCACTTGAGGAACCCTCCAGAAGGGCAAACTACTGTGATTTTATGAAGACACAACCCCTTTTTTGATTCCTAGAAATGGTTTGTTGAGGGGGGGTAGAAAAACATACCCTGATGGTGGACAGTCTTCCCATCTTGTTTGCTCCTCAGAGTGTCCTTAACCTTGGGTCAGAGGACCCACCAAAAGGGGCACTGGTGAAGGACATTTTGAAACAGAACCTGGAACAGACCCAGGAAAGTTACAGTCGTAGCCAGGCATGGGGCCGCACTGCAGTCCTGGAGTCTGATGCTCGATATGCTCCAACAGCCACATTAGAGGACAGTCTCAGAAAAACTGGCGATGGAAACCAAGTTGGACAATTGAGTCTCTAGCTTTTTCTGAGTATCCGGAGACTGCTGTCTCGAGGATACTTGACACTTCAGACGCTAGGACCCACTGAAGACTTGTCAATTGAGATAAGCAAGTGCTTTCAATGCAAAACTGGACAAGGCACAGGCACCCTAATCAGAGCCCCAGAAGTGCTGTTCGGGGGGGGGGGGGTTGAATTGAGGAGCTGCTCTCAGAAATCTCCTTGGTGGCTGCCACTGCCACAATGGCATGAACGGCCAGACCTTTACTCCAGTGATGCCTGTGTTTGGGAGAGGCAAAAACTTTATCCAGCTTTCTAGGAATGGACTCCACTGTGTCAGGCTCCTTCCATTCCCTCAGGGATACTAGGTTTATAAGGGCATCTGTAGGGGGAACCAGCCAAGGTGCGGATGGGCCTACACCAAAGGCCTCCAGAAATACAGACTACTCCGGAGAGGGGGCATCAATGTTCCAAGCTCCACGCTGGCAAAGTAGCTGCAATAAGTCGCCAAAACAGGCATTCTTGTTCAGGGACTTAAGGGAAGCCTCTCCTTCCTTGAAATCAGTATCCTTGATGATGGAATCAGAGGAATACAAGTGCTTCCTCTTGCACTCCCTCTTCCTTGAAGTCCTGTTCTGACAAGTTCAGGAAGGAGGAGAAAGGGTTGGGAAGCCCCACCATGGGGGCAAACTGGAGGCTGGATGACATAGGCTGCCCACAGCAGACTAACAGCTGGTCAGAAAAACAGATGAAAACTGGGAAGGGATGCTGATTGGAGAAATATGGCCTTTATTACTAGAAGAGAACATCCTAACAAAGGTGAGGCAGAGGCAAGCCTCTCGGATCCAAGGGACCCAGAACCAAAGTCTTGAACCCAAGACAGCAGCACCTAGACGTCACACAGATTGGAACACAGCTGTCAAAAGAGGAAGTGACTATCCAATGCAGAAATCATTGTGCCCAACGTTGAGACCATGGCTCAGCGGTGCTGACTGCCTCAAACAAGTCAGGGTCGAAGCCACCAAGGAACAGAATGGAGCTGAAGACAGCCAAGCAGTGGAAACTGAACTGGCCCCAAAGACCTCGGAGCTATATGGGCAGGAGGAGGAAGTCAGAAGGATGGAGTGAAGGTCCCAGTATTGCATCCGAACGCAAGGGGATCAGGCCTAATCGCATCAGTACTGCTCTAGATTAATAATTTTGATGCTGCCTACCAACCTCGATGATCTGATGGAAGAATCAACCAAGGATGGCTTAGAGGGTCTATAATAAGACGATCCTGCAAGCTAGATCAGCCCTGAACCGAGGCAGAGAAGGGGAAGATTCTAGCAACTGTAGAGGAGTGCTATGAGAAAAGGGAGAAGCCACACTACCTGAAAGTGCCCGGAATCCTCACAGCCTGAAGGCCAGCTTATCTGATTTGTTGGGCTGAAGGTGACTGGCTCCAAGGCATAGAAGCTGAAGTCCATCGTATAGCTCTCAACCTCTTAGCACACAAAATCTGGACAAAGCCAAAAATAATGGGGGGACAAAGCCCCAAAAATAGGGACAAATTTTAAATACTGCTCTTATAAACTTAGAAAATTTATAGAATAAAAGGTCTTGTGTTACCATGCACTTTTCTGAGGGACATGAAGTCTGAAACTCAAATGCCAGTCATTATTTAGTGAATTCAGTCATCGCTGATGTCACAAAAATCCAGGAAATCACAAATTATATGAGGAACAGACCAAAAATTTGTGGCAAAAATCTGAACAGTTGAGATATGCATCAGTGTCAGGGCTGCCAGGTAAGCCAAAAGTTGGGGGGACCTTCTGATCTGGTGAATCAGAAGGTGGAGGCTGAAGATGTCATCTTATGCTCCCATATGGCCTGTTTGGAGTCTCGCAGATGGAACGTCTTGGACCTAGTCTTGGGAACCAGGGGGGAGAAGCCACTCTAGAAGCAGAAGTGGAGGAACTGAATGGTAGAAGTCCTTTTCAAAATGACCTTGGCCTACACGTGTTGATGGCATGTCAGCCACAGTTCTTATAGATGAAGCATCCTGAATTAAGATGCCCTGGACAAAAATAAATGCATTTTAAGTGTGCATTCTGGGAATACAACTTATGCACCCAAGACATGCTTTCTGAAATCCTTGACCATCTAAAAAATACTTCACACACATTACAGTACAAAAAATATACAGAAACACTGCAATGTGACAAAAGGTAAAAAGGGCAGGAATGGAAAAGGACAATAAGCTACACTGCCGAACACCTACATTATCAGACCACCACTAACTGCTTCCAGGGGTAAGGGAGAAAAGAAGTTACCAAAAGATACTGCACTAACCCTTCACGAATGATAAAGTAAACTGGAGCCAATGACCAAGCTGCAGACATGAACTGTGGCAGACTAGATCTGGGGAGTTGCTGGAGTGGGGGGTTAGGGGTAAGGGGGCAGAGACAAGCAAGCTAAAGACTTTTGAACTGGCCAGTGTCGGATCTGAAGTTCTACAGTTGAGGCCAGATGGAGCAGACATTGGATCAACTTTTACCACAGAAATAGTGTCAAGTTACACTTTAAAGACAAAAGTAAAAATCCTATTTAAAAAAAGTGTACATAAAATCATATTACACTCACACTCTCCTAGCATACTTAAATTTTATGAAAAAAGTTTTCGGTCATAAAACATACAGTGGACCCCCCCCCCCCCCCCCCGAAAGGGAATTTACACAGCAACAGAACAGCATTAACAGACTCTTAATCCTTGAAAGCCCATACAGAAGCATTTTCTTCAGTGGCAGGAAAGTTCTGAAGGGCTAGATGTGCAGCCTGACTTAGGCAGTTTGGCTCAAACTAACTGGCTGCATGGAATGTATCCTGAAAGTTTTGGAAGCTGGCCAGTTGTTATATCCTTAGCAGGATTATAAACCATATAACTTGGGCTACTACTACGATTCTTTTGAAAAGCATTGCAGAACTGAGGTAGGTGAAATGGGAGAGTAATAGGTTAACGACAGGCAAATAGACAAGTTAGAAAGCATGACAGGGAGGTAAATCAGCTAATGGGATGTAATGTGTGGCACAAATAAGGAAATGGAGAGTATGGGAGGTCTTAAGAAAACACGTGTATCAAAGTAAAATTCCCCTGCACGTAGGAAGTTGCACGGCAAAAAGCAAGACCATAAAGAATAAACTAAGCCAGCAACAAGTGAGCCATGAAAAAGTGTAGTTTATTAAAACTACTTGAGACTTCATAAAAAGCTTAATTTAACAGACCGGTTTCGGCCTGGGTTTAACCTGGCCTTCTTCAGTGTACAACAGAAAAAAGCATACCAAGTGAAAAAAGTCTTATATAGCAAAACAAAACATTTGATTGGCTGACAAGAAACATCACAGCATTAAACTCATAAATATTCATTATGCACTAAATACTATTTAGACATCACAGAATTTAACTCATAAATATTCATTAAGCCCTGGATTAAATAGGGCACCAAGTTTGGTAATCCATTTCTTTTCTTTGGTATCAAGTTTGTGGTGCCAACCAGATTTGTGGGTTCGATCACCAATGAGTTTGTCAATAATAATGAAATGAAAATTAGCTGTCTGATGTTTGAGTGTGTGTTTATATAAAGCATTGGTAGTTCTTTTGCATTTAATGTCACTCAAGTGCTCTGACGTACGTAACCTGAAAGGCCGAGAGGTCTGACCAATATAAAATGATTGGCAACTACAACAAGCCATATAGATAGCCCAGTCAGTGTTACAGTTGGCAAAAAAATTGAATGTCATATACTATGCTACTGTTTTTACTACTACATTCTTTAGATTTCAAAATATGTTTACAGTTGATACAATGACCACAAGGGAAACAACCAATAAGTTTGTCACCCATGATGGTGGTCTGATACAACTGAGGTAGTACAGAATCAGAATGATGTTTGTAATGATTAAAATGTGCTGCTAGGTTTTTTCCTTTACGAAAAGAAAATGAACATACATTGGGAATTATCATATTGATATTACCATCCGCCTTCAATATGTTCCAATTGTCCTTAATAATATCCATAAATCTATTAGTATTTCTACCAAATGTTGTAGTGAAACGTAATGTTTTTTGACAAAGGTTTCTTCTTATATGTCAATAGATCATGTCTACGTAGACCCGATGCCTGGTTTTGAGCCATGGTGACATACCCTGAACTATAGCCCCTATTAATGAATCTATGGTATAGATCCTGAGAGTGATGTTTAAAACTAAGATCATCCGAGCAATTACGTCTAATCCTAATAAACTGTGATTTAGGAATGTTTCTGGCTATATGTTTTGGATGATAGCTGGAGGCATGGAGTAAGGTGTTATATTGGGGAAACTTCCTATATACTTCAGTATTCAAGGTATTATCCTGATTCCTTGTGACCAAAACATCCAAAAACGTTATGGAGTTCTGGTCATAGGTAATAGTAAAATGTATTCCCCATTTATTGTCATTTAAATATTCCATAAATTCACGGAGATACTCAATGTCAGATCTCCACACCATCCAGCAGTCATCCAAATACCTCTGCCAGATATCGATCTCAGGCAAAAACAGATTATGAATATCATCATATATCAGAATCTCCTCAATGTATGCCATAAATAGATCAGCATATATGGGGGCAAAGGATGCCCCCATTGCTGTACCTTTGATCTGTAAATAACATTCCTTATCATAGAAAAAGACATTTTTCGTAAGCACATGCTCGGTGAGATTAATCAAAAAAGTGTTGAAACCAGGTTGATAAATATTTGACTTGTAAAGCCAATATTCAATGGCATCAAGACCAGCCCAATGGGGGATGTTTAAAAATTTAAAAATATTTAAATGACAATAAATGGGGAATACATTTTACTATTACCTATGACCAGAACTTCATAACGTTTTTGGATGTTTTGGTCACAAGGAATCAGGATAATACCTTGAATACTGAAGTATATAGAAGTTTCCCCAATATAACACCTTACTCCATGCCTCCAGCTATCATCCAAAACATATAGCCGGAAACATTCCTAAATCACAGTTTATTAGGATTAGACGTAATTGCTCGGATGATCTTAGTTTTAAACATCACTCTCAGGATCTATACCATAGATTCATTAATAGGGGCTATAGTTCAGGGTATGTCACCATGGCTCAAAACCATGCATCGGGTCTACGTAGACATGATCTATTGACATATAAGAAGAAACCTTTGTCAAAAAACATATTACGTTTCACTACAACATTTGGTAGAAATACTAATAGATTTATGGATATTATTAAGGACAATTGGAACATATTGAAGGCGGATGGCAATATCAATATGATAATTCCCAATGTATGTTCATTTTCTTTTCGTAAAGGAAAAAACCTAGCAGCACATTTTAATCATTACAAACATCATTATGATTCTGTACTACCTAAGTTGTATCAGACCACCATCATGGGTGACAAACTTATTGGTTGTTTCCCTTGTGGTCATTGTATCAACTGTAAACATATTTTGAAATCTAAAGAATTTAGTAGTAAAAACAGTAGCATAGTATATGACATTCTATTTTTTGCCAACTGTAACACTGACTGGGCTATCTATATGGCTTGTTATAGTTGCCAATCATTTTATATTGGTCAGACCTCTCGGCCTTTCAGGTTACGTATGTCAGAGCACTTGAGTGACATTAAATGCAAAAGAACTACCAATGCTTTATATAAACACACACACAAACATCAGACAGCTAATTTTCATTTCATTATTATTGACAAACTCATTGGTGATCGAACCCACAAATCTGGTTAGCACCACAAACTTGATATCAAAGAAAAGAAATGGATTACCAAACTTGGTGCCCTATTTAATCCAGGGCTTAATGAATATTTATGAGTTAAATTCTGTGATGTCTAAATAGGATTGAGTGCATAATGAATATTTATGAGTTTAATGCTGTGATGTTTCTTGTCAGCCAATCAAATGTTTTGTTTTACTATATAAGACTTTTTTCACTTGGTATGCTTTTTTCTGTTATACACTGAAGAAGGCCAGGTTAAACCCAGGCCGAAACCGGTCTGTTGAATTAAGCTTTTTATGAAGTCTTAAGTAGTTTTAATAAACTACACTTTTTCATGGCTCACTTGTTGCTGGCTTAGTTTATTCTTTAAGGTCTTAAGAAGAGAGACAAACAAGCTTTCATGTCTTGCAAACCCAGGACAGCACTTGGGGTACTTTAAAGAATTGGGAAATATCAAGACTAGAAGCATTTGCCTGCTTGACTAAAAGGTAACCACTAAATTGACTGGTCCACTCAGTTAACGGCTTGGTCTATGTGATGCATCACTGTTTGTTGAACAGACCATTTGGCCTCCTCTTGATATCTGGATAACCTGACATTGTGTGAAGTAACCCTATGCCAGTGGTTAATTGCAACCATACTGACAATATTGAAAAAGATAAGATACTTCCTAGGAAAACTGGAGGAGG
Source organism: Protopterus annectens (assembly GCF_019279795.1). Lineage (NCBI taxonomy): Eukaryota > Metazoa > Chordata > Ceratodontiformes > Protopteridae > Protopterus > Protopterus annectens. The sequence continues at coordinate 1,057,067,500 of NC_056733.1, forward strand.
CGAAGCATACAGCTGCACAGATTATGCATCTGCCGTTCATCCCAAGCTTGAAGTAGGTGAGACCTGTTTTCACCTGTATTCTAAGTCTCTATGAAGCTGCTGGGTAAGTAGCTAGTTTTTTTTTTGTATACAACCACTTATAGTCTGATAATCCTTATTAAACTGTGGGGCAGAAGGTTAAATCTCAAATATTCCTTCTTCAAGGTCTGGATAATACCATCAACTAGCTGGTCAACCAGCACATCATAGGAGAGTGAGGCTTTAGCAGCTGCAATCTAGCTGTCTTGAGCCACACCCTCTCAAAAACTACTCTGAAAAAGCTGACCAATGCATCTAAAGCATCAAAAGCATACTAGAGTGTGGACTCCAATCTTATCACTATAGTTATGAGTTTTCTCAATTTAACTTCAGCATTACTATTCAGCAGTGTCTTGATCCTTAAAATGGAATTCCAGTTATAGGCTACGTAACAGCGCTATTACCCAAGACGACAGAAGTACACATTTTCTTGCATCAGTCATCAAGGAATCAAGTTACATACTTAACATAAGGGCAGATTTGTAGAACCAAAAGGCCAAAGAAAACCACAAAATGTAAAAAGTCTGGCAGATCAGGTTCCAACAAGCACAAAATCCAAAGCACGATGATGTAAAACAAAGGTTTTAATGTAGAAAAAATATGAAGGATGTAAGCGCTTTCGTTTAAAACAGTGTAAACTTCTTCAGACCAGATCCAGCAGAACAAGTTTACACTGTTTTAAACGAAAGCGCTTACATCTTTTATATTTTTCCTACATTAAAACCTTTGTTTTACATCATCTTGCTTTGGATTTTGTGCTCATTGAACCTGATCTGCCAGACTTTTTACATAAGGACAGATCTAGACGATACATGTCCAGCCTCTTCAACTTACAGGACTCGGCCACAGGCTCACATTAGCTTGGTATTCTCTAGTTCAAGTAATGGTTTACATTGGCAAAATTCTCCAGATTTCCTTTGCTATTTGCATAACACTGAAAAATGGTGCTAGCGCCTCTGGCTTGTGAGTTTTACATTCAGCCCATTTTCTCAATATTCGCTCACGAGGTCAGATCTTTTTTCATATCCTTCTACGCTAAACATTTTTGGTACAGCGCCATTTTCTTCCTATTTTCTTAACTAATGCAATGTACAAAAGGTTACAATAAATTTAAGATGCAAAAAAAACCTCACCATAGCGTTCCATCTGTGTTATCCATTTTCATTCTTCAACTGATGGGTTCGGATCAGATACTCAGCTTTGGCAGCTTCTACCAGACCTTCAGATCCAAGAACTCTCTAGCTCCTCCCCTTTACCTATAATGCCCATCCAACCCAACATAACTCAGTTTGCTGCCCCTAGATATCAAGGGATAACTTGTTATATAAATTAATAAATGTAGAAAGAGAAAAAGGAAGCTGGAGCTCAAGGAACAAAAAGGTTCCTGTACGACTCAGACCCTTCCAGAAGCAAAAGGAGGGAGCAAGTGGGCGGGAAGCTGAGAGAATAAAAATGGACATGTACTCCCTTGATTTGAAAAACTGGGAAAGAAAACTGGTAGACTAATGACATCATTTATGTTGGACTCAGAAGCTACTTGGAAGGATGGATGTTTTCTCAATGACACCCTGTCTTTGTGAAAAACTAGATAAGGATATTTAGAAGATGGAGCCTGGAGTTCGGATACTCATCTAGCTGATGTGATAGCGAGAAGAAAAATAGTTTTCCAAGACAAAAAAATTAAGATCTGCTTTGGCTGAAAGTTCAAAGGGAGATTGTGTTAAAGCCTGAAGCATGACAGCTAAATCCCAAAGAGTAGTAGGATCTTTTAAAGGTGGTCTAAGCAAAAATGCTCCCTTGAAAAACACCTTGCATAGTTTAGAAAAGGCAAAGCTACTTATTGTTGCCCAAGTGGAAATGAGAAATGGCAGCCTACTGAGCTTTAATAGTTGAGAAGCTAGCCCCTTCACTGAAAACCAATGCCAAACATTTGAGGATACATGGCACAAGTGATGAAAAAGGATCCAGATTTTTACTAAAAACTAAAGGAAACAAATCTTTTCCATTTACTCCTGTAAATCTTTCTGGTAGAAGCTTTTGAGAAGATGAGATACGAAGGACTGGAGAGGACAGCCTGCGCTGTTTAGCAATGGAATTAGAGAAACCATGCAGTCAATTTGAAGCCCGTTAAGTCTGGGTGAGTCATACCAGTCTGGTGAGACAGGAGGTCTGAAGTTGGATCCAGAATCCAGGGTGGATGACAAAGGTGAGGCCAGAGGAAAGGGAACCAAATCTGCCAGGCCAGAAAAGTGCAATAAGGATAACTGTGCTCTTCAAACAAAATGGTTTCTGTAGAAATTTAGGAATAAGAGGTAATGGTGGGTAGGAAACTTGTGTGGCATCAGAATGGACCTGGTTAGTTTGTCTGCAATTATGCTGGATTACTCCGGAATGTGTTGCTATTAGAAAGCTACCGAAGAGATCACTCATTGCCACACTCTTATTGCCTCTCAAACAGGGAAAGATTTGTATGGCAATAGCCCAAGACAGAACAACTTGAAAATGCCTGCAGTGTGAGGAAGACTGCTCATCTCCAGGACACTGGTGTGCATCTTGGCCTCCTCAAGGGACTCTGAACTTTTGGACAGTCCTTATCAAGAAGTGCTCCCACCCACCCAAACTGGGAGGCATACCTGCTTACCATGGCTGTGAGCAGGGGAAGAATGGACAGCCTTTCTCATAGCTGGTTTGAATGAATTCACCAAAGATCTCCTTTGTACGGCTTGTGTGATCTTCACTGGAATGGTTAATGGACGTTGAAGAATGGACCACTGGACTACAGTTTTTCACTCAATTCACATGTGGAATTTGGCCAGAGGACAGAAGGTTATATAGCTGCTGCCAAGGATCTCAGGGCTTTATAAAAATTAATCAGGCTGGAAGAGAAGAACTTTGAATCAATCTAGATTTAGGACCCCGGTGTCTACACGAATAGAGGGAAGAAAAGGTACGACTGCCCAGACAAGCACCTATGAATTCCAGACTGTTTAGGAGTGAGTTGAGATTTGTTATAACTGACCAGGATTCCCAGATGAATGCACAAATGGAGCAAGTAGTCCCTTTGCCTGCTGAAATGAGCCGCTACCACTACCATGCATTTGGTTAACACCCTGTAGTGAGACCAAAGGCCAGTGCAAGTAACTTCCTGAGCACCTGTTCATTTAGATGCTATGGTACGCATTCTGAAGATCTATCAAGCACATCCAATCGCCCTTTTGAAGAAGAGATAAAATGGACTGAACTGTGACCATCCAAAACTTTGAATACTGTACAAACTAATTTAATTTGTTGAGATCCAGAATTGGTATCAAGTCCCGTTTTTTTTTTTTTAGCACCAAGAAGAATCTTGAGCAAGTTCGGGACCCTCTCTGGTCTAGGGGGACCTCTTGGATGTCTCTTCTAACAGCTTATTTCTAGACTGACTGTTTCCTTCTGACTGGGTGGCTCAAGGACTTTCTTCACATTGGTGAGAGGGGTTGGAGAAAATGGTATGGTATACACTCTGGATAGGAGTGTCTGCACCAATGAATCTTTTGCAATAAACAGCCAGGCTCTTTAATTCAGAGACAAATATCCTCTGACTGCATCCAGAGGGGAACAGTCGGGCCCCTCCTTTCTAGAGCATTGATGAGGCTTATCCAAGAAGGAATACCAGAGGCCCTGATTTTGTGAGCCACCTCTGCTGCAGCACTTTCCACTTGAGTTCCCCATTCTGCCCCTGGGAACCATTTCCACATCAATCCTGGAAAGGACCCTGGGATTTCTTAAACCACATTTTCTACCACCTCACTGATTCTAGAGAAGGGCCTTTGAGGGGTTGAAAAACATACTCCCATGGAAGACAGGGTCTTTCCCTCTTGTTCACATCTGGAGAGAGTCTCTAACCTTGGAGCCAGAACAGAGCACATCCGTCAAAAGGTGCATTAACAGATGAAGACATAAAGGGCTCTGCAAAATCAAAGATGCATCCAGGCATGTCTCCTGATGGCTAACCCTGAACCCACACAGTCCATGTGGTACCTTCTGCAGTATGGGAGAGCAACCTCATGGATGCATTTAAGTTAGTTTGGAGGGTGGCCGGCTGCAAGGATATTCTGATTCCATCTTCGGACAACATGGACCCATAGAGAGATATGGCAAGCTCCTTGGTCAGATCTCCTTGCAGTCCCGTAAAAATGTGTCAAGTAATGCAGTGACTTGAGCACAAGGTCACTGAAGCATACACATGCCTCAAATCTGTCCAAATTCCTAGACTGATAGGGGGTGGACAAAAGAACTCTGCTCTGCCAGCTCGTTCTTTGTGGCTGCAGCCACAACCATAGGATCAACTGGTACTCCCTTGTTACAATGCGTTGGTCTTTTGGTTTGGGGGGGGGGGGGGGCTACATTTTGTCTGGTCTTTTCAGTATCACCTCCGTGTCTGGCACCTACTATGCCTGCTGACACACAAGGTCAGTGAGCTCCTTTGCCAGAACAGTCACCCAAGTAGATGGGCCAGACTCAAATGCCTCCAGGGACACAGATTCCTCCTGGGAGGGGATGCCAGAAGATCAACCACCTCTGTTTCAGGAGCTCCAGAACATCTCTAAAGGAGGCATCTTAACGTGGTGATCGGGGGGGGGGGCCTAGACCTCATCAAAATCTGTCCCCTCAGAGATTCGGGGGGGGGGGGGTGCCTTCTCTTACACTTCACTGGAACTTACTTCCTCAAAACATCCCAGTGAGGATCAGAAGAGAATGCCTTGATGGAAAGGCTGGATACTTTTGGGATGGCTGTCCCAAGTGGAAAAGATGGTCAAGACTTAAAGCAATGAACTGTACGAGGCAATGTTGTTTGATCCAAGTGGGGCAGGGATGACTTCTCTAGTCAAGGAAGAAATCTTCTCCACAACCTCAAAGGCAAAACGCCCTGGGGAAACAGAAGTAGACTGTGCTAAAGCACAAATATCTCAGACAGTCTGCTCCTACAACCCCACCAGCATGCCACCCAAGGCGGAGCTGGACCGGAGCTATCTAGCCCCCAGACTCCAAGGCGAAGAGATGGCTCTGACAGCTTTGGAGTATACCTCAATCCCCCAAATCCAGCTCAGTGTGTCCTCCGGCTCAGAGAGAGTCTGTGCTGGACAGCTCAGGGGAACCAAAGTCAAAGAACAAATGGTCTTTAAATCCAATGACACCCCAGTGATCATGGATTAGAAGGCTCTGAAACAGGGGGTCAGATTGGAGAAGGAGATACCACAGGCAGGTGGACAAATGATGCGTCGTGGACCCAGTTGAGGTCATAGCCAGGAGAACCCCTTTGTCAATCTATGCTCTGAGGAACTTCCTAATCATCCTTTCCACATCTGCTACCGAGGCGCTCCTGGAAACTTTAAGAGGACATGGTGGATGGAGGCCTGGAGTGTCTTCTTAGGGACCCCTCCAGGAAAGAAGTGAGCCTGGATAAAACTGGATCCAAGAGAAGCAGTGGGGAATATGATCCACCGGGACCTGGCTTTCATAACACTCTGATCCAAGACAGACTTATAAGACTTCTTTTGTACCTTTGAAGGAGGAACTGTTGAAGGAGCAAACAGTCAGGAGACCTTTTGCAGGACAATGACTGTGATTCAGACTCATCTTTGTCAGGCTTCTTGGAGGGGGGTTGAGCCCCAGCAACCAAGGAAGAAGGGAGAAAGACCTTATAAAGCTCATTTCTGCAATCTAAGGCCCTGGAGTTTAAACTGGAGCAGATCGAACAATCCACTTCAAGGTGGGCAGGACTTAGTACACTACCTTTGGGCATCACAGGTAATGCACTTTTTGAATTCTGAAGGTTTATCAAATGCCAGGAAACTCCACGACAAAGCAAGCAGGAAAAATGCACTTATAAACTACTATAAAAAATAGAAAGGTGTTTTTTTTTTTTTTTTAAGGGAAAGAGCATAAAAGGGATAGAAGAGACAAGAGGAAAAACTACCACCAGTGGTAGATAAAACAGAGTAAGAAGATGGCAAAAGAAATATCACCGAAAACGATAGCAATAAAAGGTCAATTAATAGCTGAACTAGCTTACAGAATTTGGGGAGGAGAAAAAGAAAACCGTAAAATACAAAGAGAAGCTAACTCACGAATCAATAGTATGAAACTTGAACAGCTCCAAGAAATGCTCAAGAGTAAAGGGATCCATCTGAAGCCAATGATGGCAAACAAGATCTGAGGTATGTTAGGCTGGCGGGACATTATGGGTAAAGGGAGGAGCTTCAGAATTCTTGGATCTGATCTGGAAGCAGCAGCAGAGTCAGATCCGAATAAGAGATCCAAACCCATCAGTTGAGGAATGAGTGAAAAGGACAACATCAGATCTAAACATTACTTATCTTAGATGAAGCTAGGACAATCAAGGATGATACAATTAGCAATCTTCATCTGTGCATAAGACGTAGTCAGACATTCAAGGGTTTCTTTTAACTAGTGTGCTGTTCTGCATTGCTTAACCTGTATCCAAACACATTTTAACAGCCATTTGGATACTTTTTCTTCAATAACATTTTTATACTCTGCAATATCCAGGTCAGTGAAGAGTCCTTAGGTACTTCAGTATTGGCTTAGAATCCTTTATTAGGAGCTGTCAAAGCATTCACTTTTTCTGAATACATCTCGACCCCTTGTTCTTACTGGTAATATGGCCAATTCAAGGGACTCTGACCATTAATTTCCAAACAAGATGACAGCTAGTCATGGGGTGGTCTCAAGGGATCTTAGGGCACTGGAGTTGTGCAACGGCTAGTCACCAGTGCCTGCAACTAACATTACTCTGGTTCTCCCCCATCCTCTTCTTAGGGACACTGGAGCCAATTTTAGGAAAGGAATCACAGGAACCATGAGATGCCTAGCTATACACACCTTTAAGATGGCATCCACCCTTTACAGGCACATAAAGGTCATTCTCCAAAATAAAAGGGTCACACCTAATAACCCTAGTATAAATACTTGATTCTGATACAATTGTCGGGACTAGCTTAAGAGAGAGAGAGAGAAAAAAAAGTTATGTACTCACCATAATGTTCCATCCGAGTAGTTGTACTTCATTTGTCTTCAACCTGTGGGTCTCAGGATCCACATCGGATCCAACACAGCCACATTTTCCAGCTATGGATCCAAGCTCCAGATTCCTCCCCTTAAACATAATGCCCCCTTGTCTCTCTTCTCCCTTCAGACCGCGTTTGCTGCCTAAGAGGTAACAGACACCCGACCCAATATCACCTTACCATAACAAAGAATCTCCATGACACTCAGAGGCCTAGACTGAGCCAAGGACCTCACAATTTATGCAAAGCTAAATGCAGACTGCACCAATGATAAGGTCAGCGGGAAGGAGGGGAGGAAAGGTGAAGATAAAGTACAACTACTCAGATGGAACTTTACGGTGAGTACATAACTTCTTTATCTGAAGTAGTTTACTTCATTTGGTCTTCAACCTGTGGGACAAATTGCCCAGCTACCAAAAACTCCTTGGTGGCCCTCATGGAAGGATGTTCTGAAGCACCCCAGAGCCAAAGGATGCTCTGTTCCTAGACACAATGTCCAGCTTATAATGTGAAATAAAGGTATGAGATGAGGGCCACGTGGTTGCAGAGCAGATATTGTCCAGAGACAGCCTAAACCAGAAGGCAGCTGATGTAGAAATAGATAGGGTGGAATGTGCAGAGTCCTACCTTTCACAGTAGAGGCTCAAGCAATGCATAGAGAAATCCAGCAAGCAATTGCTACCTTGGAAACTGGCTTGCCTAAGAAGGGTTTAACACAAGACACGAATAGCTAACAAGATTTACAAAAAGGTTTTGTCCTGTGTAAATAAAATCTCAATTGTTTATGGATATCAAGCAGATACAGCTTGTATTCCCCTTTGTTCTGGAAGTTAGGGGGAAAAACTGGTAAATTGATAGTCCGATTAATATTGGCCACCGAGGCCACCTTAGGAAGGAAAGATGGATTAGTGCGCAGCGACACTCTGTCTTTGTGAAAGATCATGTAAGGCACCTTAACAAAAAGATCCTGAAGCTCTGACACTCTTCTGGCTGAGGTAATGGCCACCAAGAAAGCAGTTTTCCAGGTTAAAAACTGCAAATCAACTGAGGCTGCAGGTTCGAAGGGTGCAGAAACCAATGCCTGTAACACTAAGATAAGATCACACGGAGGAGGTAGGGTCCTTAACCAGAGGTTTAAGAAAAGCACCTTTAAGAAAAGTCTTACAAAGTTTGGAAGAAGCCAAGGAAGACCTTCACCCTCGCATGGAAATTAGAAATAGCTGTAGAGAAACTAGCACCCTGATGAAAGATGCTTGCAGAAAATCTAAGACTGCCGAAAAAGGTGCTGTGAAAGGGTCCAAAGCCCACTGCTTGGCCCATATGGAGAAACATCTCCATTTAAGACAACACACCTTTCTGGTGGAGGATTTATGAGCCGCTACCAAAATGGACTTTGCAGGGGATGACAATCCGGGACTCCTGATAATCATGGGAACTGGAGCAGCCAAGCCATGAGCTTCAGACTGGCCAGATCTGGGTAAGGGATCCCTGAAGGATGAGAAATAAGATCCGGAACTGGATCCAACATCCACGGAGGAACAACTAGATGAGACCACAGTGAAGGGAACCAAACCTGGCGAGGCCAGAATGGGGCGATGAGGACCACAGTGCTCCCCAACCTTCGAGCTTTCTGAAGAAACTTCGACATAAGAGGAAGTGGTGGACAAGCACAGAGACGACCGGGAAGCAAAGCACACACCAGTGCATCTCTGGGGGCTTCCACCTTCGGGGGTTTCAGAGTGAAAAAAAAATGCTGCATTTCGCACTGTAAGGAGATGCGAAGAAATCGGAGCAAGGCCAACCCCTACTTTAGAAAGATCTGTTCCATTACTGAAGGATTCAGGGACCACTCATAAGGCATCAAGACAGATCTGCTAAGCATGTCAGCTAGAATGTTGGACCACACCGAAATGTGCGTTGCTGCTAGAAAGCAGCCAGTGGAGATCACCCATTCCCACACTCTCATGGCTTCTCGACAGAGGGGATAAGATCTGGTTCTCCCTTGTTTGTTGATGTACCAGACCACTGACATATTGGCTGTGAATAGCAATTGTCCCTAGAGGAAGATGAGCATGAAGTGCCTGCAATGCAAGAAGGACCGCCCTCATCTCTAGAACATTGATATGTAAATTGGTCTCTGAGGGGGACCACGTGCCTTGGACAGTCCTTCCAGAGCAGTGCCCCCTCACCTTAGCTGGGAGGTGTCCGTGGTCACCGTGGTTTTGGGAAAGGCAGGGCAAAAGGAGAGTCCCTTGAGGAGGCCCAGGGATTGAATCCACCACTGAAGGGAGTCCTTGCATACTCTTGAGATCACAGGAAAGGATAGAGGAAGGTCTAACAGGGACCACTGGACCACAAGTGTCCACTAAAGAACATTCAGATGAAGGCAAGCCATCGGCAGGAGATTGATCACGGCTGCCATGGAGCCCAATGCCCTTAGAACTGCTTCGGCTGTAGATACTTGAGTGCAAAGAATTTTAACACATGTAATCTTAAATTGCGTATCCTGTCTGGGATGAGGAAAACCCTCATTTGAAGTGTGTCCAAACGCGCCCCCGATAAAATCCAGAATCTGGACTGGAGCTAGAGAAGATCTGATCAGATTGATGGTAATACCCAGTTTGCTCGCTAATCGAATGAAGTAATCCCTGGCTTGGCACAATAGATGCTCTGAAGGGACAGCAAAGAACCAATCGTCCAGGTACGGAAACACCTGAGCACCCTGAAGCCTCAGGTAAGCCGCTACAACCGCCATCACCTTGGTAAACACCCTGGGAGCTGTGGTGAGACCAAACAGAAGGGCTCTGAACTGGTAATGATTGGCTTCTAGCTGGAAGTGAAGAAACCTCTGGGAGTGCCTGTCCACTTTGATGTGGTAGTACGCATCCTGGAGATCGATCAAGCACATCCAGTCTTTGGCCTTCAGAAAGGGCAGGATAGATTCAAGAGAGACCATCCAGAATTTTGCCTTGGTTACTGGCAGGTTCAATGTGGACAGATCCAAGATTGGTCTGAGGTCCCCCGTTTTCTTTGGCACTAAAAAGAACCAGGAATAAACGTCGGATACAGACTGGTCTGGGGGGAGCGGTTGGATGACCCGTTTTTCTTCAGCAGCTTTCCTATTTCTAGCGTTGCCTCCTGACCGTTGTATGGGTAGGAAATCTGGGAGGAGCTTGCTCAGATGGGGATGCTCCTTGAACGGAACAAAATATCCTCTGGATATGATTTGCAACACCCAGCGATCTGTTTTAATGGACTCCCATGCCTTCGGGTGTAGCAACAGGCGACCCCCGACTGCCTCCAGAGATAAGCAGTCGGGCAACCCCTCAGGGCTGCTGCCCGGGTTTCTCGGAGAAAGGATCTCGGGAACCGAAATTCCTAGGACCCCCCCCCCCCTGGGGGACGGAGAATCCTGAGCATCCCAGGAAAACTCCTGAGACTTCCGGAACCACATCATCTCCGTTCCTCGCCGATTCCTGGAATAGGATCTTTGAGGAGACTAGAAGCACATCCCAGTGGTAGACAGTGCCTTCCCCATCCTTCTCGCTCTGGACCAGTGTCTCTTTCACAGGTTTCCTGAAGAGGGAAGAACCATAAGGGGCATTGGTGAAAGACGCCTCGAAGGGCTCTGAAAATTGACAGAACCAGAACCAGACGTGATGCCTGATAGCAATGCCTGTTCCATCCGCTCCTTCCATGGCATGAGACAGCAGTCTCATGGACGTGTTGGCAACCGCTTTGAGAGTGGCCATTCAGGCAAACGTCTTTTTGTCCTCCGACATGGAGTCTGGGGTATACTCCGTGATTTCCCTCACTAGATCTCTCTGGAGTCAAATGATGTGCGCCATATAGTTCAGCGCCCTCACCAAGATCATCACACAAAACCATATACTCGCTTCCCAAAATGGTCCATTGCTCTTGATTCTTGATCAGGGGGATGAACCGTGGAGCTCTCCTGCGCGAGCTCCTCCTTGGTGGCGGCTGCCACCATTGCATCTCGGGGAACCTTTGTTCCAATGCGTCCTGTCTGAAGAGGGGCTCAACACTGTCAGGACACTTGGGAATGGGCTCTACAGTGTCCGGCTCCTTCCATGCCCTAGATGTTATCAGATCCACAAGTGGATCAGCAGGAGGGGACACCCAAGAGGTAGATGGGCCAGAGCCGGATGCCTCCAGAAACACTGACTCATCTGAGGCCAGTTTTGGGGCTGACCACCCCCCCACCCCCGGCGGAGGAGCTCCATGATATATCCAAAGGAGACATCCTCAGGGGGTGAACTTGGGGAACCTTCCCCTTCATCCAAGTCAGTGTCTTCTGTGAGGGATTCTGGAGGAGAGTCCAAGGGCCTCTTACATGTACGTTTGCGAGGTACCCCCTCAGGGGGACAATCTGAGGAGGACTCTCAAACCTCTCATTGCTCCAGCACCGGAACTTTCTGGGGCATAGCGATCACGGGCTGTCCCCGAGATGGCAAGATTGTTGGAACCTCACTCAGAGCCAAGGGGGGTGTGGACGGAGTACGAGGATGAGATGGGTCACAGGTCTCGACACTGCGAAAACCCTCTCCACCACATCAAATGCTGAGGGGGAAAGAACCTCCTGGGATGAGTGGCGGGACCCGTTCTCCCCCCCGACAGGGGAGTCGGAGTAGAGCTTCCAGGAGCAGAGATGCTGAATGGAATGCTCCGCACCGAAATGCTCGGAGCAGAAAGCATCCCCTAGGATCTAACCCTGAAGCTACGGCTTCAAGAGCACAGATCTGATCCAGTCGGATCAGAGAAGCTACGGCTTCAAGAGCACAGATCTGATCCAGTCGGATCAGAGAAGCTCAAGGCAACAACCGGTATCAAGGTACATGGTATGGTCGGTGCAGACCCAGGGGGTCCTTGGATCCAAAAACTCCAAAACCGCCAGTCAGATTGGAGAGGGAGTTACTGGTCAGAAAAAAAGTTGCAAGGAGCCCCTTCCGGAGGCAGAGGGTGCCGGAAAGACTCCCATCTGTATCGGAGTGCGGATAAATCTCAGCATCCTGTCCATCATCGCTTCAACTGAGACTCCGGGTGGTGCGGGAGAACGCCACTGAAACTGGTAGTGTGCGCCGGAGGGGGGACCACCTAGCTGGGTACCAGCTACTAGTCTCTTCGGGTTCGGGGGAGAACCTGGGTGAGCACAACCGGAGAGACCCAGGCCTAGTTGGAGGCCTGACATTGGGTGGCAGACCTGCCTGTGATGAGCAGTCTGGGGACTGCTTGCGAGACCAGTCTTTCTTAGACTTATCCCCTTCTCTGGACCTGTTGGCGGGAGTTTAAGTCCCTGAGGCCGGGGAAAAGGAAGTAGATACAGCAGCCGCTGCAACCCCCACGGGGAAGAAGGGACTGTAGTCCCTGAAGAGGGGAGCACACCCTTTAGGATAAGTTTGTCCCACCTGTCCTCAAGTGCCCTGGGGTTGAAGCCAGTGCAAATAGGACAAGGGGACTTAAGGTGGTCTGCACCTAGACAAACCACAGTGTGTGGCCATCTGCCAGAGATAGCTTATGGACACACTGTGCATTTTCTAAAGCCTGCCTTAGGGGCTTCTGCCATCCCCATATCAGGCCCACTCACACGCGCTCTCTAGATAGGGAAAGAGAAAGAGGTGAAAGCTTTTGTTGTTTTTTGGCAGACGCGGGGTGGAAAAAAAGATATAAAGAAAATAGGAAGAAATAAGACAGAAACTCTAAAGTTTTGTTCACTTACATAACCTACTAGCTGAAGCTCTGAAACCATGCATGTAACCACAACTGCGGTAAACGAGATAAGGGAGACAAGGAGGCATTATGGGTAAGGGGAGGAGTCTGGAGCACGGATCCATAGCTGGAAAATGCGTCCGTGTCGGATCCGATGTGGATCTGAGACCCACAGGTTGAAGACCAAATGAAGTAAACTACTTCAGATGTACTGTTTCACTTGTACAAGTAACTTATTCAAAAGCTGGAAATGCACAAGAGTTGGGAATCTATTCCTCTAGTCAGCCTTTTTATTTGTTTGTGGAGAGTTAGGTTCCTAGTACAGGTGTTTGTAGATCAACTGGTTTTCCAGAGAAATAAGTTAGAGGATTGGGTCTTTCATGGCTTGAAAATCGTAGTATAGGTAATCTTGAGCAGCCAGTGAGCAAGTACGAGAGCTGTGCTAATATAGACAGCTTGAAAAATTGAAGACCTTTAATTTTCTTGGTCAAAATATATTGGGCCTTTACAGCTGAGCAATAAGAGGATATATTCATATCAAAATGGGCATGGCATGTGATGACGAGAGGACAATGCTACGAAAAGAATAAAAATGATGTCCACACCCTGGTGAAAATGACAAAAAAAGTGTGTGTGTGTGTGTGTGTGTGTGTGTGTGTGGGGGGTCAGCTATTGCAGCAGTGATCAGATAAACTTATGGTTAATTAACTTACACAGCTGTGCTATGTTCGTGATCACTGGTGTTGCTGCAGTAGCCTAAGCTATACGAGTAGATGGACATAGCTTAAAAACCAGGAGGAAGGAGAATGGCCCTAGTAAAGCCTGCCCTGGACCTGGAAAAGGTATCACGTTTTCTGTGCTTTGTAAAAGTATGCACAGAGGACCAAGTTGCTGCTTCTAGAATACTTCTAGAATCCAACCCTTTTCACAAAGCCATAGATAAAGCAAAGGCCTTACCCTGCCTACAATAGTTTTATTATGGTGGGAACACCATAAAGTAATAACAGCCATTTGGAAATAGTCTCCTGTGACACAGGCTATCCCTTCTGACCTTCACAAGAAATTAACTGGTCAGAAGTTCTTAAAAGATTTTGTTCTGTTGAGAAAGAATCAGAGCTGTCTGGGGGCAACCAACATATGAAGTATCCTTTCTCCCTCATTTTTAGGTTATGAAAAGAACACGGGGATAAGGATGGATTAATAATGCAAACTGACACGAGGCATAAAAGGATTCTCTCAGACAGACCATATCTTTGTGGAAAATGAGAAGGTTGAAACACCAATTTAAGCTTGCAGTTTATAAACACTTCTTGTGTAAGTCACAGCAGTGAGTAAGACTGTTTTTCCATCTTAAGAACCTTAAGTCTGCCAGATGAGCTGGTTCAAAGGATACAAGTGTTAGCATCTCCAATACAAAATTAAGATTCCAAGGAGGAGCCACTATTTCTTAGAAGGCTTTTTATGCAGAATCCTTTTCAAAAACATTTTGACAGGAGACAGCATTGAAAGAGGAAGATCCATGGTCAGTCATGCTGAAATGGCCAACAAAAACCTTGATAGAGTAAGACAGGCCACAGGACAGTAACTCAGTACTTCAAAACCCGAGAAATACTTGCCCTGAATTTGTGCTGCTTCTTTAGGTAGCCTTTTCCATTGGCTAATAGAAGGCACTAACAAATCCATGTATCTTAATACCTGCTACACATCCTCAAAAAAACAGGTGCTTAAAATGTATTGAACATCTTTTCATATATGTAGTCAATGCAGTCTGGGGGGTCAGAATATCAAACACCCCCTGATGTTATGCAAGTAAATCCAACCAGAGAAAGCTTGCAGTAATTGCCATGGCCAATTTCAAAAGGAGGGAGAACCACCGCTGCCCAGGACAGAAGCGAGTCAACCACGGTGATCTTTGGGGAGTCCTCCTGAATCTTCATAACTCTCTGGACATCAGTGGAAATGCATACAGGAACATTCCTGTCCAAAGCAAATAGGTACCAGTCTTCCAAGCTTTCTTGCATTGAGTCCTGGAACAGAATTTTGCCAATTGATTGCTTAGGGAATAGGCAAAAAGATCTACTTGGTGTCACCCACAAATGGGAGAAATCTTGGGAGACCCTGATTCAGTTTCTATTTTGCTTTTGTCCTGCTCAGCAAGTCTGCCATACAATTTTGCTCCGACAAAGATGCCTGCAGAATTGTAATTGTGCTGTAAAGCTATATCCCATGCTAAAATGGTTCATTTGCACAGGGGGGTAATCACTGGTTCCCCTTCACTTGTTTATGTACATCACTGTGGTGTATGTAAACTCGAAGTCCTGGGGTCCACAGATCTACAGAGCTGATAGCATTTACAAGAGCTACCATCTCTTACGTGTTTTAGTCAGTCATTTATTCCAAAGACTCAATACATTTTTTTGTACCCAATGACACTCCTCCCCAAGCTATATCTGAGGAGTCTTGCTATAACGGACTGCTTTGGACCATGTGGGGGAGAATGGGAGACCTGCATTCGGAGAAATTTTGATGTCTCAGTCATCTCCCTTTTTACAAATCAAGACTGGAATACGAAAAGTCAATGGGTGTTGATGCTGGGACCATGGAGATTTCAGATACCACCATATCTCATTGGAGTTCCCATATGAAAGAGCAATGGATGACGGGGTGAAAATGGAGAACATAGCACAGAACGATACTCTGGAACTTTTTATAGAATGCCCCCTGGAAATGGAGAACAAAAAATGAGCCCTCAGTTTAGAAGAAAACGATCCAAGAGAAAAGTTGGTTGATTTAATACAGAAAACAGATATTAAGATCAATGACAGAAAGACACTGCAGAAGGTAAATAAAACCCCAAAAGTTAGAAGTTTGATAAAATAAATGAACACAGTAATTAGGACTGCCCACAGATTCACACGATATAACAAATAGGATGCATTATCTGTTATTAATTTGGCTGCACAGTAAGGTCCTACCACAAGAACACAGGGTAGTAAGGGAAAGTACGGGGAGAAATCGAATGCCATCATGGAAGTATTGGAGAGAAAACTATAAAGCAATTAAGACAATTGTCACTGTTAGAGTATAGAAGAGAGAACAGAACAAAAAAAAATACTTGGAAAGATGGACGACATAAAAGCAACCTGCAGTACTATAATGGATTAGCCTTTGTCATGCACTATCGCAAATGCAATAAACATATCAGTACAGGTAGAAAAACTTAGATACACAGATAAATATAAAGGAAAAGTACAAAATAAGCAATTTATTGATGACCCAAAAAAGTTTTTTTTTTTTAGAGAATTGGGAAACAAGGTAAAAGGAATTGAAAGACCACCCAAAAAAAAGAAATGGAGACATTTTGGAGAAATATTTACGAAGATCCTGGGGACCATAAAGATGCTAAACAGATGGAGGTTAAAGAGAAGTTCAAATGTACAGGATATGAAACTGGATGAAGTAACAGACAGAGATTGAAACAAAGTCAAGAAAAGCCTCTAAATGGAAAACTCCAGGCCCAGATGCAGTGGCTAACTTCTGGCTAAAAGTATTAACATCTTTCCATGAATACTCAGCCATGAGTAAGATTTATTTATGTGTGTACCCCAATCAGACACCAGCCTGGCTAACAGAAAAAACAATGCTCCTACTTAAGAGGGAACCTGCAAGCTACTCTAAAAACTATAGGCCAAAAACTTGACTTCTGATGACATATAAACTTATACACCGGAATTGATGCCGAAAGAGTTTATAATCATTTAGAAAACTCATTTATGGCAACAGAACTAAAGGGTAATAAGTCGTATGGAACAAAGGATCATTTGTTGTTAAAGTCATAGTTAAGAATTGTAAAAAGGGAAAAATCTAAGTACGGCATGGACAGACTACAAAAGCATTTGACAGTATCTCACATTCATGGATAAAAGAGTGCTTAAAATTTACAAGATACACCCTACAATGATAAATTACATCACAGTGACCATGAAACAGTGGCCAATCACTTTATAGTTAAGCCATGATAAAGGAGAAATTATTATTCCAGGGATAAAAATTCAAAGGGGGATATTCCAGGGTGACTCAATCACCACTGCTCTTTTGTCTTGCCCTTAATCCATTAAACTGTCTACCCAACAGATTACAGTAAACAACAAAATGTAAAGACTTCTCTCCGTCGTTGATTTAAAACCATACAGCTCATCAGATGAGGAACTGAAAGCACAACTGCAAGTAGTGCAAACTTTTTAAGATGATATAAGAATGTATGTCATTTGGTCTTGCTAAATGTGCAAAAGCAACCTTTAAAACAGGAAAGCTGCAGCACCAAGAAAACATCAGTTTGGGACAAGAATGTGATAAAAGAATTTGAGCAAGAGGGAGTGTATAAATATTTGGGAATTGAAGGATCAACAATAAAACATGAACAAATGTGAATAAAACTCAGTAAGGAATATTTTAGAAGACTTAAATTAATTCTGAAAACAGTGTTCACATCTAGGAACAAAGTTCAAGCTATAAAACCAATTTGCGCTTCCTGTCCTAAAATTATAGTTTTGGAGTGACTGACTGTCCCTAAAAGGTGTTGGGTAGACTAGACGGGAAAAGGATGCTTCATGCTCAGATGATTTATAAAAATCAGTGCATACCAAGATTACATATTCCTCATTCCGAAGGAGGTATGAGCCTCCTTGAAATTTATTACATGTATAGATCTGCAATCGTGGGACTGCATACATATGATCTCAAGACCCAACCATAGTGAAACTTCTGAAACATGAGGAGAATAAATCTATGACGACTTCTCTTAGTCTAGCAGTATATCACCATCAAGCGGGAATGGAAATCGCATCAGAAGTAGATAAAAATCGGGCAGCAACTGAATGTGCCAAAAAAAAAAAAACAAAAGAAAGAATACAAGGTGAAGGATCAGATGAGAATGCAAGAAGAGTGGAAAATGCATAAATATAGTTGCAAATATAAAAAACTCCTGGGACAGCCTTGTGTTGATCAGGATCAAATGCAGGAATGGTTAAGGAGAAGCAGATTCAAACCAAAAGATGAAAGGTTAATATTGGTGGCCTGAGATAGTGGACTACCTACACATTGACCATGCGGAAGAAACAGAGAAATGTAGGTTTCGTAAAACAGAACCGAAAGCAGTTGCACACCTTGTTGCTGGTTGTGACATATTAATGGCAGAAGGACTGTATACTAAAAGGCATAATGTGGCAAGACTGTTGCACTGGAGATGGTGCAAACATTATAATATTGAATTAGCTGTAACACACTGGAAACATGGGCCACAAAGCATCACAGAAAATGATGAAGTCACATCACAAGTAGGGTTACCACCTGTCCCTCTTTGTGAGGGGACCAGTCCTGAGCAGTTTTTTCCTGAGAAAATCTAAAAAAAAATGGCAAATGTCCTGAGATTTTAAGAAAAAAAAAAAAAATTTTCTTTAATTTTTCTTTAAAAACAGTTATTTTGTATCTAAAGCACCTAAATATTATATGAAATAGCATAAGCAACTCATATGCTACACGAATAAACTTTTATTTGGACAAAAACAGTGAAGTGCTGTCATTTGCACTCCCCGTGGGTATGTCTGTCCTGCAAAATTGCACGTTTCTACAAAAAATGTCCCACTTTGGGCATTTGAAAAGGTGGCAACCCTAATCACAAGGGATCACTCATTAGCAACAGTTCAAAAGATAGATACAAGAAAACCAGATATAGTGGTCCATGAAAAGACAAAAGTAGCACTGATCATTGAAAATCACTATATCCAGTAACAGCAGTGTGTTGCATACATACAGAGATAGTCAAAATATCAGGATTTGCAGGCAGAAACAACAGCAACGTGGAAGACAGATACCCAGACAGTTCCAGTAGTAGGAGCAACGGATCTTATAAAAACAATCTACAATCATATTTAGATACGTTACAGATATGTGCAACTCCACAGAAACTGCAGGGAGCTGCAAAGAGCAATTCAGGCTAAACATCAAAGACTGAAACAATACTAATTTCATGAACTTTATGAATGGGGTCCACTGCCATCATGGTATTAGAAACCCAAAAGACTTAGAGAAATTAAAAACAAGTGTCTTGCAAGAGGTATCATGAGGACCATGGATGCCATGAGATCCAGTATATCCTGAGGTGCTCCTTTGCTGAGACTGAAGTTTGACTGGAAAACCCCAGAAATAGATTTAAAAATAGATCTAATGTTTTCATGTGGAAGAAAAGCTCATTGTACTGTGATGTCCAGCAGGCACTCCTGAAAAACAATCCTGGTGAGGAGTCAGAAAAAAAAAGACTTCTGAATGTTCTCAGAATCCCAGCCTGTGTACAATGATCCCTTACCCAAGACAGAATTTCCTGATGCTACCTTTGCAGACCGTTTTGAAAACAAGTCATCTAAATATGGAAAAATGGGGATACTCTGCAGTCTGAATAATGCTATCACAGGAACTAAACACTTTGTAAACACTCCTGGAGCAGTGGATAGCCTAACAGTTAAGGCAGGGAACTGACAATTGGAGCCATACATACAAAACCTTAAGAAATTCCTGAAATCTGGATTAGGAAAGTGATCTGCATCTTTTAAGTCTAAGGTCACAAGCTTAAATGAAGTAACAGGTTGGGAAGTGAAAGCATTTTGAACTTAGGAACCATCACAAACTGGTTGACAAAAGAAAGATCCAAGAATCTTGTGTGGCATCAGAAAGTTTTGAATAAAATCCCTCTAAGAGTAGGGGGAACAGTTTCTATTACAAACCCAGCTCCTCCTTTGCCCAGAGACAGCATGCAACATAAGACAGAAGGAAAGAAAAGACTTTGGTCTGGCAGATCAGCAGGAATCCCCTTGTTAGGGCATAGATACCCCCCATTACTATCTGTAGCTTAGATCGATCAAATTCAGGACCCATTTAAAAGAACTGTTGCCAAACAGAAATGGCGAGACATAGCTTTGGGGATGATTAAGGGACTGACAGGATGGGTGAAGACGAGGTTCACCACAGTCATTTCAACTTATTTGGGATGCTGCTTTCTTCCTGGAACTTCCCTGACTTTTTTTTAAATGTCTGCTTACCGGCATTCAGCTAGGACAGTTTATTTTGTTTTTTTTTTTTGATAAAGTTAGATGAGGGAGCAGATAATCCCTTGAAAACACTTGGAAATGGAGGGCTCAAAAACCTTTCAATCAGCTTTCCCTTCACATTGCACTTTGACTTCTGCAGCAGAAGGTCCAAAAACACCTGTCAAAGGCAAAAATCAGAAAGTCATTGTTTTACATCATCTAGGAGATGTAAGATGCAGCCACACAAACCCCCTCAAACAGTTCCATTGACAGCAGCCCTGGAGGTAGTACCCAGAGCTAGAGAGACATTTTAAACAATTAGTTGACTTACAAAACAGAAGTAACCACATTACACAAAAGTAGATTTCTCCTCATAAGAGGAAAGTAATGCTAAAACATTTTTATGCTTTCACAATTGGCCAGGACAAACCAACATATGAGCTTGACAATATAAGGGTGAACAGCCTACACAAGACCCTGAGCAAAGCCTAATAAATTGCTCCTGTCCATAGTAACTGATGCAAAGGAAGACAACCGTTTAGTTTTCTGGGAAAAAAAAAACCTGACCCAGTATTGCTAACAATCACTTCCCTGGGAAGGGTACAATATTCTGTCTAAGCAGGGGCACTTTCCCTGCCCTTTCTAACAGTGGACACGAATCTCTCACTCGCCTGTTAGGGGGTCGCCAGCAGCTGCAAAGGACTGCTGGGTCCACTGTCTCTGCAGAGACTACACAAGTGAGATCTGAAGAAAAGAGGAGCGATCTGAGGAAATAGCTTTGACCACAGCAGTCTCCCACCAGAGGCAAATTACCAGCCTGCTGGGATAGCAAAGGTTGCTTAATCTCAGTTTATGTGACTGAAGACTGTTCTATAGTCAAGATGAAGAGTACTCTATTTCCGGGGAAGCTTGGTAGCAATAATCAGTAGAACAGGAAAGTAAAAAACTCAGTAAAAATTACTCAACACTTTTCCCACCCCCAAAAAGTACAATGTTTCTCCACAGAGAAAGTTATGTACTCACCATAACTTTCCATCTGTGTTGCCGCCTCTCATTTGCTCTTCAACCTATGGGTCTCAGATCCAAGCACTGGATCAGACTCAGCCGCATACCAAAGCTCCAGACTCTGACATCTGAGGTCCTCCTCTACCCATAATGCTCCTCTCCTCCAAATCCCTCAGATAGAATTTGCTGCACCATGTTATATCACAATTATATCATAAGTAGAAAAAAAAAACACAATAGGTTTAGTCAAAGGAATACTTAAGGAGCTCGAAAGTAAAGTAGCTACTGTCCAAAAAAATTCCATTAGGTCCTTCAAACTACAAGGAGGATGGTGGGAGGGAAGGCTGAAGAGCAAATGAGAGGCAACAACACAGATGGAAAGGTATGGTGAGTACATAACTTCTATATCTGATGCTGTTGCTTTCATTTGCTCTTCAACCTGTGGAACAGAGTCCCCAGCTACAGAAGAACTTGGGCAGCCCTCAAGGAAGGATATTCCGGAGCACAAGAGAACCAAAGGATGCCCTGTTTCTGCAAATAATGTCTACTTTGTAATGTGAAATAAAGGTATGATGGCTTGACCAAGAAGCAGCTGCACAAATTTCATCAGTGGGAAGTTTTCACCAGAAAGCTGAAGATGTGGAACAGACCCAGTAGAACGGGCCTTAATGTCACATGGTAAGGGGATGCCCCTTTGGGGAATATGCAAGTTTAATGTAACTAGTAATCCAATGAGCCAGGGTAACTTTGGAAACTGGTTTAGCCAACTTGGACTTGGAAAAAGAAACAAAGTCGGTCAGATTTCCTCAAAGTTTTAGTTCTATCCAAATAGAAACAGAGTTCTTTATGTATATAGGTTCATAGGTTGGTACTAGGCTGTTGGCCCTAGGGCCTATACAAGCCTAGCCATAAGAATTCACTAGCTATTTCGTCCCACAATATTTACTTCCCTGGACCCCTGTCTAGCAGGGTGACTGACGTGATCCCTGGGGTAAATTTCCTATCTCCCATCCAGTAGACAAGGTTTCTTTTGAAGAAGGCCAAAGAGGTGCTCTGCTTGACATGTAGGGGTAAGTCTATTCCAGAGTATGGGGAGTCTCTGGGTCAGGCACCTATCCCTCCAGTATGTTTTCATCATTATGACAAGGTTTAGGTCCCTGGCGCGTGTGGCTCTGATGGATTGGGATTTCTTCAAATGTAGCATGTCCAACAGCTCTGGGTTTGACATGGCCTTGTATGTTAAGCAGAGATCGCTTCTGAGTAGACTATATGCGACAGAGTATAGCTGGAGTTTTTTTTAGTCAGCATAGGGCATCTGCTTTAGACCGGTGGTTCTTTTAGTGGGGTTTTCTGCAGCCTTTCCAGCTGTTGCAAGTGTCTTGTGAGGTACATACCAAACTGGGCAATGTACTCTATATGATGGGTCTAATGAAGAATGAGTACAGTGGGACAATGACCTCCTTTTTTCTGGATGAAAAGCCCTTAGTGATGAGGTGTGCCACATAGGATTTCCTGACTGCTGTGGCGATGTGGTTATCGAAGGTGAGACCACTGTCCACCTGTTTTCCAAGGTCTCATCACACTTTCGGTGTTTAGCGTACTGCCACCTATGTGGTAATTCATGGGTACATGGTTTTCCCAAAGGGGATAACTATACACCTTCTTGGCATTGAGCTTTGAGCCCATGGCTCTGGCACCAAGCATCTGTTTCTGTAAAGCCCTTTTACAGAATATCCACATCATTTGGGGATTCAATAATGGTTCCCAGTTTGCAGTCATCTGCGAACTTTGTTAGCCAGAGTCCCTTAGTGTTGGCCTGTACCTTCAGAGAAGTAGATGCCAAACAAGAGTGGTCCCAGGACAGTCAGAGAAGTAGATGCCAAACAAGAGCAGTTCCAGGACTGAACCCTAAGGTACTGTCACTTGTCTGGAACATTTAACATATGAAGCAGATACTCTCCCTAGTTTTGAAACTTGCGGAAGAATACATGCAGATTGATAACTTGGGTTTATATTAGGCTCAGAAGTGACCTTGGGTAGAAAGGAGGGGTTAGTGTACAAAGTAACTGTCCTTGTGAAAAATCAAATACAGAGGCTTGCACGACAAATCCTGTAATTCAAATTCTCTTTTAGATGAAGTAATAGATACCAAGAAGATGGTCTTGCAGGTCAAAAACTTTAAATCTACCTTAGCTGAAGGTTAGAAGGGGGATGGGGGGACGGAGACTAAAGCCTGTAAAACCAATGTGAGATCCCAGTGGAGTGCAGGTTCCTTAATAGGACAAAGGAGAAAAGTACCTTTTAAGAAGGCCTTGCACAACTTGGATGAAGCTAGAGAGAAAGAATTGTCCCCAAATAAAAATTGGAAATGGCCGCTAGTTGCGCTTTCACCGTTAGCCCAGTTACGAAAAATATATGCCACCAAAAAGTCCAACAGCAAGAAACGGGGCTATAAAACTATCTAAATGTTTTTGATTAGCACAAATGAAGAATCTGTTCCACTTACTACTGTATAACTTCCTCATGGATGGTTTGTGTACCGCAATCAAAATTTCTCTCACTGGGTAAGAAAGCCCAGAAGTTCGAGCCATTATTGGAAGCAGAGTACCCAAGCAGTTAGTTTCAGGTTCAGAGGACACAGATGGAAGTGTCCCAAGGGATTGGACAACAGATTGGAGAGGAGAGGCATCCAGAGTCTAAGGTGGACAAACTAGGTGAGACCAAAGGAAGGAAAAACAGACATGTTGTGGCCAAAAGGGGTCGATGCGGATCACTTGGCACTTCAACCTCTGAGCTTTCTGCAGAAATTTGGGAATGAGTGGAAGAGGTTGATAGGAATAGAGCAGACCAGGGAACCAAGCATGGACTAGGGCATCTCTCAGTGACTGTCCCAGATGAGGGATCAGGCTAAAAAAATCCCTGCACTTGGTGTTGGAGAGATGCAAAAAGATTGAAGCAAGGTTGACCCCATCCCTGGGAGATCATGTTTGCCACTGAAGGATTCAAGGACCACTCATGAGGTATCAGAATGGTCCTGCTGAGCCTGTCCTCCAGGATGTTAAGACTTCCCCGGAATGTGTACTACTATGAAAAAGCAGTTGGAAGAAGTTGCCCATGGCCACAGACTCAGCCTCTCAACACAAGTGGTAAGATCAGTTTCTCCTCACTTGTTGATGTACCAGACCACTAACATGTCTCTCTGAATAGCAACATTTCCTGTTGGAAAAGAGGAATGAAGGGCTTGCAACACAAGCAGCATTGCTCTCATCTCCAGAACGTTTATATGCAGATCGGCCTCTAAGGGGGAACCACATGCCTTGGACATTGTCCCAGATAGTGTCCCCCCCACCCAATTTGGGACATGTCTGTAGTTACAGTGGCCATGTGAGTGGGTAGGATGAATGGGCAGCCCTGGAAAAGATCCTTTAATTGGATTCACCATAGGAGAGACCGTCTGCATGCTTGTGAAATCCTGATTGGGTAATGTCGCTTGTCTTGTCTCGATACAATAAAGTCCTTGTGGGTTCTGTTCAAGCACATTTATTATGTACAAACACATTACGATTATAGCTATTAACTTTAACTTTGGTAACTTCTATACACACTACATTCTCACATGCTTACTCTCTGGCTGCACTTTCAAACTAGCACTAGATACAACATGTGCCCATTATTTATGTGTGCATGCGCATCACTTGTTATGCTTTTTAAAGACACACATACACAGTGCTCTACATCCTCTCTCTTTTTTGGAAAATGTGATACAGGTGATACTAACATGCAAATGGTACAAACAGCTTTTGTCATGCATTATACAAAACTGTGTATGTATATACAGTTATGTTAAAGTCGTTGTGTACCTCATACCCAGTCTGGACGTGACACCAAATCATGTAATATAAAACTCTGATTCAGGCTTAGCAACTGGACTAATTTCTTTAGAGTGTTCAACCTTTGGAGTGTCGGAAGCATTCTACAGACTGGAATCAGAGGGTACATGTTCTGGAACAGGAACAATGTCTGAGTGACTCTGAGACAGTCTATACGCTGCTGTAACAATTCTGGTACAGGAAGGAGGTGTCTGCGATTCCTCCTGTACTCCACACCCTCGGAAACTACAAGGTAGGACCTTTGCTTGGTACAAACACCGGTTAGCCGTCCAATCCGGTCAAACCCTTTTGCCGTTTGTATCCTCACTGTCTCTCTCTCTTTCAATGGACAAAGAAATCTGCTTGATTTGTCATAACTGGACTTCAGGATAGACTGCTTGAACAATTGGGCTCTGATGCTTCTGTTGTTTCTAGCTTTAGGCGTCAAACTGGAACCAAAAGGCAATGTTGCTCTGGTTTGCCTGTTCAGAAGTCTCTGAGCAGGCGAGCCAAGTATACCATCACGGGGTATGTTTCGGAGATTAAGTAGATTCAAAAAGATATTGGTACTGTCAAGCTTTGACCTTTCAAGCAATTGCTTTGCACTCTGCACCGCATGTTCAGCTAGTGCATTTGATTGTGGGTATTCTGGATTACTATTGGCATGCACAAAATCGCATTCTCTTGCAAATTTTTGAACTTGACTAGTAAACAGAGCACCATTGTCAGAAATAACTGTGTGGACTATCATGGACTGAGAAATGATGTTTCAACTTGGTAATAACAGTAGCGGATGTTAGATTAGGTAGCAAATCAATCTCAAACCAGTTCGAATAAGAGTCTACCAATACTATGCAATGCTGATTGTTCCACTCTAATAGGTCAGTAGCAAGTGTTGACCAAGGTAGTTCAAGAACTTGACTTAGCTGAAGTGGTTCTCTTTGCAAATGTGGTTTAGTACTATTGCATATGAAGTACTTTATCACTGTCTTTCACTAGTGAAGGCCAAAATACTAGTTCTCTCGTCCTTTTTTTGCTGGAGTCAGAACCTATGTGACCACTATGTAAAATCTGGATATATTCATGTTGTAAGGAAGCAGGAACATCTCTGTAAGGAAAATAAGTTTGCGCTTCAGATGATACACTAGATTGCTTCGACAGCCATCCAGCATTAATGTAGTGGTTCAGCATTTGCAAAACTGGATCAGTCTTTGTATGATCGCTCAGCTCTAAGTCTCGTGGCAGAAAAATGACACACTGCCATTACATCAGTGTCAAAATTCTGTGTCAAGCTGTTCCGTTGCATTTCTGAGCAATCTGGATAAGGTATCAGCCAGATAAAGAAGTTTGCCTTTTGTATAGGCCATTTTGAAGTTGTACTTCAGCAATCTGAACATCATTCTTTGTAATCTTGCTGGAGAGGAATATGCATAGCCTTCTTTAGAATACCATATACAAAATCATGAAACTTTGTACATGCAAATACTATTGCCAAAACTTCTCTCTCAATTTGAGCATACCGCATCTCAGTTTGGGTAGGTGTTCTAGATGCACAGGCTACTGGTCTGCCTTCCTGAAGAATAACTGCACCAAGAACAAATTCTGAAGCATCACAGGAAAGACTGACTGGTTTACCAACATCACAGTATCTTAATGTAGGTGAGGTAGCAATTGTCTGCTTAAGGTGTTCAAATGCCTTCTGTTGCTGTTCTAACAAAGACCATGTAACATTTTTGTGCATTAGTTCTCTTAAATCTGTCAACTCACTGAAGTCTGGTAAGAACATGTCTAGATAGTTGACCATGTCTAGAAAATGTACAGCTTTATCATCATCTAATGCTGACATCTCAAGAACAGCTGCTTGCTTAGACGGGTCTAGTCTTAAGCCAGTGCTGGTAAATAAATGACCTACATACGTAACTTTTGGTAGTCTGAATTTGCACTTTAGAGGACTGAGCTTTAAGTTCACTTCATGTGCTCTCTCTCTCTAGAACTCAAGGTTTGTCATGGTCTGCTTCACCATTGCCTCCAACCAATAAATCCTCTATTATGGCACAAGGATAACATGAAAAAAAATGCTCCATTGCATGCTGGAAGACCTCACTTGCAGAATTTATTCCAAATAGCATTCTTAGGAATCTATATCTGCCAAACAGGGTACCAAAAGTGGTCAGTAATAAGGATTTACGATCAAGCATTATTTGCATCTAAGACGGAAGAAAACAGTGGCATTCAGTATTAAAGCTGCGACCTCTTCGACTGTATGCACTCGATAATGTGATCTCTAATGCTTTGTTCAAATCTCTTGGGTCAATACATATTCTGATTTCGTCTGAGCCTTTCTTGTGGGCTGCCACCATAGACTCATTCAACTGGTTCAGTAACTGGACAAATTACACTTTGTTGCACCCTCTTATCCAACTGAGATTTGACTATCTTGCATAGCTATTGAAACTTTTCCTGCTAGTTGGACTACTGGACTGACGTCTGGGTCTAACTTCATAGAATACATAACTGGAAGTTTGCCCAACTTGTCATTGAAAAGATCAGCAAATTCTGAGAAAATGGCTTCAGAAAATTTGGAACTAGGATATAGGTTCATAGGTTGATACTAGGCTATCTGCCCTAGGGCATTTACAAGCCTAGCCAGAGTGTGCTTGGCTTTCACCACCCTTCTTAGATTAGTTGACTGTGCCTCTGTATAGTAGGTCACAGAAGATAACCCATTTAAGGTTAGTTTACCGTGCCTCTGTCTAGCAGCGACACAGAAGAGATCCCAGGGGTAAATTTACGATCTCCCATCCAAACGTCAAGATTCTTCTTGAAGAGGGTCATTGAGGGGCTCTGTCTGACATGGATTGGGATTTTGTTCCAGAGTGAGGGGAGCCTCTGGGATATGAATCTGTCCCTCCAGCATGTTCCATTTCTGTGCTGAGGTTTAAGTCACTGGAGCGTGTAGTTCTGATGGATTTGGATTTCTTGAGGTGGAGCATGTCCATTAATTCTGGGTTGGACATGGCTTTATACGTCAGGCACAGATCGCCTCTGAGTAGGCGGTAAGCAACTGAGTAGAGCTGGAGTTTCTTTAGCCTAACTGCGTAGGGCATCTGTTTGAGTCCCTTGATCCTCTTGGTGAGGTACTTTTGGGGTCTTTCTAGTTGTAGCAGGTGTCGGGTAAGGTACATCCCAAATGGGACATTGTATTCAATTATGGGCCTGATGAGTGATGAGTAGAGGGGCACAATGACCTCTCGATCTAGATATGAACCCCTTTGTGATAAGGTGGGCTATATAGAATGTCTTTTCTAACCACTTTGGCAATGTGATTGCCAAAGGAGAGATTGCAATCTACTTGGGTCCCCAAATCCCTAATTACTTCTTCCGTACTTAATGGATTACCCCCTATGTGGTAATTTGTGGGCACTTTGTTTTTCCCAAAGGGGATGACTATGCACTTTTTGGCATTTAACTTTAGGCCATGGCTCTGGCACCAGTTATCCATCTCTGCAAGTCCTTTTTGGAGGATGCTTGTGTCAGCTGGTGAGTCGATTATGGCCCCCAGTTTGCAGTCATCTGCAAACTTTGTCAGCCATAGTCCTCCTGTGTTAGCCTGTACCTCAGAGAAATATATACCGAACAAGAGAGGTCCCAGGACTGAGCCTTGTGGGACGCCACTTGTAACTGGTTTAGAGTCTGACATGGTACCTGCAATTCTGACCATGTGGGTTCTATCCCTAAGCCAGTTTGCAACCCATCTTGTGACATAGGGGTTGATATTTAAGCTGGTGAGCTTATTTATGATGCCCGAGTGGGGTATTGTGTCGAAGGCTTTTGCAAGGTCAAGGTAGGCTGTGTGGACTTCCTTCCCTTTGTCTATGGCCTTGGTGACTGTTTCAAAGAAATTGACCAGGTTCAAGAGGCAAGATCTGTCCTTAAAGCCGAATTGGGTAGGATCCAGTGTTTGGAGGTTCCCAATGTCTTTGTTTATGAGTTCCATGATGATACGCTCCATAGCTTTGCAGACCAGGCTAGTTAGGCTTATAGGGCGATAGTTTCCGGGGTCCGTTGTGGCACCACCTTTATGGAGTGGGACCACTGTTGCTGTACGCCATTCTTTGGGTACATATCCTGTTGTAAGGCTGAGACTGAACAATGATTTTAAGTGAGGGTTCAGTTCTTCTTGGAGCTCATGTAAAACGCAGCCCGGGACACCATCTGGTCCCACTGATGCTGTGTTTTTTGCTTTGGAGAGGGCAGCTCTCACCTGTGCATCTGTGATGTCAGGGAGGCTACACTCTGTTGGGATAGTCATTTGCTCATTTGAGGGGGGGGGGGGTTTGCACTGAACCTGTCTGCCAGGATGTTGGCAATGTCTGTGGGTTCCGTGTATTTGTCATTTTGCACTAACTCAGAGCATATCTGGGAGTTTCCACCCAGGTTTCTGACATAACTAAAGAAAGCCTTGTGATTATCTTTAGCGTCTTGTGCAATTTTTCTTTCGAAGCTAGCCTTAGATGATTTTATGAGGGATCGTAGCTTCTTGCTAGTACTGATCAGAGTTGCCTTCCCTTTCAGGGATTTTGCTCTATCATGTAGTAGCTTCCTCCTTCTGTTGTACAGCTTATTTATGGCTGGGGTCCACCAGACAGGTCTCCTGCCTTTGGAGGAGTGTGTCTTGGTTTTATTTGGGATAGCACAATCCATGCATTCCTGTAGGTATCCATAGAATGCGTTTGTAAAGGATTCTGCGGTTTGGGACATATTTTCCACTGGCCCTGGGGCTTTGAAGGATTCCATCTCAGTTTTGAGAAGTGGGAAGCTTGCTTTTGAGAAGTTTTTGACCGTGGTTTCCTTTGCTGGGGGTGGGGACGGGATATGGATGTCCATAGTGATTAATTTATGGTCAGATCTTACCAATGAGGGGTATACCTCTGGTATGGAACAGAGTCCCCATGTTGGTGATGATCAGGTCCAATATGTTTTCCCCTCTTGTGGGAGTGGTGACCAGTTGGTTCCATAGCATCCATTAAATTCTAGGAACCGTTGGGCTAGGGTGTTGGGGCTTGAGTAGTGCTCCCAGTCTATGATTGGGTAGTTAAAGTCACCCAATATAATGGTGTTTGGAGAGACCTTCATATTCTCCAATGTCTTCAGGAAAGCCGAGTGGGGTTCCTGAGTTTGGGAGGGTGGTCTGTAGCAGGCTACAAACTGGAAGGCAGTTTTGCCCACTGTTAGTTGCACATGGATGGTCTCGGATGCTTCGTGCGGTGCCACTAGCCTGGAGGTATGGGTATCTCTGATGAATATGGATACTCCCCCTCCCTCTTGTGGTTTGGTCAGAGTTTTGGGGCCGAAAAGCATGGTATGAGGTATAGCCTGGTAGTGCTGGGGTGCTCTTGGGAGCCTTGAACCAAGTTTCTGTTACTGCACAGATATCGATATTCTCCATACTGAGGAGAGCCTTGAGTGCATGCATCTTGAGGTTTAGACTTCTGGCATTGAGCAGCATTACCCTTAGTTTCTTTTTCCTTGTGTTGTCTAAGGAGGTGGGTTTGTCTTTTGAGCCTTGCCTAAAAAAGGCACTATGGGGGTGGCAAGAGCCTTGGCCAGTATTCGAAAACCAAAATATGCGCTTATATGATGAACAACTTTGGTAAAAGAAAGCAGGTTCGTTCTCAAACTATCTCAGACCCAATAATGACCGCACAGGTCTTTGAACTACATAGAAAAACAGTTCTTAACCAAACATGAAAGTACTACTGAGCCTTTGGTTTGAATTTCTTCACTTCCATAAGCAACAAGCTTCTCACTACTAGCCACACTGAGTTGCTGATTAGTTCTCACCTTAGCAAATGTGTCTGCGGATATAACATTACACTTTGAGCCAGTGTCTGAGCTTGGTGGATTTACCATTGAGCTGGATAATACAAAACGCTTTGTTCCTTGCCAATAAATTCATTGCGTCAACCCTTTCACTAATTACTGATACACCATCTACATAGAAAGTAGACTGCTGCAATTCTACTTGCTTTTTTGAGTGACCTCTTTTTGTAACTGAGAGGTTTACTCGAGTTGCAAAACCTTTGAAAATGGTTCCTTTTTTTCCAGTTGTGGCATTGGTGACCAAATGCTAAGCATTTTTCTCTTTTAGATTCATGATTTGCACAATTGCGACAGTTAACAATAAAGCTAAATTTGGGTTTTACTGAATCATGCTTTGCCTTTCTTAGAACTTGCTGGAAAATTATGTGGTTTTCCTGGCGAACCAGTAGGGGCTGTGGCTGCCATGTGCTTAAGCCTACTGTTTACCATGTGTTGCATGCCATCTACATTTGTTCTAGAACCTGGTGAAATCATGCTCGTCATTTGCAAGCATAACTGTGTACTTTTCTGTAACTTCATGAATTTGACAAATCTCAATGGTTTTACTCAACATTAAATCAGTGTAATGAAGCAAAATCTCAGCAGCAGCACTGTTAATACCATACACAAGACTGTCCCTTATCAACATCTTCTAAGTCACTAAAAAGACACATTTTATCCTGGTTTCTCAGGTCAGTAATATAAGCTGCAAAAACTTCCCCTGCATTCTGATCGCTTGTATAAAACAAATGTCTCTCTAATGTAATATTTGTTTGGGGGTTACACATTTCCCTGAATTCACGCTTCAAACATTCGGGGTCTTCACCTTGATTCAGCCTGTACAATAATATAGGACTATTTTCACCTGCTCCCTCATACTGCTGATGCATACACAAATGAATGCTCTTTCATTGTCTTCTGACTCCGCTAGGTTTAGCAAAATTAATGCCTTGGTGTGTGCATCTTTATGCCAATACTTGTAACTTTGCCCAATGGCACGAGCCTCAATAACTGAATTTTGCAAAATAAGTTTCTTGGGCATTAACACTCTCTAAATTATTGTACAGCAAAAGTCATTCATCATTTTAAGAAACATTTCAAATAACTGAACTGTGTGAATGAACTGGGCAAAAGAAGATCAGAGTAAGAAACATTTCAAAGTAACTGCACTCTGTGAATAGACAGTACAAAACACACTGAAACTTCCCCAAAATGGTAGCAACTTTGCTAGATAATTCTTTATAGTGCAAGAAACACACTAATGGCAGCACTTAGCCTTGACTCGATATAATAGAAGAGTCTTTGGGGTTTCTGTTCAAGCAGCTTTATTATGTACAAACACATTACGATTATAGCTATTAACTTTAACTTGGGTAACTTGTATACAAACTATATTAATTCTCACATGCTTACTCTGACTGCACTTTCAAAATGGCACTAGGTACAACATGTGCCTGTTATTTATATGTGCATATTCATCACTTCCTATGCTTCTAAAGATACACACACACACACACACACACACTGTGCTCTACAGATAATTTAATGGCTAGAGCAGGACAGACCATTGCACTGCTAAGGTCCACTGAAGTACTCATGTGAAGGCGAGCTAACGGTACCAGGATGATTCTGACAGTCATGGACCCCAAAGCCCTTAGAACAAGACTTGCTGGGGGGAAGGAATGTCCATTATCTGTTTGCCATGAGCCCTTAAGGTGGAAATTCAGTCCAGAGGTATAAGAGCTAGAGAACAAATGGTGTCCAGACGGGTTCTGATGACATGACTTGAACCGATTGAAGATGAGAGACTTTCAGGTTGATAGACATGACCAAGGTTGAGGCTAGGTGGAATAAGAATTGTGTCTTCTAAAAGTCAATGCCTGGTGGAAACAGTTAGGAGCCAATAGTCTAGGTATGGAAAGATCTGGAATCCTTGCAGTCTCAAGAGAGCTGCCATGACTGCCATGCATTTGGTGAACACCTTGGGGGCTGTGGTGAAACCAAAGGGCAGTACTCTGAACTGATTTATTGGCTCCTAGCCTGAAGTGGAAGAACTTTCTGGAATGCCTGCTCACCTTGATGTGATGGTACAGGTCCTGAAGGTCTATAGAGCACATCCAGTCATTGTCCTGCAGGAAGGGCAGAATGGACTGTATTGTGACCATTCAGAACTTTGAGTTGGCAACTGATATGTTGAGAGTGGTGAGATCCAGAATGGGTCTAAGGTCCCCATCTATTTTGGCACCAAAAAGAATCTGGAGCAGATGCCTGATCCGATTTGGTGTGAGGGTGTACCTAGTGCCACTATGGACGACTCAGAGCAGTTTTGAAATCTCCAACACTGCTGCCTCCTGCTGATTGGGTGGAACATCAGGGAGGGTTTTGTTTAGAGAGGGTTTCTGGAAAGAGTATCAAATAGCCTCTGGCTATAATTTTCAACACCCAACGATCATTTATGGCCTCCCAGTCTGTTGGGTGTAAAGACACATTTCCTAACTGCTGCCAGAGATGAGCAATTGGGCAATCCCTTAGGATTGCTGACTGGGTCCGTCCAAGAATCTCAAAACCCTATATTCATCTGACCCTCTCTGCCACAAGGGCAGTGTCTGCCAATATAACCATTTCCCTGTCTGCCTCTGAGATGAAGGTCTCCCTGTGAATCCTGAAGAGGACCTTATGATTTTTTGGAACCACAACTTCTTACCTCCATGCTGGTTCCTGAAA
The DNA here is from genome assembly GCF_019279795.1 of Protopterus annectens. Lineage (NCBI taxonomy): Eukaryota > Metazoa > Chordata > Ceratodontiformes > Protopteridae > Protopterus > Protopterus annectens. The sequence goes on from NC_056733.1 coordinate 1,057,100,917, forward strand.
AGGTCCACTGCTGGGATCCCGAAGGGAGGCCAGGTCTTTTTGTCCTTTTCATTTTGGGAGTGTGTGTGTAACTGTTGAACCGAAGATAGCTGATCCATCAAAAGGGGCATTGGTGAAAGATGCTTGTAGGGTTCTGAGAAATCACACAGTTGCATCCAAGCGTGGCGTCTGGTAGCAATGCCTGATCCAGCCGTCCGTGAAGCAACTTCTGCAGCATGAGAGAGCAACCTCATGGACGTGTTAGAAATGGACTGAAGGGTAGCCATTTGGGAGGAAAAGGTCTTCTGTTTCTCAATAGACACTGACCCTGGGACAGAACTAGAGAGCTACTTAAGTCCCTTTTGTTTCATGATTTATTATTTGCCAACTGGAGGACTATTTGCCATTGGTTTTGCTAACGTTAAACTTGCACTTGTTACTCAGATACCTACCTATTGTATTACTTATTGTTTAAATTGTTGTTTTATATTAACTCTGGAGATTTTCTCCCCGGGCCTCCACTGAAAAGGGGCTCTTGCCCAGTCAGACATATCCGGTCAAAAAATGTCAAATAAACAAACAAGTCCCTATTTAGCCTAGTTGCATGTGCCAAGTAGTTCAGCACTTGCAATGCAAAGGTAACCGAAGCATAAACCTGCTTCCCAAACCTGTCCAAAGTCCTAGACTCCATGTTAGGGGTGTGACAACCCTCCACTGGACCAGTAATCAAGGAGCATCAATCTTCACCACTGGCACCTGTGGGGGGGGGGGGTTCACTGGGAGTATAATATGTGCACACACAGTATTTCTAGATGAAGCTCTGTGCATCAAGTGCAATTTCCCTTAAGAGCACACCGATACCATGGGCAGTCCAGGGCTGGTTTCTCCCTCTTCCTCCACATCTCCAGTAAGACTCCCCACTGGCACAGCTAGAGTTGAGATCTCGGCTGAGTGACCAAGCCAAGACCTCCAGCACCCTCTGTCCAACTGGTACTTTGTGTCCCTGCCCATGTAGCTGACACACTCAGATTTGAATTTTACACACACACACCTACCTGGGAAAGGCTGGCATAGGTTTACTAGCTATGACCCCTTCTGCCCAGAATATAAGGTAGTTACCACTGCCACCAGTCACTCGTTACAAGCTACTTTAGGGCTTATGTCAAAGGGTGTCCAATCTTATTGGATAAGACTACTAATACAAACTGTAGTTTAACCAAGAGCAAGGCTAATAGGAGTAGCCCACACAGTGTCAGCAAATAAATATGCAAATACTCTCAACACTTAAATTATCTCTACACAGATCAGCTACAAAGAAAGTTTTAAATATATTTAATAATACAAGAAGACGACAATGCTAAACATCTTCACAGTGACAGTTCTAAACCAAAGGAAATATTTAAAACTTTGCAGTACAGGTTCACACCAAAAAAACAATCTAAACTAAGCTTCACTATATTCCTGACTGTATCTAAGAGAATTACTATACCTGAAATACTTACTAATAGAGCAAGGCAGATGTGATGAATGTTGTCAGATCCAGGGCAGGATGCTCTCTCACAATCAGACTTCTCTAATATCTAAAATATTACTGCTGGGATAGCTTGCAGAATGACAATTTCTGGTCAAGTGACTTTTAGTTCTCAGGCAAAACCCCCAATGCTGGCAGCATTTAGCATCGACCGGTAAAAATACCCGGACAAGGGCTTTTGCTCAGATCTTTGGCAGATGCTGGAAGTCATAAAACAATTGCATTCCTTCATGATTTCTAAGTAGCAATTAGTTCACCCCAAAGACAATACAGAAAGCTTCCTTACTACAGACCGTTTCTGGCTGCATTGAAGCATCTTTATGGCCTAGCCTATAAAGTAATTTAATTTGATATTTTTCTAAAGTTTGCTGGACTGAGGTTAACCCTCCAGTTTCCTCTGTTAACATATACATTTAAACAGTTACAATAGTGCATATACATTTCTGTTCTTTTCCAGTCGGGCACATTGTGGATACATTCTAAGAACAACCACTCTGCAAATACCTTTTTAACACAAACATCTGTGCACAGCAGTTTGATATACACATGACAGTTCTAATAG
>NC_056733.1:1057407988-1057495488 GCF_019279795.1 Protopterus annectens
ACTTGTGTGTCTGCTCGACAGTGGCACAGGAAAATAACTTTCTTGGGTGGCGTAAGCCATGGAACCTTGTTGGCTAGGCTTACGTAAGCCCTTGGGCCGATAGCCTAGTACTTACCTATGAACCTATGGACCCAACCTTTGACAAACATGTGTCCAATGTCCTAAGTTATGCAATACAGAAGGAATTTCTCATTAACAAAAAGGGTTGTGTATCTACATCTAGGGACGTCACTGTCACTCTACTTAGCCCTCATTTAGCCTATCATTGAGTATAATGCCCTCTGACATGTATACTTCTAGACACATGCAACTGCAATGCCAACATACCTTACTAAAATACATGGCCTAAACAATATGTCCTACATATACTGAATCAGTCTTGTCACTATACTCTGCATCCGAAGATTGCTACGATGCAACCAGCGTCTTGTACACAAGGCATCTGCTGACCCAATACTGAGATTTACTGCACATCAGCAAGTCAAATGGCATCAGAAATACCATTCAGACATTACACAACATTAACAGAACAGTTTAGGACAGGTACATCTCACAGAGGATAGCACTGACTTAGGACCTATTTTTCTACTTCAAGGCCCAGAGCAAATTTTTTTCCATTTGGCATTATAAATTTTACTTTATGGTCTCTGGGATGCAGTAATCAGATTTACCGCTTTAAGGAATACCTGGTTCCCAGACATCACTGGAAGTGGAGAAATCATTTGGTTAAATGCAGACTGCATATGTCTGGATGAGGCTGACCAGTCAGATATGAAAGACCAGGGCTATGCAAATGAACGGACTTACTTTGAGATGAGGCAGCAGCATGGGATTCGTATCTGGCAGGGCTATATCAGAGTTGAGAAAATGACCTTTGCTTTTCATGACTGGGCTTTGTGAAAATACCTGATTATGAGTTAAACAGGAGAAGGACATGAGACCTTTAGGTTAATAGGGGGGAAACGCAGCTCTCAGTAGCAATCCTCCTTAAGAAAGGATTAAAAAAATGTTAGTATTTCTTGTTGGATGGTAAACCAGAAAGACTGCAACAAAGTCTTCCCCATTTCTGAAAAACTATTTTCTTGAGATAATTTATGCAAGGGCAACAAGTTGGCAAAACATCCACAGTCACATAGGATGGCCCAGGTATGCGCACTGCTGTAAGAAAGCAGTGCAACATTTACAGCCCATTCTTTGGGTACAGGATAGGAACATGTACCAACTTGTTTACCTGTACCATACTACAGTCATGTTATTGGATTAAGAACACCTTATAGGAGAGTCCTGAAATGCCAGCAATGCTAGGAAGACTGCTGATGTGCATGCAGTTAAGCCTTGTCTGCAGTCCATTTATCCTGGACTGTAAAACTTTCAGACAAGTGTAAGTAACCATTTGGTTGAAAAGACATTAGTTCTAGCACCTTCAGAAGAGCAGCCACCGACAGCCATGGATTCAGTATTGTTATGAAAATTTTGCTTACTAGGCATAAAATCCTGTCTGGCAGTAGCTTTGTTCTTTAGTGGTGTGTGTCCAATTGTCATCCAATAAATATCAGACTGTGCGATGGAGCCATTTGGGACTTTTCCCTGTTGACAGTGACTCCTGAAGACAGATCTACAGTACTGCCTTGTCAATACCATCTTCTGTATAGAAGGGATTGCCAAGTAGCAATTATCTAGGTACAGATAAATGCAACTCAAGGAGTCACATGTGAAGAACAACAGGATTCATGCATTGGGTAAACACCAGAGAAACTGTAGAGTTCAAAAAGCAGGACTTGGAAATCATAGTCTGTCTCCCACCTGGAAATGAAACAATCTCCTCAATGCCTTGGCTGCACTGGTGTAAGTAAGCATCTTGGAAATTTAATGAGCATATAGTTTCCTGCATATAGGCAGGAAAGTAGACTGCAGTGAGACCATCCAGAAGGGCACCTTCACAAACTGATTTGACTTGGGTCAAGAATAGGTCTGAAGTCCGTTGTCTTTTCAAGCACTAAGTACTTTGAGTAGAGTTGGGATCCTCTATGGTCTGGGGGGACCTCTTGGACTGCTATTTAACCAAAGGATCTGAACTTCCTATGAAGGCTCTCCTTTGGGGGGTGGAACCGTCAAAGGATGTAAGAGTCTGAATTTGGGCATTTCTGAAAAGGGAGAAAAAGTGCAGCCTCTGCATATACTTTCCCTTACCAAGTTGTCCATCATCAAGGCCAACCATACTAAGTGGACGGAAGAGAGTCAAACTACATCAACAGTGGGACAGTTACACAACTTTTCAGAGTTTATACCTATCAATTCTTTAAAAGGATCCCTTATAATACTGCAGCTGTGATCACCTTCACTTCTCAGGAAACAGCAAGACTAGCTCCCTTTTGCCATAGGAGCCATAATCATGTTGCTGTGTGTTCTCTAGCTGTTGGGACTTGCATCACAAGTGTGTGGCTTCTTTTTTATTCCACTGAAAGGCCCTTTAAGGAGCCAAACACTAATCCAACAACTATGAGCATCTTCCTTCTAAGCTCACAATGCAGCAAATTTACCTGCTGTCCACATAAGGGGTGCTGTTTAAGGGAGCAATGACTAATACACTCAAAGTGGTCTGCAAAATATATAAAGAGCAGCCAGACTTGTCTTCTCAATGGCATGCCAGAATGTGCCATTCTAGTTGCCCCATCCATTGCATTATGGATCAAATGCATGGTCAGGGAGGAGATGGAACCTATCATCGCAGCATGCATTTCCAACTGTTTTCAGGTCACCCACAATGAACTGTACATTATCAGGGTCCATACCAAATCTAGTCATGCGTTCCATAAAGTTCAATGCTCTGACTGATGAGGGATGGTATGCATAACACTTTTCTGCTATCTATCCATAATGCTAGCCTATTTACTCAAGTGAGTTAGCCTGGGCATCTTCTGAAGTTTTCTCATGGCACCAGCTACCACAGTTGATTCCACAAGAGGTCCTCTACTCCAGATTTATGTTTGAGGGGTCCACTGCACTATCAAGTTTTTATGGAATCTGTTCTGCTTTCCAGGCTTTACAACATACCATGTTCACTAGCTTGTCTGGTGGTAGCACTACCCAGGCCACTGGAAAAAAGGAATATTGGGCTGCCTGTAAAAATACTTTCCCCCCCAGGGAAGTGGGGGCTATGAGCTAGGATCCATTCAGTCATTTCTAGGAGGTTGCCAAAAGTAGCATCCTTGGAAAGGGATTTGGGTGAGACCACTTTATCGAGATCTGTATCTGGGGAGGGAATCTCAAAAGGAAAGTCTGTTCCACCTTACACCACCACATCACTCAGTCATAATCACTCATTGGATCTTGAAGTAGTCTGTCAAGAACTAGATTTGGTCTCTGCTCCGTTTGACCCACTGTAGTATTCAGGGCCAGAGTAGGTCACCAGACAGGTCAGAGCTGGCACAGCCGAAGTTTCCAGGGCCAAAGGTGCAGGTAGAGCAAATTTTCCAACATCAGAAGCAATCCCCTCATCTTAGAAACCATCAAGGTCACAGGATCAGTGGCAGGCTTTTCTGCCCTAGTGGCTCCCAGTGACAAAGATACTACCAGCACAAAGGAATCCGTGTGGAAGAAAGCTGCCAGCGCCACAGGAACAGGGTCATGTGCCTGTACCAATACCATCAGTACCACTGCAAACATAGCCTGGAGGAAGTACATTTATGCAAGTAAGCTTACTATTAACAGTATGTGTGTGAATGATCACTACTGCAGTAGCCTTAGCCATATGGATTATATGCTGCCAAAGATTTAACAGCCACCCAGTTTCACATCTTCAGGACACCTTCCACACATCCTGTCAGGCAGCTCAAGCGGAGATACAGTCAAGTCTGGGTGCGAAGCCCTTCAGAACTCTCCTGCCAACTGGGAAAGGAGGATGAGCCTGTAAAGGACAAAACTAGGGGGGAAAAAAATATCCACATCCTGGAATAAAAAGCATGCCAAAAAAAAACAAGGGGGGGGGTGGGGAAAAGGAAAAGGTACTGCAGCATGATCCTTCCAACATATACTATCAAGGCAAGTTTAAGTTACACAACTATACTATGTTCTTCATATTCATCACTGCTGAAGTAGCCTTAGCTACATGGGTAAATTACCATAGCTAACTACATCTGGGAGGTGAAAGAAGAGTCCAGGGGTCCCTGGAGAATAGTTCTAGCAAAACCTGATCTGGACCTAGAGAAGGTAATCAAGCTTATAGTGCTTTGTAAAGTATGTACAAAGGACCAAGTTGCAGCTTCTAAAACCCAGACTTTTCCAAATGGCCACAGATGAAGCCAAGACTCTGGCAGAGTGGCTTTTGTCCCTGCCTGGAATAGATGTTATGGTGAATATAGTACAGGGTAATAGCCTTAGACAACCATCTGAAAGTGCCTGTTGTGACAGGTTGTCCCTTCTTACCTTCACAAGAAATGAACAATTAATCAGAAGATCTGAAAGACTTAACCCTGGTACTACCGTGTCAGAACTGTCTGAAGACGTCCAAGCTATGGAGCAGCCTTTCTCCCTCATTTTACGCTCAGGAAAGAAAATGGGGAGAAGGATAGTTTAGCTTACAGTACACAGTTACCACGTTAGCATAAAAGGATTAGTTCTCCAGGAAACCCTGTCCCTATGGAAAATTAGATAGGGTTGGTTCACCACAAGAGCTTGCAACTCTGACACCCTTCTTGCAGAGATCAGAGCAATCAGTAAATCTGTTTTCCATGTTATGAACCTCAAGTCAGCCAGGTTAGCTGGTTCAAACGGGAAGCATCAACTTCTCCAAAGCAATTTTATTTATCCTTTGTTGACTGAGTTAGTCCCACTAGGTTAGTAGCCTCTTTTCTGGGGAGAACTTTATACTTTCAGGGGAAATTTGGCCAAGGCATCAGAAACTTCTCCCACTCCCTTCAATAGGTACCCAATATGAAGGACGTCTTGAAGAAACTGACCTTAAACCAGGCAGACAAGCAGAAATAGCTAAAAGGTGGGCTTTAACTAAATAATACACCACCAGGTAAAGATCCATTAGATCCAGCTTCATACAGGACCATTTCAATATTAAACCATGATTATAGTGTTCAAGTCTATAATGGCTAAAATAATGGCACACGTAATGCCAAAACTGATAAATATGGATCAATGTGGTTTTGTGGAGGGGAGGTAAACAAATGACATTAACAGAACATTAATGATCCAGAGGGAAGCAGAACATAAGAAAATGATTGTTGGCAGGTCTTGATGAAAGAAAGCATTTGACGGACTAAGCTGGGACTTATGAGCAAGGCAATAGAAGCATTGGCATTTCCTGAAAAAATTATTAGGTTGATTAGGAAGATATATGAGGGATCGGAGGCAAAAATTAAAGTGTGCGGTGTTATTTCTGAATTCCTGCTTGAGCAGAGGATCCAGGCAGAGGTGTCCTCTTTCCTCTGTTATTTGCATTATATTTAGAACCATTGGCAAAGAAAATAAGGGACTCAAATTCAAGGATGCAAGTGGTATGGTAGTCAAGAAAAGCTGGCTATTTGCAAATATTTTATATCTGACAAAACCAGGAAAAACATTACAGTGTTGTGTAACATTCTGAGACCTTTTCATATCTTTTCGGAATGCAAAACTAATGAAGCTAAAACAGGAGCATAGTAGTAAATTACGTATGCACATATGAATTGGCTCAATACTACCCATATTTATGGGGGCATTTATTTAGCAGTGTGGATTAAAATGATTCTGGTGTGGCAGCAAAAGATGTGGGAAGACACTAAACAAAAGATAATACAAAAACTGAGAAAATGGAAGCTTAGTTATAGGATATGTATAGCAAGATACAAGCAGTTAAAATGTTTTCAGTCCCATTGTCTTGCTGTGGTGACCCCTAACAGGGAAAAAGCCGAAAGAAGTCTTTTACACAGGTTAGGCATATTTTTAATCAGAGGAAAAGTTGTGGATAACAATTAATCCAGCTGAAGGACTTTATCTGGGAAGGAGAGACTGCAAGACTCAAGTGGGATAAACTGATTTGTTCCAATAGAACAGAGTGGATTGGGATTACCAGACTTGAAGGGGTATTTTAGAGCTACACAGTTAAGGCACTATACATAGCACAAGCAGAAAACTATAATTCAAAGTGAAAAGAGATGATGATGAAACAGATGGGAAGCTCAAGAAACAAAAAATGGGATTATGGATGCAGACCTTTAAAGAGAGTATCATACAGAATATTACATCTTCAAAGTAGCAGAATGTATCCCAAGAACTAAGCCAACATGGGAATGGAGAAAGGAGATTCTACTGATATCGGATGACTGCAATTAGGAATATATGCCTAATGGAGAAAACCGGCAAAGGAACCAGGGTATTAGAAGCAAATAACTAGACAGATAAAGATATCAAAATGGGAAGACAAGTATTTATTTAGAATGCAGGTTAGAGATGGTCTTCGCTATCAAGTATTGAGAGAATATAGGCAAAGAGAAAAAAATGGGGGGGTCCTAAACAAAAGACCAGCACTGGTAGAGTTTTTAGTACAAACTAGAACAGAAGCTGCCATTAAAAAGGAATAATTAGTAGAGCATACAAAATTAGAAAGGCTCGGGAAGAGATTGGATAAGCAATTCATTAAGAAACAGGAGGATATATGTACATCTCACAAATATGCAACAAAATCTAGATGACTTAGGATTTTTGTTTGGAAATATTTACATAGATATTTTTACACCCCAAGTGGACTCCAGAGAATTTTTTTCTCAGACAGCACATGTTGGAGGTGTAACGGGAAAGATAGGTAACTGGGAATGCAGTGAGTTGGTAGACTAAGGATTCCCTGTGGGATGTACTGTCAGATGCTGGGTGGGCAGATTGGTGTGACTGAGATGATTTTTCTGAGTTACGGTACAGAATCTGAATTGCCTAGACATGGATAAGGTCTTGCTGTGTTTAATTACGGAGCCTGCCAAAAAAGCAATTACTAGAGAATGGAAATAATCTAAACCAACTATACTAGAAGTAGTGAATGTAGTAAGATAAAACGGGAAATGAGATCTTTAGAAAAGGCTAGGAGCAAACTAGAGAGGAAAAATGGGAATTGTGGGAACAATACATACAGGACAGAAATGAGGTTTAAAGAAGGCAGGACTTAAATGAACTATGTAATGTTTGACTCAAAATGATTGGGTAGATAAGCGATGCATAATATTTGCAACTGGGAGTGTCAGTATGGTTTGTGGCATAAAATGCTTGCAACTAGGATTGTGTAGGTGTTTGTTTTCATTTATATAAATGCATGACTGCCTATGTTCTAAGTGGTGGCTTAATAAAGAGGTTTGTTTAAAAAAAACTGCTATACTAAAAAAAAAAAAAAAAAAAAAAAAAAAAACACCAAACCAGCATGGAACATTTCACACAAGTAAGAGAACCAGAGGAATCTCCACAGAATGGGAATTCTGGTTATGGGCAAGGCATGAGACAGAAAATCTCTTCCATTTGGACACGATTTCCTGGTAATGGGTTTCCCGGCCTTCTGCAGAACCCGAAGTAGGTCCTCAGAGAAACAGTGCCTAAAAGGAATCAAAACCTTATCACCACTCTCAGTCTCAGTTGAAGAGTCGACAAGTAAAGATGGATGAAAAACCCATTGTCTTGTATGAGTTAGGTCCATCCTATGAGGTAACATGCAGTGACTGCCCTTGGCTAGGTGCAGAAAAGGGAATCAATGCTTGCCTAGGTCAAAAGGGAGTCACCAGCAAGATTCTTGGAGAGTCTTGCTCTATCCTGAGCAGGACCCTTGGTATGAGACTGAGGGAAGGAGTAGAGAAACATCACCTTCCAGGAAAAAAAGAAAGAGGGGTGCCCACCTTTCATAGGTTCATACTAGGCTATCTGCCCTGAAGCATTTATAAGCCTAGCCCCGAATGAGTTTGGCTTTCACCACCCTTCAATTTGAATTTACCGAACCCTTACTAAGGTTAGTTTACCATGCCTCTGTAGTAGTGACAATGAAGTAATCCCCGGGGTAAACCTACGATCCCCCATCCACTCATCAAGATTCTTCTTGAAGAGAGTCAGTGAGGGGCTCTGTCTAATGTAGACTGGGATTCTATTCCAGAGCAAGGGAAGCCTCTGGGTTATGAATCTGTCCCTCCAACATGTTCTGTTTATTTCTGTGCAGATGTTCAGATCCCTCGAGCGCATAGCTCTAAGGGATTTGGATTTTCTGAGGTGGAGCAAGTTCATTAATTCTGGGTTGGACATGGCTTTATATGTCAGGCATAGGTCGCCTCTAAGTAGGCGGTATGCAACTGAGTAGAGTTGGAGTTCTTTTAACAGGGCCGTGTATGGCATCCGAGTCCTTTGACTCTGAGATACTTTTGGGGTCTTTCTAGTTGCTGCAGGTGTCTGTTAAGATACATCCCAAAAGGGGCATTGTATTCTATTATGGGCCTAATTAGGGCCGCATAAAGGGGCACTATGACCTCCTTCGATCTAGATGTGAATCCTTTCATGATAAGGTGGGCTATGTAGAAAGTTTTTCTAACCACTTTGGCAATGTGGTTATCAAAGCAGAGATTACTATCAACTTGGGTCCGCAGATCCCTAATTACTTCCTCCGTGCTTAGTGGGTTTCCACCTATGCGATAATTTGTGGGTACTTTGTTTTTGCCAAAGGGTATGACTATACACTTTTTGGAGTTAAGATTTAGACCGTGGCTCTGGCACCAGTTGTTTGTCTCTGAGACCTTTTTGAAGGATGCTCGTGTCAGCTGGAAAGTCAATTATGGCTCCCAGTTTGCTGTCATGCCAGAGGACTTGGGATTCTGGTGCAGGAGAGAGGAAGACGTCTGTTCAGAGGGGAGGCAAAAAGATCTACTAGAGAAGATCATCACTGGTGGACAATGTCCAGAAATATCTGTGAAACATCCACTCGTGAACCTGTGTTATACACCTGCTCAGAGTCTGTCAATGTTCTTTTCTGAAGAAATATAAACAGCCCGAAGAGTCACCTGATATTGGGTAGATAGATTCCAAACCTGAAGATCTAGTCTGCACAGAAGGTAGGATCTTGTTCCCTCTAGATTGTTGATATACCACACAACTGTAGTATTTTCTGTGAAGACTGAGTCACCCGGGGAGAAGAGTATGAAAGGCCTGAAGAGTAAGGAGAGCTCTCATTTCCTTAACGTTGATATGGTTCTGACGTCTGATGAATGGGCCAAAGATCCTGAACCTTGAGAAGGACAAAATAATCCCCCTATCCCACATCTGAAGCATCCAAAAAAAGGTGCTGAGAGAGGAATGAGGGCCAAAAAGGAAGCCCTGGGTTCAGAGAGAGTGAGAGATGATTAATCCACAAATGAAGCTCTGTTTTGAGGCATGGAAGAGCTAGGACTACAAACTCTAAAGGATGATAGCGATGAAGCCACACTGACTTGAGGAACCACTGTAGCTTCCTCATATGGGAGTGTGGCTAGAGGGAGCATAGGAATGGTGGAAGCCATGAACCCCAGAGCCCTTAGAAACTCCCTGGCCACAACAGAGACCCAATGAAGAAGGGACTGAAAAAAAGGCAATTAGAGCAAGAGCCTTGGGTGATGGCAGGGAAGCCAGCATATGAATGGTCTACAGCCTGCAACTGAGGAAAACCTTGATCCTGAAAAGGAGCCAGGAAGGATTTCTGAAGTTAATCATAAACCCTAGGTTTTGCAACAGGCAAACAGCATAGCGAAGGTACTGAAGTAAAGTTTCTGGTGAGGAAGTCTGAATGAACAAGTTGTCCAGGCAAGGAAAGATTTACATCCCTCTCATCCTGCAAAAGGCAATCATAGGAGCAAGGTATTTGGTGAAAACCCATGGGGACAGAGAGGACAAAGGGCAAAGCAAAGAACTGAAAATGCAGGGTAGAAAAAAAAAATCAAATATTTCCTGAAATGGGGATGCATCAGGATGTGAAGGTAATCGTCCTTGACATCCAGAGAGACCAGGAAAGCCTGAAGGAGGAGGAAACAAGCATGAAGAGACAGCATCTGAAAGGAAGGGATTCTCAGAAAGGTGCCGATCTGATAAAGGTCCAGAACGGGCCTTCAGGTGCCTTCTTTCCTGGGAAATACTCAGGAATACCCCCTTCCCTTTCTGAGGAGCGGAAACTGCTTGAATGGTGCCTTGAGACAATTGCCCCTGAAGTACATCCGGAAAGAAAGGCAGCTGCTCCTGAGGTGGCTGGGGAACACCCAGAAAGGGAGGAAGGAATTTCCACACCATGAAGTATCCCTAACAGATTATGGGCAGAACCCAAGAATCCTGAGTGATCCTTAACCAGCTGGGAAGAGACAGGGAAAAAATGGAGACAAAGGAACCCGACTTAGAATAGAGGGAAGCAGATGGACAGAACCTGGCTTGAAAAAGGAGGCTTCTGAGTAGAAGTCTGAGTACACTTAGGAAGAGCCAGTCTAGAACCCTTTTTACCTTTGGAAGGAGGGCAAGACCGTCTGCACACAAAGGCAGGCTTAGAGGGATAATTTACCTGGAACTTTGGAATAGCAGACCAATGTTTCAATTCCTGCAAGGCCTTACCTTTATACTGAAGAGACCTAAAGGTAAACAGCCGCAGAACCAAATAGGTTCTTATCAAGAGCATCATCCAACAATGTAGCCTTATCAGGCAAAGGCTGGAGATGAAGCCAGGAGTAATGTCTCAAAACAGAACCAAAAGCAACAGCCCTACAGGAGGCATTAGCTGCATCATAACTACATTTAATAGAGTGGTGAGCTACTTGAGAATTAGAACCCAATAAAGAAAGGGTCGAGGCCTTCCCTTCAGAATCATGGACCTCAAAGATAGCTTGGGAAACCTGAGAAAGAAGGGCTAAAACATACCTAGCCGTATGGGTCTGGTAATTAATAACCCAAAAGGCCTAACTGGCAACAGTATATACCTTCTTGCCTAACCATTCCATAGCTCTACTGCCCTTATCTGAAGGAAGTAGTTTAGATGGCAAAAGTTTTGATAGTTTGTCAGAACAGACAGACACTACAGCAGGATCAGCGGAAGGACATTTATACATGAACTTACAATCAAGGCACCTTGTAAAATCTGATTTCTTAGGGGCTGGAAGTTGAGAAAACAGGGCCACAGAGGCTGCTAAAGAAGCATATAGAAGGGCAGCAAAGACTGACGGTACAGCAAACAGCTTAGGATACTCCATCTGGGGGAGCTCAAAATATCTCTTGAATGCCAGAAACTTAATAGTCCCATTTAAAATATTCCTTCATAAAAGATATACTTCCAAGGGAGAGTTTGGGCTAATAGTCTTCCTCCTCACAGCCATAATCCAAGTGAGAATGGATCCGAAAGGAATATACCAAAGACTCCTCCGCAGAATTCAATTCCTCTTCAGAGAAGTCCCGTCTCTGGGCCTCTTGAGTGGATGACCAAGGGGGAGCAGGAAAAGAAACTCCATGGGGGGCTTTAAAGCCATCAGTGCATTAAATAACCCATAGGTACAATCCTGCCATTCCTGCAGGGGATCTTTAGGAGCAGGGGGAAACGTGCTTGTTTTTTTGCTTTAACTTTTGAAGGATGCCCGCCTTAAAAACCCTACATGGTTCAGAACCTTGCCTATACTCAAACATAGCGGTAATCTCCTCCCGAAAAATCATCTGCAGTATTACCCCAGACCCTCTGAAATAATGAGCCAAGGTTCCCCCTCAACATCCAGAGCAGACTTTTACAGATCATTCAAGGACGTGTGAGAGGTTGGATCCATGCCAGCCTTCGATAGGGCCGTGGCAGAGTAATCCAACATAACCAGGCAATTCTCTAGGCTTTCACCAGCCTTGAGAGAGATGTCCAGAGGAGGCACGACAACAGCCAAATTAGACTCAATTTTCTTGGCCTTTTGCTTTGCAGTCAGCTGACCTTCAGGACAGGATGATTGTGTCACAGCTCTCTATCCCAACAACTTAACACACATTCTCCAGGTAAATGGACAATGAGAAGCCAGGACTATATATGGTCTCATGGACAAATGCTTGGCAGACAGAAAAATGCATATGGTTGCGAGAAGCACACAAAAAGAAGAGACACTGTCTGCGATGATCCTTACAGGGAATTTGCCTCCTACACTGACATTTTCCCTTGCTGGATGGCATGGAAACCCACAAAACAGAAATATAGGAAATCCAAACAGGGCATTTGCATGAAACAGGGCTTGGTAAACAGCACAGGAGTGTTCAGACAGATTATCAAGGATGGCATTTGGACTGGCGGCAAAATTATTCTAAAGCATGTATGTCTGTATGTCACCTTTATCCCAGACACCTTAAGCAGTGAGCATACATGTGACTTATGACAGCTATAAAAACCTTAAGGCTTTGGTATACTGGCTGAATGTTGGGCAACCCTCGACAGGGAATCCCTTCTGTCGAGAATGCTGTAAGTGATATGGAATGACATTCTATTTCCTAGGCATCCACTGTAAATGGGCAGTCAGGAACAATTAGTTGAGAAATGTTTAAGCCACACCTGAACAATCCTGCATCCTTCACTGAAATCTTGAGTTGTTAAAGCTTGTCACCACTTTTTAGATTTGTGCAGACTGCATTCAGCACAGAGTTCAAACTCAGGCAACTTGGACAAAAAGCTCAACACCCCACTTGATCTTGATATTACATGACCTTGAAATTTGTATATTTCAGAAAATGGGATGCACAAGACTATGTGCCTCCCAATAAAAACTGGGATGAGATGTTTTGTTTGCAGTACAGTGTCTAGGCATTTAAGTTTTAGGTTGTTTTACTTACACCATTCAGAGTTCCAATTAAACAAGACTTGCTTCATTATACTCACTTAAGTATTTCCCACTTGTATTACCCAATCAAAGTGCAATTCAGGCCGTAACACATTTAATGAAACGTTGCCCAAACATTCTAGCCACATACCTGAATGTGGTGGAATATTTGGTCACTCTTCTACACGTAGAAATGCAGCACCCCAAGTATGAAACAGCTTAGAGAAATTCCAATTGCAGCCATCCGGTACAAGGACACTGCTTTGTAGAGGTGAGCCTAAAGAAACACGCTTTTGGTCCAGAGTCCAAGTGTTTCTTTCTGCTTGTTTGCCTCATACTCCACATTGCTAGACTGAACCAACAGAACATTACACACCGAATGATCTTAACACACCTGTGCCAATTCTGTCAAGCAGGGAGTATGGCCTAAAAGCTGTTCCTGACAAGTTTCATAACTGATCTGACGGTGCAGCTGTTTAAGATGCATATCCTTGGTCTAAAGAATTTCTTTAAGCTTATAAACCTATTACTTTTCATAAACTGCGGATAAGAGGAGTTCGCAGCAAGCATTGACAGTGGAACACAGGGACAGCTACAGACTTGGGGGTTGTGGTGACATTTATGTAGGTGCTACGTTTCAGGTGACATGCAGCAACAGAAAATCACAGTCTAAACCCAGCTCATCCTCTAAAAACATCTTGAAAAATAAAATCCTATTTATAAAAAGCATTAAATGCCAATTGCCAAAATTCTAGTTTGCCACAGCTTCAGTCACTATCATATACACGATAAACTGCAATGCAACAGTATTTCATTACACATTAAAATATACAGAGAAAAAACATAACCATTTAAAATGACATCTACAGTAATGCTCGTCTAGTAGCAGTTTAACAGTGAAAGTACCTTTCTCCTGTTGAACAGATTGGTAGTTTTCTTCTAGCAGCCGGATTTCATTTGAAAGTTTCTCTTCTTTCTCTTTTAGTATGTGCTTTAGGTTTGTAAGCTCCTCTTTTGTCTGTCTTGCAAGCTCGTCAGAATGCATAAAGTCTTGCTTGTGCTTCTCAACTTGTTCAGAAAGTTGGCTGCAGAAAAAACATTGGCGGTTTAGACCTTTTCAAGTTTTAGCAACTACGTCATCACTGATAATTAACCTACTAAAGTAGGTGTAAACATCAATTAGAAGTGGTGAGGTTAGACACTTTTTGGATACCACTGGAACAAAAATGTCTACACATTCAACATTTATGAAAACTACATAGCTACTCAAATCACTTCATCTTCAACATGGTGTTCTACAGTGGGTAAATGTTTAAGATTGCTCTTTCTGTATTCCCAACATGTCAGAAGTTCAATCTTTCCTCCCTCCCATGCTACAGGGCATATTTATCTCCAACAAAATGCGATTCACTTCTCTGAATGATTGGTTTAACCACTACACCCCGAGCAAGCACAGCATGCTGCACAGAAAAAGTACAGTTGTGTACACTTACCATAAATGTGGATGTTCGAGTGTATTCACTGTTGCAGTCATTACATTTCGGTTACCTGCCTGCAGGTAGCCCTCAGCCGGCCTGAATATCAAAGTCTTGGATTCCTGCATCGGATGCTATCTCTTCTTCCATGACGTCAGGTCGTCAGGGGTATAAAACATGCAGCCGATGACATTACTTCCGTTTTTCTTGCCCCAGATGTCAGGTGCCCCCATAATGGAAAGCAATTATAGGTTAGGATACACCACCAACAAAAAGCAAATACACCAGAAAGCTGAAATACACTAAACAAGATGAAAAGTAGAGCCAAGAGAAGTCAGGGGGGCTGGAGAGAAGGTAACCAGGACTGCAACAGTGAATACACTCAAACATCTACATTTATGGTAAGTGTACAGAACTGTACTATGTTCTTCATGTTTCACTGTTGCAGTCATTGCATTTAGGTTGATTCCCAAAGCTAAGGAAGGGAGGAGGAGGAAGTTAGAGAGCATTAGGACCAGCTATTAAGCCCTGCAAAAATGCAGTGGCAAAATCAGCTCTGGATATAGAAAAAATAGGCATGTGATAATGCTTGGTGAAGGGTATTGTACAGAGCTCCAGGTAGCAGCTTCTAGGATGTCCCTGGTAAGGACTCCTCTAAGAAAGGCTGCAGAGATAAGTGCAGCCCTGGTGGAATGTGATCTTACTCCCTGTGTGGTAGGTTTTCCATGGTGCTTATAGCAGAAATGAATGCAATGGGCTTTCCACTTAGAAATGGTTTGCTTTGAAATGGCCTTCCCCTCTGCCCCTGCAGCAAAGCCAACTAGCAGCTGTTCAGATTTTCTGAGAGGCTTAGTCCTGTCCAAATAAAATCTAAGTTGCCTGTGCATGTCCAAAGAGTGCAGTATTCATAGGTTGGTACTAGGCTATCAGCCCTAGGGCCTATACAAGCCTAGCCATAACAATTCCCTGGCTATTTCTTCCCAAACTATTTACTTCCCTGGACCCCTGTCTAGCAGGGCGACCGACGTGATCCCCGGGGTGAATTTCCTTTCTCCCATCCAATCGTCAAGGTTCCTTTTGAAGAGGACCAAAGAGGCACTCTGCTTGACATGTATGGACAATCTGTTCCAGAGTCTGGGGAGTCTCTGGGTCAGGAACCTATCCCTCCAGCATGTTTTGTTGACTGTGATGACGAGGTTTAGATCCCTGGAGCGTGTGGCTCAGAGGGATTGGGATTTCTTTAAGTGTCGCATGCCCAACAGCTCTGGGTTTGACATGGCCTTGTATGTTAAGCAAAGATCACCTCTGAGTAGACGATATATGACAGAGTATGCTGGAGTTTTTTTAAGGCAGTCAGCGTAGGGCATCTGCTTTAGGCCTGTGATTCTTTTAAGTGAGGTATTTCTGTGGCCTTTCCAGTTGTTGCAGATGTCTTGAGAGGTACATACCAAACGGGGCGTTGTATTCTATAATGGGTCTAATGAGGGATGAGTAGTGGGACAATGACCTCCTTTTTCTGGATGAAAAGCCCTTAGTGATGAGGTGTGCCACATAGGATTTCCTGACTGTTGTGGCGATGTGGTTATCAAAGGGGAGGCCACTGTCCACCTGTGTACCTAAGTCTCTTATCACACTTTCAGTGTTTAGTGTACTGCCACCTATATGGTAATTCATTGATACATGCTTTTTCCCCAAAGGGGATAACTATACATTTCTTTGCAGTGAGCTTGAGCCCATGGCTCTGGCACCAAGCATCTGTTTCTGTAAGGCCCTTTCGTTTTGTTGATTTGTGAAAAAAGTAGGCAAATGAATGGACTGATTAAGGGCCACACTACACACTACCGTGGGCATAAAAGGAAGGATTGGTCCTGAGGGACACCCTGTCTGCAAGGAAGATGATGAATGGCTCCACTGCCATGAGGGCCTGTAATTCAGACACTCTTCTTGCTGAAGTGATGGCTAGAAGGAAGGTTGTTTTCCAAGAAAGGAATTTCAACTCTGCAGTTGCAGCTGGCTCAAAAGGAGGTAGAGTGAGATTCTCCAATACAAAGTTAAGGTCCCAGGCTGGAGTAGGGGCTCTCCTGGGTGGTCTTAAATTTTTGGCCCCTCTGAGGAATTGCTTTAGCAGGGGAAGAGAGAAGGGTGGTTCAGTATTATAATGAGCTGAAATGGCAAAGGCATGAATTTCAATTGACGAGAAGGAAAGGCCCTTGTGCAGCATCTGTTAAATATTGAAGAATATGCAGTAAGCTGGGCATCGTTGTGCCCATCCCCTGAGTCTGGCTCCAGGAACAGTATCTTTTCCACTTTCCAGCATAGGATTTTCTAGTACTAGGCCTCCTTGCCTCCAGGATAACATCTAGCACCTATTTACTGAGGGATGTTATTGGAGAGATCAAGAAATTAGCCAGGCTGCAAGGTTCAGGGATTGAAGTTGAGGGTGCAGAATCTGGCCCTCCTGCTGGGACAGCAGGGAAGGGGCCTGAGGTAGGTGCCATGGTTCCAGCAGTGACATTGCGCAAGAGGGGGTACCACTGTTGGCGTGGCCTGTCTGGTGTAATCAGTATTACCCTTGGTTTGTCCTGTTTGATCTTTATCAGACCTTTTGAGAGGAAAGGCAGAGGGGGGAAAGGCATAACCTGAGAGGCTTTCCCCAGGTGAAGGACAGGGCATCCACTTTCCAAGCTTGACTGTGGGAAGTTCTTGTGCAGAATTTGTCCAATTGGTAGCTGAGGGGAGGTAAACAGGTCTATCTCTGGATTCTCCCATTTGTTTCTCAAAAGGTTGAATATCTTTGCTTTCAGTTTCCACTTGTGTTGGTCCATGAGATTTCTGCTTCAGTCATCTGCCAGTGAATTTAGCTTGCCTGGCAGGAATTGAGCTTGTAAGTGCACTTGGTAGCTCAAGGCTGTGTTCCACAGAGCCATGGCTAGTCTGCAGAGAGGGTACAAGTGGGTTCCCCCCTGCTTATGTACCACATAAAAGTGGTGTTGTCGGTCTTTACCAATAATTGTCCGGGAAGAATGTGGTCCTTGAAGGCTGTCAGGGAATTCCGTACAGCTAACATTTCTTTTTGATTGATATGCAGGTGCATCAGACTCTGGTTCCATTTGCCCTGAATGCACTGTCCTGCCAAGTGAGCCCCCCCATACATAGTCTGATGCATCTGTTAGGGTTTGGGTGGCAGGGGGTAGAGTAAATGGGAGCCCCTTGTTGTGGTAGTAGGCCTCTACCTACCAAAGAAACTCTGTCTTTATGCAAGGAATGATAGGAATCCATTCCAGGTCCTGGGAATGTTGACACCATAGGCTTTTTAGATAGCATTGTAGTTTCCTCATATTCAGTCTTTCATATGGAATTAGTAGAATGCAAGAAGCCATGAACCCCAAGGCTTGCAGGAGTTTCCTTGCAGAAAGCTGGGTCTTTGTGGCCAGTAGTTTGAAGTAGGCTGTCAAACTTGTTTCTCTGGCATGAGGTAAGCCATCTGGAAAGTTGTGTTCAAGCTTGCTCCCAGGAATACAATTTGTTAGCAGGGTACTAGATGAGATTTCTTTTCGTTTATGGTGTTACTCCAATGAGGTTAGAAGTTTCTTTACAAATGCCAGATGTTTTAGTAGCATGTCCTGGCTTTCTGCCAGAACAAGACAATCATCCACTTATGGGTATATTTGAATAATTTTCCAGCAAAATGCAATGACTGGAGCTAGACACTAATACCCTGGGCGCAGCAGATAAGCCAAAGGGAAGTGCAGAGAACTGATAGTGCATGGAGCCTGCTCTGAAGCGTAGGTATTTCCTGCAAGATTCCCTTATTAGAATGTGCAGGTAAGCGTCCTTTAAGTCTAAGGTTGCCAACCAGGCATCTTTGCCTAGCATAGGAAGCAGCTGTTGAAGTGTTAGCACTTTGAATTTTGGGATTACCAAAAAGGTGTTTAGAAAAGAGAGGACCAGGACAGGACGCCAGGAGCTGTCTTTTCTGGGTACCAGGAAAAGTCTTGAGTAAAAACTTTGTCCCCTTTCATCTGCTGGGACAGGCTGAATAGCCCTGATAGTTAAAAGAGGGAGAACCTGCTGTTAAGCCTCTGCCCACTGATTTGGGGGTAGGTCTGGCCAACCGTTTGGGGTTAGTAAGGTGCGGAAGTGGAATCTGTATCCTAGGAAAACTATTTAAAACCCATTTGTCCTGGGTAATGAGTTCAGTTTTTTTGCAAGCAGGGCGATCTTTCCCCCTAAGGGAGCAGGCAGTTGAGCAGGGTTTGGAAGGTTTAAGGTTAAGTCATTGTGACATTTTTCCATAGGGGGGGGTGTCTTACTATTTCCAGCTTTGGAAGTGGAAGCCCCCCCCCCACTGCTTAGACCTGCGAGTACCTCGAGTCTGTAAGCCTAGGTGGTCTGTTGTTCCTGGGTTTGGACTGAGAAGGCCTGGAAGAGACAGGAAAGGACCAATTCTTAGAAGGCCAATGCCTGCTAAAGCTAGGAGGCTGTACTTGCAGGAAATCTGTAACAGTTTGCAAGATTTAGCTTTTTCCTCCATCTTTTTAAGGAGTTCTTCTGCTTTGTTGCCAAACAGGCATTCTTGGTTTAGGGGAGCATCCAGTAATTTAGCTTTAACATGACCTGGCAAATTTTGCTCCTTAAGCCAAGCATGCCTTCTAAGTACAGACCCAGTGACAGCAGCCCTGCAAGATGCTTTTAAAGAGTCAAAACCACATTGCAGGTTATGTTTACCAACTTGTTCAGCAAAATGCATTAAATCCTGTAATTCATTTTCAGCACAGTCTGGAATCAACATCATTTTCTGTTTATGTAGTCCCATAATATGCTGCTGATATGAAACTGGCAGTTTAAGGCCCTAATGGCCAAAGTAGCAGAAGTGTATACCTTCTTACCCAATCTGTTCAAGGCCCTGGAATCTCTATCAGAAGGGGTAGGGTTTTTGGCAGTAGTAGCCTTAATGCCTTTAGGTCCTTGGGAAATGGTCTCTGTGTCCGCAGTAGGATTCTTGAAGAGGAACTTGTGAGTCAGGTACTCTAATATCCGTCAGGCTTCCTGGGAGCTGGAGGTAAAGTGTCTGGGGCCAGGCTAGAATCTAAGAAGGCATCATCTACAATGTCCAGGACAGGAGGAATAGCTAAAGGCCTGTGTTGACAGAGGAGTAAGAATTCCCTAAGCCTCTTTTTGGAGTCAGAGTAATCCTGGTTTTCCCAACGGATATGCTCCATAAGAATGTGCAAGGTTTCACCAAAAGAAAAATCTTCTGGAGGGGATGCAGACTGAATGGAATCCTCTGCATCGGAATCCTCACAGGTAGAGAAGGGCAAATCCCGGTAATCAGAAGAAACAAATTTCAGACTCCTGATCAGAAGAATCTGAAGGAAAATCAGTTCTAGGTCTCCTAGAGGGTGAAGGCTGGCTTCTGCTAATTAAAGTAATAAGGTCTTCAGCCATTATTTGTTTTGTAGGCATATGGGCCTGACCATGCAGTTTGGACGTCTGATTTCTAGGCGTGGGTCGAGTTTTAGGCCTTGAAGAAGAAGATGGCATCAGTTTGAAATGCAAGTCAGTAGGCCTGAATACACCCTTAAAAGCCGGTGCCTGCACAGCGGCTCTGGACCCATCCAAGGCAGAGACATATACAGGTTCCATAATCGAAGAAGCATATCGCAGCATACCAGACTCTGAATGGATCTCAGTAGAGGCCTGCGAATCTGAAGTAGCCGGTAACAGGGGCTGCGAAAGCACCTCACTGAGTACCAGCAAACTGGCGACTAGCTTAATGGAAACGTCGTCGGCAGCTTTGGACCTATGCGATCTGTCTATTTTTTTTCAGAATGTCGGTAGTCAGATGGTTTACAGAAGCCATTTCTGGATAGTTGAACAGAGTACTAAAATAATTTACTGCAAAAAGAAACAGACGACAAATAGTCCAGGAGTTGAATAAGGAACAAAACAGACAGTGAGGGACGTTGTGGTCTTGGGCCTAGGCAAGGAATGTAGTACGAATGAAAATCTTTAGGAGGTATTTGCTTTCCACAGGTAATACAATTGTTAACTTTTACTGACATCGGTTAAGAGCAAGAAAAAGGATCCCCAACGGGGCTTTTTTGAAGACTTCGGTTCTGAAACTCGAAAATGAAAATTTCAGGAATCTGCCAACCAGCACTTGCTAACTGCTTCTGCTTCGGGCGCCGCACGGCAAGAAAGACTGATGTAATGGCATCGGTTACATGTTTTATACCCCTGACGTCGTGGAAGAGACTACATCCGACGCAGGAATCCAAGACTTTGATATTCAGGCCGGCTAAGGGCTACCTGCAGGCAGATAACCCAAATGTAATGACTGCAACAGTTAATCACGAACAACATCTGCAAACAAGCAATATAAAATTACTTTCCTAACTTGCAGGCAAATCCCACCTAAGCTGAAGGAGAGGATAACCAGACAATACAAAAGTAAACCAGATGATCCAGCGAGTACATAACCACTAGAAGACTCCAAGAATTGACATCCACCAGTTGCTGGTGGAGCTATAAATATAATCCAATAGTTAAAACTCAAATACCTGCCATGTAGACATTTTTGAAGAAAGCACAAAAATCATCAAAACCCCTGTTTAAGGCTCTGAAGCACAAAGACTAAAGGTACAGCACCTGAATAAGAACACCCTTCTCCAAGGAGCATGCTTCACAGCCTCAAACCAATCAACTGCTACTGCATTAGATGATTAAAGATCCTTTTGTGATGAGACTAGATGGACTTACTGCACAATCAACAACTGGAATACTTTCCAAGAAGCTCCTGCACTCAGATATACACCCAATGATAATGCATGCAGTAATGACATGAGGTAACTACATCAGCTTGCTCATATAACAGAGCCTGCTCGTTCAAACCTTTACCACTAGTAAAATGATAATTTATAATAAACAAAAAAAAAAAAGATATAGTAAATACAAGAAAACTCAACAGCAAATTCCAGTAGGGAAAAACGACAGTGAGATAAAGAGGTTTTAGCAGCAGACATGAATAATCAACTAATGTTGTAATGACCCTAACCTATTTGACATCAAACTTAAAATCAGAGGTTCTACAAAGACCAGCATTAGGGACCTAAAGCTAAACCAATGACTCTCTAGAGGGAGAGAAGTTCCTTGCATAACAGACTCGCACTATAGAAAGTTACCAGTACAGGTCAAACAAAACTGCTTTGCCTACGTTTAAGGCTGGTCTTGATTACTGATGTAAATTTGTCTGCTCATCCAGTCATGTCATGTACAGCACTTCTTGATTTGAGAGGCAAGCACTATTAAGTGCATGAGAACAGTATAAATATTTAAGCATTTAAAGCTGTATATGGCTAGGCATCTCATGGTCCTCATGATTACTTGCCTAGTGCTGTTCCTATACTTTTATATCAAAGAGTATCCTCCAATTTGTCCAACAGTTGGGTTGAAACAAGCAGTAAAGCACCTGTCCCCAAGGCAGGACTGAAAACAATCCACAGATAACCAAAAGAGGTGCCATGTGAAACACCTAAACAGAATGAAAAACACAATAGCCAGAAGACTGATGAGGTATGTAGCATTAGGCCCAAAGGGTAACAGTATCCAGGAAAGCATGAAAGCTCTAAAAACAGCTAGTCCCCAAGATATGTGTAACACCTCACTGATGGTGCAAGAAAATATTTCCAGAGATGTAGAAAACATTTACCCAAGAAAACAAGCTTTATAGCAGAATTCCATCATTTCTTCCAACTACCAGTCAGCAGAAGGAAAAGGGATCTTGTCCTGTAGTAGCAGACTAGATCAGAGATGAGAAAGCCAACCAGCTATAATGGGGAAGGAAAGGTGGATGACAGAAAAAAGTAGTGGAGCCCTCAGCAAAGGAAGTACCAAAGGATAAATTCACACACTGGGCCAAGAGCATTATAAATCAAGGCAAATCTGTTGGGTTGCAACTTTGCCCCCCACCATGGAACAAACATTGGAAAAAAGACAGCAGCAGTCCCAGGTGGAGCAGCTGCTAGGTAGCAAGCCAGACCACAGCCTCCCCTTTGTCAGGAACGGATACTGCTTTGTCAGAAGTGGATTCTTAGAACCTTGATCACTTACTATTCTGGCAAGATGGGAGAAAATATGCCTCAACTCCTGCACTGTGGAGGGATGACAGCAGCAGTCGTCCAGAACCTTTGCGATGCCTGCAAGGACCACATGTATGCTTCTTTTCATGTAGAAAATCTCAGGTGGAGTCCAAACAGAAGTCTTCCAAAGTAGCTCCCAGACTCTACCATAGGAACCAGCAAAAAGGGCCTTATAGTAACCAGGCACCTTAAGCACGTCAGAACC
Source organism: Protopterus annectens (assembly GCF_019279795.1). Lineage (NCBI taxonomy): Eukaryota > Metazoa > Chordata > Ceratodontiformes > Protopteridae > Protopterus > Protopterus annectens. The sequence continues at coordinate 1,057,430,601 of NC_056733.1, forward strand.
CACTCTGGAAAATCAAACTGGAGATGCCTCTGGACAGACCCCAGGGGAAATTCCATAAGTCAAAGGAAAGGAAATGTTTATCCACTCAGCCTTTCAAGATGTTCAGATAGGAAACGCTGCATCCCTCGCTGAAAGGTAGGGGTGAACTAGGCCAAGGATTAAGAATCTCCAAGAACAAACAGCAACAGAGCCACATTTGACTGTAGTAAATGCTTCACAACCTTGGAACACAGATTCCATAATTCTAGTACTGGATTTCTCAAGATTTTTGTTAACTCCTCAGCTGTGTCCTTAAACTGAGACAAATGCCTCCAGTATGGATGCTCATACGTTTGGCAATTAGGAGCTCTAAAAACTAGGACTGCAGTCCAAGATATTACATTGTCATTAGCTAAGAGAGCTCCTGATGGAAGACCTAATAAATCCAGTGTTTGCATACTCATCCAACACAGTCAGTTTTTTTTTTTTTTTTTTTAAGATATTTGCAGGAATCCAAAATCTTGTAAAAAGCCAGGTGGTTTCCTGGAGGAAGGATGAGCATCAGAATCCAAAGGTGCACTACTAACTGCATCCAAGGTTCTCATAACTTGATGCATGTCTAAAGGGTTTGGCCTGGACACACCCAGGTGAACCCTGTCACTCATCTGGTCAATAGAGAACTTTATCATTTAAAACTATCCTTTGTAAAACAGAAAGCTAACTCATCTAGTAGGAAGGCACAGGGCAAGATGGTCTTAGTATATGAATTGTTTATAGGTTATTAGGCTAACAGCCCTAGAGCTCTTACAAGCCTAGCCATGTTAATACAGAGATGCCTCAATTGCCCTTGGTTAGATGGATGTAATTTGCAGAGCAAGTCTGAAACACAGACTTCCCCAGTCCACATGAGGGACATGGGTGCCACCACTGGGGTGAATTTGCGGTCTCCCATCCGTTTGTTCAGGTTGCGCTTGAATATGGTACGTGAGGAGCTCTGCTTCAAATGAAATGGAAGTTTATTCCAGAGTAGCAGCAATCTCTGGGAAAAGACTTGTTCATATGTTAAACGCCTTCATTTAGTACAAGCCTAGCCAACAACCAGAGGTCAGAATCAAACCCTGTATCTTGTGATTATGAGGTTAAGACCTTAACAACTGTGAAGCTCCTCCAAGAAAGCATCAAGCTTTATATCAGAGTCCCATCATTTCTTCAAACTACTTCAAGTTAGCAGAAGGAAAAAAGATAGTTCTGAAAAAGTGGATGACTACTTCAGAAATGAGAAAGCCTACCAGCTGTAATGGGTAAGGAAAGGTGAATGACAGTAAAGTGGTGGAGCCACCAACAAATGAAAACATTTGGCCCACTTCATTTTCTTGGGAGAGATGTCTCCCTTGATACGAGTGGCCCAGACACCAACTCTTATGAAGATAGCTGCATATTAACTGTACAAAAGATGTCATAACCAGTTCCCGAACTTTAGATTTAATATGGATGATGTCAAACTGAAAGCAAATGTCCTACCTTTCTAGGGAAAAAAAAAACACCTTGTCAGACTAGTAGTTGGAAAGGGAGTTTTACCACAGCTAGATTATGGCTTCCTATTACTACCAAAGCCTCAAAGGAAAAACATCTCTGCAAACCCTATTCAAATATGTAAACTGATCACATTACCAACCCCAAGAGAGAACATCCCTGCTTATCCTTTACTAAAGCAAAAACCAAAATGGCCACCGCAACTACTGGCATAAACCATTTAATAAAACAGAAGTGCTTTCGTGTTCACAAAACGCATCTTCAGATCGATTTCATAATACAAGTATTCATTTTAAAAAAAACTACAGTCTAATCACAATTTAGAAAATGACATTCATTACCCCTAAACCAATCACAATAAATCAAATATTAAAATATTAAAACAAATAATGCCCCTTTAAGGCTGGTTTTAAGGAAATACAAACATTCAACATGGGATATTTATCTGCTTGTAGTCTTAGGATCTAATCCAACTAGTCTCTCAGTATAATTAACTAGATCGCACCTCTGGTATTCTAATACATTGTAGCACCTTAAAAAAAAAGGAATGCCCCTTATTTTTATGTATTTGGCTAGAGCATGCCTTTCATTGTTGGTCCTAATATCATATAGATGCCTCAAGATCCTATTTTAAGTATCTTATTTGTTTTGCCCTCATAAAAAACAATCACAGAGCATGCAGATAGCTAAAATAAATAACATGCTGACAGTCAGCATAATGTTTAGGCTGAAATGTGCAATTATATCTAGGATGTTTAAATATCTGATTTCTCCTGATCACTGAAAACGCCTGCAGTAGCGTTGTCGCCTCACAGTAAGACGCTGTCCGGTTCGACTCAGCTAGAGCATCTTCTGCGTGGAGACATGCGTGAATGGGCGTACCTTCGTTGAAGGTTGTGTTAGGTCTGGCAACTCAGCACGTAAAAATCAACTGCCAATCATTAGCAGACTGGAGTTCCCCTAACCGGGAAAAGCCGAAAGACACACACACTGAAAACTCCTGACACGAACGGCACGCATATAGATACCACCCTGGAATTAATCCTCAATTATGTTGTTGCCTATAGAAAGGGACAAGTAAAGTAAACCATATTTTTCATCTAGTCATTGCCCTGACAGATCAAACCTACATAGCCCACACAGAAACTCCAAGGTTAGATTTGCCATCAATTATACCAATGATATAAATTCTATATGCAGTATCATATGCAGGACTTGGATATTCTTAATAATGGATAACAAAATAGCTGGGATAGTTGGTAATATACCCTGCCTTCTTTTCAAGAGCTACCATAATTTAAAAAGTCAACTGTGTCATATTGAGAGAAATAATTTGAGGATCAATTCCTGGGTGGTATCTAGAAGAATGGGCTCATCTGCTTATATTAAGACTAAATGAAAGGAATGCTCTAGCTAAACATATAAATGAAAAAAGGGGCATTCCTTTTAATGTGCTACAATGTTGTTGTTGTGTCTTTCGGCTTAGGGGTCGCCACAGCGGAACTCCGGTCCGCTAATGTTTGGTAATGGATTTTTACGTGCAGAGTTACCAGCCCTGATGCACAACCTTCAAGGAAGGCACGCCCATTCACGCATGCCTCCACAAAGAAGACGCTCTAGCTTAGAATCGAACACAACATCTTGCTGTGAGGCGACAACGCTACTTCAGCACCACGCTACAATGTATTAGTTCAAATACCAGAGAGAGTAATCTAGTTAATTATACCGAGATAGTAGAGCTGGATTGGATCCCAAGACTACAGGCAGATAAATATCCCGGGTTGAATGGTTGTATTTCCTTAAAACCAGCCCTAAAGGGACATGGTTTGTTTTAAGGTCATTAATACTTTTTATTGCTTTATTGCGACTGTTTCAGGGGTAATGAATGTCACTTTCTAATTTGTGATTGGACTAGAGTTTTTTTTTTTTTTTTTTTAAAGGAATACTTTTGTATTATGAAATTAAAATGTTTATGCTAATAGTTGTGGTGGCCATTTTGTTTTTTGCTTTATTTTATGCTTTAGTTTACAGTGGCTGCTTTGGTTGCTGGTTGACCTTTTTTTTAATGCTTATTCCTAACTAAACTAAATGGCTTTTCTTAAGTGAAATATGCACACACATCCTTGCCTGCCTAAACTAACAATGAAAGGAATGCTCTAGCCAAACATATAAATGAAAATAAGGGGCATTCCTTTTCTTTTGAGGTGCTACAATGTATTAGTTCAAATATCAAAGGGGGTGATCTAGTTAATTATACTGAGAAAGTCGAGCTGGAATGGATCCCAAGACTACAAGCAGATAAATATCCCGTGTTGAATGGTTGTATTTCCTTAAAACCAGCCCTACAGGGATGTGGTTTGTTCTAATGTCATTTTAATATTTGCGTTATTGTGATTGTTTTAGGGGTAATAAATGTAATTTTCTAATTTGTGATTGGACTATAGTTTCTTAAAATAAATACTTTTGTATTAAGAAATTGATCTGAAGAAGCATTCTGTGAACGCGAAAGCACTTTTTTTTATTGAAAGTGCTATGCCAATAGTCATGGTGGCCGTTTTGGTTTTTATTTCATATTTTAGTTTACAGTGTCTGCCTTTGGCTGCCTGCTGACTTTTTTTAATACTTATTCCCAACTAAACTAAATGGCTTTTCTTAAGTGAAAGATGCACATTTATCCTTGCCTGCCTTAACTACCAACTCTTACTCGAAAGACTCCTTTTCTAGCCAGCTTTCAAAAAAAATCACCATCCTCTCCATACTGTAGTCACAAAATTCCAGTCCACCAACCTCAGTTTCTATTTAATAGGTTCATAGGTTCATAGGTTCATACTAGGCTATCTGCCCGAGGGCATTTACAAGCCTAGCCCATCGTTTTGTGGCTTAGGCCACCCCTTTAGTATGGGGAACTATACCCATTATTTTTCTGTGCCTCTGTCGAGCAGTGACACTGAGGTAATCCCTGGGGTATATCTGCGATCTCCCATCCATTGGTCAAGATTTCTCTTGAACAAGGCCAGCGAGGTGCTCTGCCTCACATGTACCGGGATTTTGTTCCACAGCATAGGAGTCTTTGGGTGATGAATCTATCCCTCCAGCACGTCCTATTAATAGCCGTGTCAAGGTTTAAGTCTCCCGCCCTTGTGGCTCTGATGGATCTAGATTTTTTGAGGTGAAGCATATTCATCAAATCTGGGTTTGACATGGCCTTGTATGTTAGGCAAAGGTCACCTCTGAGCAAGCGTGGCGACTGAATAGAGCTGGAGTTCTTTCAGTCGGGCAGCATAGGACAGATTTTTGAGACCCTTTATCCTTTTGGTGAGGAACTTTTGTGGCCTCTCCAGCTGCTGCAAGTGTCGGGTCAGATACATTCCGAATGGGGCATTGTACTCAATCATTGGTCTGATGAGTGATGAGTAAAGGGAGACTATGACCTCCCTTGATCTAGATGAGAATCCCTTCATAAGGTGGGCAATGTAGAAGGTCTTCCTAACTACTTTAGCTACATGGGTGTCGAATGACAGACTACTATCAACCTGGGTCCCCAGGTCCCTGATAACTTCTTCTGTGCTCAGTGGATTGCCACCTATTTGGTAGCTAGGGGTAACCTTGTTTTTCCCGAAGGGTATGACTATGCATTTTTTGGCATTTAACTTTAGGCCGTGGCTCTGGCACCAGTTATCCGTTTCTGTGAGACCCTTCTGAAGGATATCTGTGTCAGATGTGTTTTCTACTATGGCCCAGTTTGCAGTCATCTGCAAACTTTGTCAGCCATAACCCTCCTGTGTTTGCTTGTACTTGGAAAAGTAGATGCCAAACAAGAGTGGGCCCAGGACTGAGCCCTGTGGGACACCACTTGTGACAGGCTTTGAGTCTGACATGGCGCCAGCAGCTCTGACCCTGTGGGTTCTGTCACTCAGCCAGTTTGCAACCCATCTTGTGATGTATGGGTTGACATTTAAGCTGATGAGTTTTTCAATGATACCCGAATGGGGTATTGTATCGAAGGCCTTAGCCAGATCGAGGTAGGCTGTATGGACTGCCTTTCCCTCATCAATGGCTTTGGTGACTGTTTGAAAAAGTCAACCAAGTTTAAAAGGCATGATCTGCCTTTGACAAAGCCAAACTGGGTTGGATCCAAAGTCTGCAAATTCCCTATGTCTTTATTTATGAGGTCCATTATGATCCTCTCCATGGCTTTGCAGATAAGGCTTGTCAAGCTAATGGGCGGTAATTTCCAGGGTCGGTGGAGGCACCGCCTTTGTGAAGTGGTACCACAGTTGCAGTGTGCCACTCCTGGAGTGCGTATCCAGAGGTAAGACTTTGATTAAACAGCTGTCCTAGCTGTGGGTTTAATTCCTCATTGAGTTCATGGAGCACACAGCCGGGGACACCATCAGGTCCCATGGATGCTGTGTTTTTGCTTTGGAGAGAGCAGTTCTCACTTGGGCTGGAGATGTTTGGGGGCTGCAATCGTTTGGTATAGATATCTCTCCTTTTGGGGAGGGGAGAAGTTTGCACTGAACCTGTCAGCCAGTATGTTGGCAATGTCTGTAGGATCAGTAATCTTCACATCATTTTGAACTAGCTCTGAGCATATCTGGGAGTTTCCTCCCAGGTTTCTAACATAGCTAAAGAAGGCCTTATGATTGTCTTTTGAGTCTTTAGCTATTTTTCTCTCGAAATTTGCTTTGGATGATTTTATGAGAGCTCTTAGTTTTTTACTTATAGTGATCAAGGGTGTCTTACCTTTTAAGGATTTTGCTCTATCTTGTAGTAGCTTCCTCCTTTTGTTGTAGAGTTTGTTTATGGCTGGGGTCCACCAGACTGGACGCTTGCCTTTGGTACAAAGAGTCTTTGTTTTGCTTGGGATTGCCTGATCCATGCAGTCCTGCAGGTGCTGGTAGAAGGCATTTGTAAGTGATTCAGCGGCTTGAGTACTGTTTTCCGTCGGCTCGGGGGCCTTAAAGGAGACCACACTAGTCTTTAGAAGTGTGAAGTCGGCTTTTGAGAAGTTCTTTACTGTGGTCTTTTTTATTTCAGGTGGGGTGGGATGAGGACCTCCAGCGAGATTAGTTTGTGGTCTGATCTCACCAGTGAGGGGTACACCTCCGGTGTTGAACATTGTGCTCCCATGTTCGTGATGATGAGATCAAGTATGTTATCTCCTCTTGTGGGGATGGTGACTAGTTGTTCCATGGCATTTGAGTTTATGAATTCCAGGAACTTTTGGGCTAGGGTGTTTGGGCTTGAGTAGTGTTCCCAGTCTATATTAGGGTAATTGAAGTCACCTAGTATGATGGTGTTTGGTGATACATTTATCCCCTCTAGTGTTTTCAGGAAGGCCATGTGAGGTTCCTGAGTTTGTGAGGGTGGCCTGTAACATGCTACAATTTGCAGAGCAGTCTTGCCTATGGTTAATTGCACCTGGATGGTCTCCTATGCATCGTGCGTTGCCACCAGTCTTGAGGTGTGGGTGTCCTTGATGAATATGGATAGCCCCCCTGCTTTCTTGGTATTGTCCAGATTTTGGGGCCGGAACGCATGATGAGGTAAAACCTGATAGCGCCGGGGTGCTCTCAGGAGCCTTGAACCAGGTTTCTGTCACAGCACAGACATCGATGTTCTCCATACTGAGAAGGGCCTCGAGTGCGTGCATTTTGAGATTTAGACTTCTGGCATTGAGCAGCATTACCCTTAGTTTTTTCCTTTTTGTGTTCTAGGGTGGTAGGTTTAGAATTTGAGCCTTGCCTAAAAAGGCACTATGGGGTGGCAAGAGCCTTTGCCAATATCCGAATCCCAGGGTGACAGGTGCAAGCCGTCCCTTGCAGCAGCGTGGCTTGTCCAGCATGTCATCCCAGGCAGACAGACACTGGATCCCCTTTGAATGACACCAGTGTTTAAGCCAATTGTTAAAGCTGATCATCTTATCTCTGTATTGTGGCATCATTCTTGGTGAAGGTAGGATACTGCTCAAGGTCAGGGTCATACCTGTCTGGGCTACATAATCAGAGAGCTCCTCAATGTCTCATTTCATGTAGTCCAAGGAGGTACGTCTCAGGTCGTTTACACCAGCGTGGACAATGACTGAATCATATTTGTACCTGCTGTTGAGAGACCTGAGTGCTTGCGTTATGTGGCGGATTCTAGCGCCCGACAGGCAGCTTACTGTGACCTTCTCCTTACTCAGTCTGCTGAGCGGGACGTCAGTGTGTCTGACTATGGAGTCACCAATGACTAGTGTGTCTGGCATTGTGTTTGGCCTTAAGGGCTGTGACTGTTTGACACTCTGACTGTGAGGTCTATGTGTTGCAGGTGTTGTGTTCTGAGGTGGTGGTTGTTTGGGTGTCTGCTTTGGTGGCCTCTGCTGTTTTGGTAGATTTTTGATCAGAGCCTCCGAGTATGTCTTTGTGTGTTTATGTGTATGATTTGAGGTTGTAATGGTAATATGTGAGACTGGGTCTATAGTGTGTGTGGTAACCTTCTCCTCCTGACTGGTCTTGCCAGTCCTATGTTGAGAGAGCTCAGCCTCCAGTTTGGCCGTGTAGTTGCATCTCTCGCATGTATTTGTGTTTTGTGGGAGGAGGAGAGGGTTGTCTGTGTACATGAGGCAATTGTAACATTGCCTCAATATTCCCAGGTTCACCAGCTGAGCAGGAGAGGACACTAGCAACTGATCCCTCGACATGCTAGAAGGAATAGACAAAAACTTTAAAAAGATTCCGGGGACGTGGGTGACCGAGAAATGGGGGTTGCCTTTTGGGGTACTATCTATGACAAGAGTGCCGTATCAAGGTAATAAGTACTGTAGGAGCAAGTGCTACGTTTAACAGATAGAGAATAGTCTACTTGGAGTCAAGTAGAGATGATCTTTTAATTATAGGATACGCTGATTAGATCAGTAGTATAGTTCGAGGAAGGTAGTTTTAAGGGAAAATTTGAAGAGTGGACTTTAGGTAGCCCGAATAGTTTAAACCTGCTTAACGGCTGCCCTAGTGTGCAACAGTAGCAACTCCGGCTAAATCGCTAAATCGCTAAAGTGCTTTATAGCAGGGGGCTGGAAAAGACAGGAAATGACCCGAATTGGCCAACAAACCACAAGTCACTGCCCTAAACCACTCCTCCGAGGACAAATTAAGGAGTTATGGAAATGACCCCTAGTGGCCAATAAAACTACAGTTTCAAGTCAGTAACCACCTCTCCGGGGGGCAGGGAAGCTGCTCAATGTTAGTCACTGCCACTGATAAACACAGAGACCCTCCTTCAGCCCAAGCAAAAATGGCCTCACAGAAACTTTCAAACAGTTCAGGAACAGCAAGCCTGTAACTGAACTTTTTTAACTCTCAGAAAAGTGGGAAAAAAGCAAGATTTTTTTTTGTTTTTGTTTTTACAGAGATAGCAGAGGTTCACAAGTAATATCAAGTTATAACAGTGCAGTAAATGACCCCACACAAGAGTGCTAGGTCAAGGACAGAAAATATGCAAGTTTTAAGAAAAACGATTTAAAATTAAGTGCAAACAGGAAATTCAGCAAACAGCTTTTGGTTGTGCTCTAAATACAGCTACTAATACAGAAATCAAGTTTAACAAGCCAGAAAATGCTCAAGCTAGGCAGCTATGCAGAAAAACTTAGCAAATAAACAGAGAAAAATACTTAAAATCTCAAAAGTGGCTCCTTCTTCTCTCAGCGTTTTTTCCTCTTGGAGGGTGCTTCACCAACAGCCAACAAGCCTGAAAAGACGCTCAAACCACGAGGCAACTAGGTTTTAAGAGAGGAAGATGAAGGAGTTATGGAAATGACCCCTAGTGGCCAATAAAACTACAGTTTCAAGTCAGTAACCACCTCTCCGGGGCAGGAAGCTGCTCAATGTTAGTCACTGCCACTGATAAACACAGAGACCCTCCTTCAGCCCAAGCAAAAATGGCCTCACAGAAACTTTCAAACAGTTCAGGAACAGCAAGCCTGTAAATGAACTTTTTTAACTCTCAGAAAAGTGGGAAAAAAGCAAGATTTTTTTGTTTTTGTTTTTTACAGAGATAGCAGAGGTTCACAAGTAATAACAAGTTATAACAGTGCAGTAAATGACCCCACACAAGAGTGCTAGGTCAAGGACAGAAAATATGCAAGTTTTAAGAAAAAACGATTTAAAATTAAGTGCAAACAGGAAATTCAGCAAACAGCTTTTGGTTGTGCTCTAAATACAGCTACTAATACAGAAATCAAGTTTAACAAGCCAGAAAATGCTCAAGCTAGGCAGCTATGCAGAAAAACTTAGCAAATAAACAGAGAAAAATACTTAAAATCTCAAAAGTGGCTCCCTTCTTCTCTCAGCGTTTTTCCTCTTGGAGGGTGCTTCACCAACAGCCAACAAGCCTGAAAAGACGCTCAAACCACGAGGCAACTAGGTTTTAAGAGAGGAAGATGAAGGAGTTATGGAAATGACCCCTAGTGGCCAATAAAACTACAGTTTCAAGTCAGTAACCACCTCTCCGGGGGGCAGGGAAGCTGCTCAATGTTAGTCACTGCCACTGATAAACACAGAGACCCTCCTTCAGCCCAAGCAAAAATGGCCTCACAGAAACTTTCAAACAGTTCAGGAACAGCAAGCCTGTAACTGAACTTTTTTAACTCTCAGAAAAGTGGGAAAAAAGCAAGATTTTTTTTTTGTTTTTGTTTTTTACAGAGATAGCAGAGGTTCACAAGTAATATCAAGTTATAACAGTGCAGTAAATGACCCCACACAAGAGTGCATGGCATCTCAGACATGGGAAACAGCTCTAGCAAACCTAAGCTATCACACCATTCACCAGTTTTAGAAATCAGGTTAAGAAATTTGTATAAACTAGTTGCTTGTAAATATACTTCTCCACAAGAAATTACTTAATCCATTAGTCAAGTCAGCCCTCCCTCCATCCATTCACCTCATGACTTAAGGCCAAAAAACTCATGCCCGATTAACCTGGCTCTCCTGTTCTTATTCTGTACCATCCACACTGCCTCCCCACTTCCCCCTCACACAAAACTAATTTCTCTCTCTTGTTCTACCTGCCCTCTACCATCTGTGTCATTACTACAGCCTAAATTAACCAACAATAAATAGAACTGCATATACCCAATACCTTGATATTAGCAAGGATTTCTACTTTGCTGGGCAGACTGCTAGGATGTATTTTTGCATGCTTAATATTGTATTTGTACTCTCTTCCTGTAAAATTACTGGTCTGTTACTTTGTACTCACTTTTCCAGATATGGCCCTGAAAACTGTTCACCTAGATCAGTGCTCTACTCCAGTCAACAAATGGTAAATAAATCCTGAGCTAAATTCGGTAAGCTCTGAGGGGGTATCTAGGAAGCAGAAGGGGATGAATGTCTACAAAGCTCATGGAGGCAAGATGGCAGATGCCTGCTGCCAGAACACCATGGGTCTAGAATTGGTTGCTTTAGAGATCCTTGCATCCAGCCTAACACCAATAACATCTCTTAGAAGCAAGGATGCCCTTCACATGCCAGTCCAGACCAACATACTCGCGCTCATAAAAGCGAGATATTCATCAGAACCACATGCTCTTGGGCACACATCCAACCCAGACAATGACTAAAAGATCTGGGATCAAGAGGATATGCTGTCTAACAAATGCATGGTGGCCTCCAGTTGGACAACTCTAGATGTCTCAATCTAAAAAGAAACAAACAGGGCTCGCAACAGCACTGGACTACATCCACCACCCTCAAATCCAAGGTATCTGGCTTCAGAGGCGATATTGTCCACTTACCTTACAACCCCTCTGGTGGGTATGCTTTACTTTTTGTGGAGAAGTCACATGATGAACCCTAAATTGCAGTGCCAGTGGCACAACAGGCAGCACAATCACTTTTGTTGCAGAAGGCTGTGGGGGAAGGCAAAGTGCTTGCAAAGCTCAAATGGTAAAAATTCTGAAAGGACGACAGTTTATACTGGGCTGCTTTTTGGATCTTCTGACGTGAAGAGTGATGACAGCGACATGGGTAAGGGGTGTGATACAATATGCTCACAAAAAGGGATTAAGCAAAGATAAACACATTACTGCCATGTATCTAGGGGCCTGGATACTGCTAGAGTGCACAGCAGCCAACAGTACCTGACACTAAAGCACAGGCTTCCGTAAGGCCTGGAGTAGGCTTCAGGCCAAACTCTCACTGCAATACCATATGTTGATCATGCTCTCACCGGGTGCTGTCTTGAGAGAAAAGTTGTAAAGGTATGATTGAATTAACATTCCTGAACCAATACCTACCAGCCTAAGCAAGCTACCTGAAAAGTAAAGTTCTTGGCCCCGAACAATCAATTACATTGCTAAACGTATAGCCAAAAGCTGACAAGATATTGAGTCGATCAAGTTGGGGGCTGATATAATGGTTTAGGGGTTTAGGTCAAACACTAGGTACAGGGTTTGATTCTCACCTTTCATTGGCTAGACATAAAATGGCCCACAGAGGCAGGTAGAATAGTAATTACCTATGAACCTACAAACACTAACCATACCTGTAAAACCTCAGTATCACATTGAATAATGATTACACAAAAATTTTATACACACCATAATGATACATCTGTGTTGTCCATTTTCATCCTTCAAACAGAGTTTCAGATCCAACCTCTGATCAGACTTCGCCACTTGTCAGACTTTGGATCCATACCTCAACATCCTTCCCAACCCATTATCCCCTTCCAAACCCCATATTACCTCAGATCAAGTTTGCCCCCCTTGATATCAGTATGCAGAAAGGACACAACTCTATGTCTACAAACATGACAGGACAGGAAAGGTATCTGGAGCCAACAAAGGGAAAAAACAGAACAAGGAAATGCCTCCAGGTAATACAAGACCACCATATGAAAATCTTACATTATAGTCATAGGTGACTCTATAGTCAGGTACACTGATGTCCCACTCACCAGGCTGAAGGAAAAAATTAGTCAGCTGCCTGTCAGGTGCCAGGATCCACCACATAACACATGCACTCAAGTCACTCCACAACAAGTACAAATACATCAGTGTCATTGTCCATGTTGGAGTGAATGACTTGAGACATACCTCCCTGGACTATATGAAAAGAGACATGGAAGATCTCTCGGATCATGTGGTCCAGGCAGGTATGACCCTAGCCCTGAGTAGCATCCTGCCTATGCCCAGAATAATACCACAGTACAAGGACAAAATGATCGACTTCAACAGTCTGCTAAGCTTCTGGTGTCATTCAAAGAGGATCCACTATCTGTCTGCCTAGGACGACATGATCAACAAGCCATGATGCTTTGCCAGAGATGGTCTGCACTTGTCACCCCTGGGATTCAGGTTACTGGCTAAAGCTCTTACTACCCCTGTAGTCCTTTTTTAGGCAAGGTTCAAAGGACAAAACCACTACCATAACAGATACAAGCATGCAACATCTGAAGGTAATGCTACTCAGTGCTAGAAGTCTAAAAGTCAAAGTGCACTCTCTCGGGGCACTCCTAAAAATGGAGAACATCGATATTTGTGCAGTAACTGAGACCTGGTTCAGGGCTCCATAGAGCGCCCCCTGCAATACCAGGCTACAACTCTTACCACACTTTTCAGCCACCAAACCAAGACCAAAGCACTAAAGGTAGAAGAGTGTCCATATTCACCAAGGATATTCACATCACCAGGCTAGTTGCCCAACACAATGCATCTGAAATTCTCCAGATGCAATTAACAATAGGTAAGACTGCAATCCAAACTGTAGCTTGCTACAGATCCCCCATCATGCCCCAAGATTCACACACCTTTCTAAACATACTGGAAGATATTAAGATACAACCAAACACCCTAATACTGGGTGATTTCAACTACCCTCCCATTAACTGGTAAAAATACTCCGGTACCAACACCTTTTCCCAACAGTTCTTGGAATTCATAAATTCCAATAACCTGGATCAGCTAGTCCATTGTTCCACCAGGGTCTCCAATATCCTAGACCTGGTCATTACCAACATGGGAGATAGATGCTCCACAACAGTGGTCACCCCCTCATTGGTCAGGTCTGACCATATCAAATCACCCTTGACATTCACATCCCACCCTCAACCCCCAGTAAGGAAACCTCCGTAAAAAACTTCTCCAAAGCCAACTTCATGCTACCCAAGTCAGAAGTGACAAACTTCATTACACCCATGCAGACGGAAGCTGAAAGTTTGACTGCAGAATCCTACATTAAGGCACTGTACGAGCACATCCATTCACATCCATTCATGCATGTATCATGCCATTGCAAATAGAACCAAGACGCTCTCGTCCAAAAAAAGGAAGCCAATCTGGTGGTCCGCTGCCATAAACAAACTATACAACAGAAGAAACTGTTGCAGAAAAGAGGAAAATCCCAGGATGCAAAAAACTCCCTTACCAGCCTCAGTAAGAAGCTGAGATCCCTCAAAATCCTCCAAAGCTAGTTACGAAAATAAAATTTCCAAATATTCCAAAGACAACCACAAGGCATTCTATAGCTATGTCAAGAATCTAAATGGCAATGCTCAGATCTGCTCTGAGCTACAACAGAATGGCATTAAATATACTGATCCCAAGGATATTGCCAATATCCTGGCAGATCAATTTAGTGCCAGCTGCACCCCCTCTCACCCCCAAAAGGGCCCATCTCAATACCAAAAGATTGCCAAATTCCGGTCATCACGGCCACACAGGTAGAAACCGCACTCTCCAAAGCTAAGAATACAGCATCCATGGGACCAGATGACATCCTGGGCTGTGTACTACATGAACTAAAAAATGAACTGGCATCTCACCTAAGTGTCATGTTTAATCATAGCCTCACCTCAGACTTCGTGCTGAGTGGCGCACAGCTACACTTATCCCACTCCACAAGGGGGATCCACCTTGTATCCCGGGAACTACAGTCTCAGTCTGACGAGCCTGATTCGCAAGGGTATGGAACGCATTTTCATGGAACTCGTAAACAAAGTCATTGGCAACCCTCAAACACTTGACCCCACCCAGTTTGGGTTTGTGAAGGGCCAATCTTCTCTCCTGAACCTGAATGACTTCTTCGAATCAGTCTCCATTGCTGTGGACGAGGGTAAGGCGGTCCACACAGCCTATCTGGACCTCGCCAAGGCCTTCAACACCATCCCCCACTCTGGAATCATCGATAAACTTGCTAAGTTGGGCATAAATCCCCAAGTCACTCGGGTTGCCAACTGGCTTACTGACAGAACCCAAACTGTAAAAGTAGCAGACTCCAAATCGAGCTCCAGACAAGTGGAGTACCTCAGGGTTCAAGTCCTGGGACTGCTCGTTTGGGATCTACATCTCTGAAGTACAGGACAACAACTAGGACTCTGGCTAACAAAGTTCACAGATGACTACAAACTGGGAGCCATTACTGAATCCCCAAAATCATGTGGATATTCTACAAAAAGGCCTTACAGAAACAGATGCTTGGTACCAGAGCCATGAGCTCAAGCTTATTGCCAAGAAACGTATAGTTATCGCCATTGGGAAAAACCAAGTACCCATGAATTACCACATAGGTTGTAATATACTAAATACCAAAAGTATGATGAGAGACTTGGGGACACAGGTGGACAGTGGTCTCACCTTCGATAACCACATCGCCACAAGAGTCAGGAAATCCATCTATGTGGCACACCTAATCACGAAGGGCTTTTCATCCAGAAAAAAGGAGGTCATTGTCCCACTGTACTCATCCCTCATTAGACCCATTAGAGTACAACGCCCCGTTTGGTATGTACCTCACAAGACATCTGCAACAGCTGGAAAGGCCGCAGAAATACCTCACTAAAAGAATCACAGGCCTAAAGCAGATGCCCTATGCTGACCATCTAAAAAAAACTCCAGCTATACTCTGTGGCATATCGTCTACTCGGAGGCAATCTCTGCTTAACATACAAGGCCATGTCAAACCCCGAGCTGTTGAACATGGTCCACTTAAAGAAATCCCAATCCCTCACACCCACACGCTCCAGGGATCTAAACCTGGTCATCACAATGAAAAAAACATGCTGGAGGGATAGGTTCCTGACCCAGAGACTCCCCATACTCTGAAATAGACTGCCCATACATGTCAAGCAGAGCGCCAAAGGGACCTTGACGATTGGATGGGAGATAGGAAATTCACCCCGGGAATCATGTCAGTCGCCCTGCTAGACAGGGTTCCAGGGACGTAAATATTGTGGGAAGAAATATCCAGGGAATTGTTATGGCTAGGCTTGTATAGTCCCTTGGGCCGATAGCCTAGTACCAACCTATGAACCTAATACAGTGAAGAAAGGATAGGCTGAGGAATGATGAAAACAGGCACCACAGATGTATCGTTATGGCACTTTTTTGTATCTTGTGTTTGCCAATCCTCAAGCATTGGGAAAGAGTCCCCAGCTCTTGTCAACTCAGGGTGGTCTCATGGGAGGATATTCCAGAGTATAGCAGAACCAAATGCTATCCTGTTCCTAGCAATTGTATACAATTTTATGGAGCTATGAAAGCACGAGTACTGGACCAAGTAGCAGCAACACAAATTTCTAGTTCAGAGTAAGAAATCGGAAGAAATGGAGACTAATCTTGTGAAATGACCCTGTGGCAGTCTTGGTAAAATCAATCCCTTGTGCTTATAAACATAAGGAATACAGTGGGCCTTTGTGCTAATGTAAGTTTAGAGAGAGGTTGTCCCAACTTAGCTTTTGAAAATGAAATAACTGGTCCAATTTCCCAAAACCTTTTGTTCTGTGGAGATAATCACAGCTGTTTGTGTACAGCCTATAAATGAAGCATATATTCCCCTCTAAATGGAGAATCTTGGGAAGAATACTGGTAAATTAATGGAGTAGTTTAGGAAGAATTCAGAAGCTACTTTCAGAAGAAAGGAAGGGTTGGTGCAAACCAAAACCCTGGCTTTATATAAAAATGATACAAGGTAGCTGGCAAGATAAAGCCTGAAGTTCTGAAACTCTTCTGGCAGAAGAAATGACAACTAGAATTTTTTTTTTTTTCTGGGCAAAAATTTTAAAATCAGCCTTGCTGCAGGTTCAAAGAGAATCTGAGTCAAGGTCTGGAGAAGAATAGTCAAGTCTCAAGGAGGGGCAGGATCCTTGATAGGAGGCGTGAGCAAAAAAACATCCCTTTAAAGAAGGCCTTAAATAACTCAAGGGAAGCCAATGACAAATGTTCCTTACCTACATGAAAATTAGAGATTGTAGCCAGCTGTACTTTGACTGTAGAGTAACTTGCTCCATTATGAAACATGGAAGCCAGAAATTCTAATACTGCTGTAATGCTCAATGAAAAATTGTCTAGATTTATCTTAACCAAGATATAAAGAACTGCTTATCTTCCTAGTGGAGACTTTCAGAAGTAAGTATGTGTAAAGCCTAAGCCTGGACTATCTAGCCATCATTGCAAGTGGAGAAATGATGCAATCAACATAACAGCTTGTATTTCCAGGTGAGGTAACCTGGAAGGGTGAAATAGAAGATCCAGAAGGGAATCCATAACCCAAGGTGGGTGTTTTAGATTAGGCCAAAGGAATAGGAACCACACTTGTCGAGGTCAGAATGGGGCACTGTTGCTCACCTTGCTCTTCTGTTGAAAAGCTTTCTATAAAAACTCTAATAAGAGAGGTAGGGGATGGTAGGCATAAAGGAGTCTGAGGGGCCAGTCCTGGATCAGAGCACCCATCTGTGATTCCCGGGGGGGGATTAGGTAAAAAAAATACTGCTGTATTTGGAATTGTGGCCAGTACGGCTGGCCCCATTAGTGAAAAATCTGCTCTGCCACTGAAGGACTGAGATACCACTCATGAGGCATACAAAAAAGATCTGCTTGGTCTACTACAACATTGGACTTCCCCAGAATATCCATTGCTAACGAAAGCAGTCAGAAGAGAGTGCATTGCCAAAATCTCATTGCCTTCAGGTCATCCCCCCAATCTGTTGATGTCCCAGACCAAAAATAAAATCACTGGAACAAGCATTTATTTCAAACACAAACAAAAGTTAAAATTCAGCCTAGAGGCTTCCTCAGGTGCTAAACAAGATTAACGTAGCTTATATACTTAAAAACAGTCACATGACAATTATGTAAATCAGATACAATTATGCTTGTGTTTCAGCAAAGGTTTTAAAAGGACAATGTCATTAACACCTGTTAGTATATCAGCTTTGACCCTAATTATCCACTTCACTTTTGCTAGTTCAGTTTTCAATACATCATCACCTCGTATTTCTGCTGTGCATACTTCCAGTATGGCAAAGTTAAGCATATGGCTGTCACCATTTTCTAGAATGTGTTTATATAAAGCATTTGTGTTCTTAGTATTTCTCTCCGAGACATGGCTACAAATACATTCTTTTAGTTTGATTGGTTTTCTCGATATAGTATGAGCCACGTTATACATATTGCCACATATACAAGGTTCTTGGCATTCCAGTTCTCATATGCTTTTAATGTTATATTCCTATTACTAGCCAAGTGAATGGATGCATCTGTATTCATATACATGCAAAATTTACAATTTCCACATTTATATGTGCCTTTTTTAATTTGTTGACTATTGAACCATAGCTTAGGCTGTTCCTTGTAGCACAAGATGTTCTTAAGGTTATGTTTCTTATATGTGAAGTGAGAATGTTACTTATATTTTTAAGTTTCGGTATGCCCCGTAAAATATGCCAATGTCTAGAAATTATTCTTTTAACAGTGGATGTATTTTTATTACATGTTTATACCTCTTAACTCATCCGATTTTTGTTTGGTCGATATATCCAAGGTATTCCTCGAACTAAAGGCTTTCCTAATGGTACGACTTGAGTATCACCATATAAATGCATCACCTCATAACTTCAGTCAACAGAATCTTTCAGTTAGATTTATTTGGTTAACCATATTTGATTCAATAGTGTTTAGTCTTGCTATGCTAGGGAATTGGTTCTTAGTCACATTCTTAAAGGTGTAGCCTGGATGCATGCTATTTCTATGTAATAGGCTATTCCTCTTTATAGGTTTCTGATACAGAATGGTCTCCAAAGTCCCTTCATTCTTCATTATTGCTGTATCAAGAAAGTCTATTTTATCAAATGACACCGTAATTTTGAATTTTTAAAAATGACAGGTATTCGAAATATATTCATAACACTTCTCAAACATGGTCTCCTTTCCATATTAAAAACAGGCAGTCCACAAAATGACAGTAAAATAAAACATTATGTTTTAAAGGGTTATCTGCCTGAATGAAGTGGCTCTCCCATATATACATCACAATGTTGGCAAGCGGGTGCCACTGGTGTACCTATTGCCACCCCATGTGTTTATACAATTGTTGCTGAAATAAGAAAACATTGTTTAGTACAACCCTTAGCAAATCACAAAGTGTTTCTTTGTACCTTTGTTCATATTCAGAATATTCTAGTAAAAATTGCTTCACTGACTATATGTCAAAGTGTCTAGGGATCACAGTAAACAATGAGTCTACATCTAACATCACAAATAGACAACTGAAGTAATTATTTTTGGACCATTCATATAAACTACAAAAAAATTCTCAGTGTCACATATAATGGTTCATGTGTGCTCAAAATTCACTCTTATTTGTGTTTCAAGGAATTTCAACAGTGGCTCAGTTATCCATCCTCTGCCTGAGACTATGGGTCTCGGTGTTGGAGTTGATAATGACTTATGCAGTTTAGGGGCCCCATATATTATTGGAATTTTCAGTTGATCGACAGAAAAATAATCATTTAATTCCTTAGAAATCTTATTGCTATTGTATAGAATTTGTAGATGACGGGTAACATCCTTAATCTCATTTGTCTCATTTAATTAAATAATTTGATGGTCTGTAGAGGCCAACATCCAGTACATTTGTTCTGCAGGGTCTATATCAGAAGATCGAAGTTTCAAAACTTTGAATCTGATATAGTCGACACCATATGATCGAAGTCTTGAAACTTTGAATCTTTTAACGGAGATCTCCGTACAGTGTGAAAAGAGAAGATTTCCCTTTTCTGCACTGTAGTGCAATCTTGGAGTTGGTATATTTAAGCAGCAGGGGGGTGAGGGGGGTTGCAGGGGGGCTTGCCCCCCTGCTTAGAGCATTTAAATGATTTGCTTTTGTAGGTTGTGCTTTACTACATTTTCAAGGTTTCAAAACTTTGATTATATGGTGTTGACCATATAAGATTCGAAGTTCTGAAACTTCGATCATGTAATATAGACCCGCTCTGCATAATATTCAGTGTCCATTACTACAACCACACCTCCCTTGTCTGCTGGTTTTATTACAATATTTTGGATTTTCTATCAATTTTCTACATGCAGACTGCTTTTCAGGTGTCAAATTATGAAATTTAAAGTTTCCCCTCATATGCAAAGAATCTCTCTTTCGCTCTACTATCCGTTCAGACACTTCGGTAATGTCATTGCCCTTCGGTATGCAAGTACTCACGGCATTCGAACTGTGCAACATTTAAATTACTACATCCAAAAAATTCAATTTTTAAATTTAAAGTTCCTTATAAAATATTTAAGTTCACTAATAGTCATTGTCATGACAGTATAACATGCTAGAATATAAGTTAGCCCTTTCTCAAATCATTGTTCACTAGGGCTTAATTTATATTTGGATACGTTATAAACAATTGTTTATAAACCTTCATCTAGCTGCTTGTAGCAGGACCATTCACTTTTCTTCCTTCTCTTACTACATTTCTGCTTCGTGCTCTTCTTGCCAGTAGAGGTAAAGGTTCCTTGAATAAAAAAGATGGAGGAAGAGATCAATAGGAGCCAATGCTGGGGATGTTTGGATCCATCATAGCTTGTTCACTAGCTAGTGTTTCTGTTGATTGAGGAACGGCATAATGAGTATTATTTCCATTTATATTTAATATATTCCTTCTTGGCATATTGGTTTGTTGCTTGTTGTGCAGGAGAGAATTCCAGAAGCGAGGTTGGGCTTCAACAAGTGCAGGATTGGTGGCTCTGACTGGCATAGCATTTCTTTCATTAGTTTTCGGCATAAAGGGCATTCCGTTCATATCTGTTCAAAGCGATTACTACGTCTCTTGCATTAGCTAATATCTGAACATCTTGAGCCACTGTAGCTAGTTTTTCTTTTGTATGTGTTAGATGACCAGAATTAACATATTTGTTTATAATTGCTGTGCCATCTGTTACCACCACTGTCTGTTCCGAGTTTTACTTCTTAGTCATTCTCCCAGTAAAATACATACCCTTTTTTTAAAGTCATTGAGGTCTCTAATTTTTTTTTTGTTTGAATTAACCGAGCTTCATACTGATTTATGCGCTGTAAAGTGTCATAAAAAAGATCTGATTGTTCATTTTGTTCCATGTTATTAATCAGCTCAATATACAAGTTCTCAACTTCTGTGCGCATTTCTGTTTAAATTGGTTCAAAGAAACCATTCATCAATTCCATATATTTAATTGAGCAACTTAGATTTATCAGCTGCCATCTTCTTAGTAGGTCCAGATACTAGTCTCTGAACATTGGCATTTTAAGTAGCCTAAGACTTATTGGGATGGCTTTATGTTGCAGGTACGCATTAAAACTTAGACATTGCCAGTGAAGTCTTAAATTGAAAGACAAGGTTCTCAAAATGTTTCATTTTAGATGCAGCAATAGTAAAACAAAGGGGTGGCCCTGAGAAACATCTGGCGTGTAGATCCATCAGGATACATACAATTCGAATGGAAGATATCAGGGGATGTCAACTCAGACCACTGGACTACTAGAGTCCACTGCAGTATCTTGCTAAACACAGAAGAGCTATAAATCATAGGAGATTACTATGTTAGCGACCCAAAGGTCACTAAGCATAGCAGTTTCTTTCCAATGCAATACCATAAGAAATGCTAATCAATACCAAAGATTACATTTAGTGATGACTGCCCCCATGTCCAGGAGGGTTGTGGCCTCTATCCCCGGTAAGAATTTACAGTCCCTTATCCACTCGTTCAGGTTCCTCTTGAATGTGTCATAGTAGTACTCTTTCACATTGTTAGCCTATTACAAAGACATGGCAGTCACTGGAAGATAATCTGTCCCTCCAGCATGTCCTATTTAAGTAGCAGGTCATATTTAGTCTCCTGGAACTGGCAGCCCTAGTCACATTTGATTTACAGATATGCAGCAAGTTCATTAGATTTGGGTCTTGGATTGCTCTGCAGGCCAAGCATAAGTCTCCCATAAGAAGTCTGTACAATATGGAGTACAGTGACAGGGATTTTAGTCTGTCTGCGCAAGGCACATGCTGGAGCCCCTTGATCCTGGTTTGAAACCTCTGAGGTCTAATTGCTGCAGGTGCTTAGCACAGTACATAACAAATGGGGCATTATACTCAATTATGGGCTGGATAAGTGCAGAGTATGGGGGGGGGGTTATAACTTTTTTTGCTCGAGGCTATGCCTTTACTAATCAAGTATGCTAGGTAGAAAGCTTTCCTTACAATAGACACATGGTGGCCAAAGTTAAGGTCAGTCAACTTGTGATCCCAATCCCTTACCACTTCATGGGTACTTAGGGTATTGTTAATTGCATAGTGCGAGAGGACATTGTGCCGAAGGGAATGATGCATTTCTTTGCATTCAGTTCGAGACCGTAACCAATACACCAGTTGTTGGTCTGCACGAGACCCTCCTGGAGTATACTGACATCATTCAGGGATTCAATGATTGCACCTAGTTTACAGTCATCTGCAAACTTGGTCAGCCACAACCCCTTAGTTTTGACCCAAAATTCTGAATAGTATATACCAAAGAGTAGGGACACCATCACTGACCCCTGTGGCACCCCACTAGTAACAGGTCTATTGGCTGATATGGAGTCACCCACTTTGGGTGTGTCCAGTCTGAGCCAGTTGGCAAGCCATCTTACAACCAAGGGGTTTACAGTTTGCTAAGTTTAACAGTAATGCTTGAAAGTGGGATAGTGTCAAAAGCCTTTCCCAGGTCGAGGTATGCTGTGTGCACAGATTTGCTCTCATTAATCGCCTTGGTCACATTTTCAAAGAAATCCACAAGATTTAACAAGCAGGATCTGCCCTTCATGAAGCCACATTAGGTAGGATCCAGGGTTTGAAGGCCATGTCTATTTATGCAGTCCATAATGAAATATTCCAAGGCCTTACAGACTAGGCTGGTCAGGCTTATGGGTCTACTTCCCCAGATCTACTGCTAGGTCACCTTTGTGGAGGAATAACTGTTGCTGTTCTCCATTCAGCAGGAACAAAGCCTGTGCTTAGGCTATGACTGGAAGAGTACTTAGTGGTGATGCTAGCTCATGTTTTAGCATGTTTAAAAGACGAACTGGGATGTCGTCTGGTCCCACAGAAACTGTGCTTTTTTGTCTTGGACAAGGCTTTGAGGACCTGCTCTTCACATATGTAGGGTGGGAGGAAGTAGTTTGGGGGAAGGTTTGTTGTAAATTAGGAGGGGATAATGGAGTAAAATTTTCACCAAACATATCCGATAGCACGTTTGCTATCTCAGTGGGGTCAGTGTGTGAGATACTGTTGGCCACTAGTTCTGTACATGCTTGTTTCCTACCCTTTAGATCATGTATGCAGCTGTGAAATGGGCCTTTCACCCTCCACCAACATGCACCCTGAGAGAAATTTGGTAAGCTTTCATCAGATCCCTCTGAAACCTTGTGAAATGTGCCAAGTAATTCAGCAACAGCAAGGTAAAGGTTGCTGAAGCAAAAATTTCACTTCTAGAATCTGTCCAATGTCTTAGACTGTGTTGGGGGGGGGGGTGGACAGAGGGACATTCCTCAAGTTCTTTTTGGTGGATGTGGCCAACCACCATGGCATCAAATGAGGGATCCCTGCTCCAATGGACACTGTCCTTAGGTGCAATTAAGTACTTGAATGGTTTCTTATGAATGGGTTCTGCCATATCCAGATCCTTAAGCCAGATGGGAAATGAGATCCACTATTTCATAAGCCAAAGGTACCACCTAGGACAGCTGAGCAGGTTCCAAAAGCCTGAAGAGAGAAAAAAAAAAAAAAAGGCAACACCATTCTGTCTCAAGTCTGAGAATTTCTAAGAATGAGACGTCCTCAAGGGGTAACCCTCTCCCTCATCGAAGTCTTGGTCTACTGTCAAAGAATCCTGTTGGGAATCAATATACCTCCATTTACTCTTACACTTCCAGGGAGCCTCCTCATGGGGGTGATCCAAGAAGACCCAGAAGCATGTAGGAATTCCTGTAAAAGTATTGTCTCATGGCTAGAAAGGATCAGCTGGCCCAATGGGACTGAATGACCAAACTCTGGACCCAGAGCAGAGAGTTGTGGAGGAGGGGGGACCAGAGAGGAGAAGGATGTTCCCAACTCCAGTCATGTGGAGAGCTCTCTCAGCTGCCACAAAGGCAGAAGCCAATGTTGAGCTCAGGACCACTCCAGTAAGCACCAAAGCCACTTGCCTGGAGAAATCCAAGACCACCACATGGCCCTGGCTTAGACACAAGTCAGAGCAGAGCTACCTAAATGCAGAGGTTATAGGTTGGTACTAGGCTATCGGCCCTAGGGCCTATGCAAGCCTTGCCATAACAATTCCCTGGATATTTCTTCCCACAATATTTACTTCTCTAGGCCCCTGTCTAGCAGGGCCACTGACATGATCCCCGGGGTGAATTTCCTATCTCCCATCCAATGAGGCGCTCTGCTTGATATATATGGGCAATCTATTCCAGAGTATGGGGAGTCTCTGGGTCAGGAACCTATCCCTCCAGCATGTTTTGTTCATTGTGATGACAAGGTTTAGATCCCTGGAGTGTGTGGCTCTGAGGGACTGGGATTTCTTTAAGTGGAGCAAGTCCAACAGCTCAGGGTTTGACATGGCCTTGTATGTTAAGCAGAGATCGCCTCTGAGTAGACTATATGCCACAGAGTATAGCTGGAGTTTTTTTTAGACGGTCAGTATATGGCATCTGCTTTAGGCCTGTGATTCTTTTAGTGAGGTATTTCTGTGGCCTTTCCAGCTGTTGCTGATGTCTTGTGAGGTACATACCAAATGGGGCATTATACTCTATAATGGGTCTAATGAGGGATGAGTACAGTGGGACAATGACCTCCTTTTTTCTGGATGAAAAGCCCTTAGTGATGAGGTGTGCCACATAGGATTTCCTGACTGTTGCGGCAATGTGGTTTTCGAAGGTGAGAGCACTGTCCACCTGTGTCCCTAAGTGTCTCATTACACTTTCGATGTTTAGTGTCCTGCCACCTATGTGGTAATTCATGGGTACATGTTTTTTTCCAAAGGGGATAACTATACATTTCTTGGCATTAAGCTTGAGCCCATGGCTCTGGCACCAGGCATCTGTTTCTGTAAGCCCTTTTGTAGAATATCCACATCATTTGGGGATTCAATAATGGCTCGCAGTTTGCAGTCATCTGCAAACTTTGTTAGCCAGAGTCCTTTAGTGTTGGCCTGTACTTCAGAGAAGTAGATGCTAAACAACAGTGGTCCCAGGACTGAACCCTGAGGTACTCCACTTATCTGGAGCTGGATTTGGAGTCAGCTACTTTTACTGTCTGGGTTCTGTCTGTAAGCCAGTTAGCAACCCATCGAGTGACGTAGGAATTTATGCTCAGCTTAGTAAGTTTATCTATGATTCCAGAGTGGGGGATGGTGTCAAAGGCCTTGGCGAGGTCCAGATAGTCTAGACAGCTCTGGAGACTGATTTGAAGAAGTCAATTAGATTCAGGAGACAAGATCGGCCCTTCACAAACCCAAACTGGGTGGGGTCCAGTGCTTGAAGGTTGCCAATGTCTGTTTACAAGTTCCATGATAATGCGCTCCGTGCCCTTGCAAATCAGGCTCGTCAGACTGATGGGACGGTAGTTCCCGGGATCCAAGGTGGATCCTCCCTTGTGGAGCAGGATAACTGTAGCTGTGCGCCACTCAGTGGGCATGAAGCCTGAGGTGAGGCTATGATTAAACATGACACTTGGGTGAGGTGCCAGTTCATTTTGTAGTTCATGTAGTACACAGCCTGGGATGTCATCTGGTCCCATGGATGCTGTATTCTTAGCTTTGGAGAGTGCGGTTTCTACCTGTGTGGCCGTGATTATCGGAATTTGGAAATCTTTTGGTATTGAGATGGGCCCAATAGGGTGTGAGATTGGGGTGAAGTTGGCACTAAATCGATCTGCCAGGATATTGGCAATATCCTTGGGTTCAGTATATTCCCCCTATTCCATAGGGGAAGGGATAGTTCTGAAAACCTAGGAGTCTAACCTCTACGCCCAGATCTGGCGCCAAAGCTATGGATCGGTGACCCCACTAGTACGGGTCAGAGAAGGTGAAGATGACAAAGACAAAGCCCTCAGACTCAACCACGGATAACTCCAAGATTCTCTGATCCAGTACCCCTTAAGCCAATGGATCAGAGTAGAAGAAAAGCTGTTTGGGATGATCTGAAGCTCACACATCCCATGGGAGACCAAGCCAGGGATATTCCCAACTGAATTCTGGTTCTGAGAAATTTTCCTATCATCCTGTCCACATCTGCTTCAGATAGGCTTTTGGTAGACCTGAAGGACAAGGAGGTAGCTGGAAGTCTTGACACTTTGCATAGTCTCTTGCAGAAAAGAGAAGCGTAGCCTGGATGAGATTAGGTCCAGAGAGAAACGAGGCTGTCAAAGGGATGGTGACTTAGCAGCCAATGTCTTCTGACCTGAAGGAGTGGATGGATTCAATGTCTTAGAAACTTTGACTGGAGGAGCCAAGCTGGAGCACATTGAGAACGGTTAGGGGAGCACTGACTCCCCTTGGCTTACCTTATTCTCTCTCCCACTTTGATGTTTCTCTCCCACTTTGATGTTTCTCTTAATTTGAGTGGCGTGGGAAGCGCCAGATATAGAAGAGGAAGGCAACAGACCCGTAAGAACTAATTAGTGTCTGCACTCAACCAAGGCCTTGCAGTTAAATCTGGAACAAATTTCACACTACTTTCAAATATGCATCCCCAAGACAGTACACACGCATTACACGCATACCGCATACCGCGTACGCGTGCACTCGCGTGCACACGCACACGTGCGCGCACACACACACGCACGTACACACACACGTACACACACACGCACGTACACACACACGCACGTACACACACACGCACGTACACACACACGCACGTACACACACGCGTACACACGCGTACACACACACGCGTACACACACACGCGTACACACACACGCGTACACACACACGCGTACACACACACGCGTACACACACACGCGTACACACACACACGCGTACACACACGCGTACACGTGTACACACACACAGACACAGAGTGGGCATCCGAGTTGGGTAGCTTAAGTCCACAAGAGGAACATTTTTTGAAACCAGTATGTTTAGACATTTTACAAGCCAAGTCAAAGTCCTAAAACAGAAAGGAAAGAAAAACACCTAGAAACACTAAGAAAAAATATCTAGCTTAGAATCAATACCAGCAATGGCAATGACAACTCCTGAGAAGGGAAGGGAACTACCAGCAATAGTAGAAGAGACTACTTGAAGAACATCAACAAAGGAAAAGCAAAAAAAAGAGCAAGGTGTGAAAGGTATAAAAAGGCAACTTATAGATATGACTAGCGGATAAGAAAATTCTGTAATATACTTTTTTTTTTAAACAAACAGGGAAGTACAGGAGCCACATTTGATTAGTATAGCTGCAAATGAGATCAGAAGTAATCTGGGTCTTAAGAGAGGATTAGATTGTGGGTAAGGTGAGGAGTGTGAGTTACAGACCCAAAGTCTGATAAGTGGCCGAAGTTGGATCCGAAATCCAAAAGCTGAGGATTAGAAGACAAACATCTACCATTATTTACTACATACCAAAATAAAGCATTTACCAACCAAAGCCAAGAGTTTCTGAACTTCAGACTCCATGGCTATTCCTAATTTCTTAGTTTTTCACACAGAGACAAGTTGTCTTCATACTAAATCCTTTTATGCCAAAGGTGGTCAGTGAGTTGTCCCTTAATCAATTCATCTTCCTTTTTCTTCTTTCTCTGCAGTCTGCCTGTAAGAAGGTTCTTCACATCTTGGATTTGCACAGACAGATCACATATTTGGATAAAACTTGCTTGCAAATCTGAGCAGTTTTTTTTTTCTCTCCTTTCATCCCAGGACTTTGGATTTGGCCATTTCCAAGCAAACCATCTCCTCCTGGACTTCTAAGGTCATTTCCTTTAGTTCTGCTTTTCATGGTATATGCCTATCCTCATCCGTAAAGGCACATTCTACTACTGCAGTTGCCTCCTCTCCTGGATTTTAAGGGTCTGGATTTCAATTATATCTATGCAGCTGCTACTTGGTCCTCTGTCTATACTTTCACAAAGCATTACAAGTTAGATATTGCCATGGCAGGCATTGCCAAGGCTATCCTGAATGGGTTTGTAGAGGGTTCTTCTGTGCCTTCCTCCTCTCAGGCTTCCTCTTAAGCTTGTGCTCTCCCTTAGGTAAAGAATACAGCAACAGTGATATGGAAGGACATAGTACAGTTGTGTAAAATCTTAACAGTAGATGTCCTTCTTACTGTTGCAGTATTCTGTCCCTTCCTCCTATCCACTCTGTCCTAGCTCTTCCCTGCTTTTTTTCCCCCCTCATGACAGAGGGGTTCCTCTGCCTTTCCTTCTAGATGCATATGTTACCCTTGTCCCACAGGGTGTTCTGTTCCTCCTGGGGCTTTCCCAGTTCTAAATGCGTGTATCCATACATTATCGTTATGCCCTACACATTGCACAGGGAGCACGTGTGTGACATACGGCACCTCTAAGAATGAAAGGCTTTGGTATACTGGCCAGACATTGGGCTACCCTTGGCAGGAGATCCTTTCCCTTAAGTAAAGGATACTGCAACAGTGCTATTGAATGACATCTGTTACACTGAATGGAAGGAATCCCTATTCATAATGAACTCATTCACCATCATTTCTAAAGTTCAAAAACATGAAATTGTGGAACTTCGTTACAGACCATGCTTCACATCTTTAAAACAGCATGTATTAACTCGTATAAGGATGCAGATAAACTCCCCTATAAGGAGACAACTTTACTGTGAAAGGTAACCATTTAAGATGAAGATATTTGGCACGGTTGTTCAAAATGTGTTCAAGAGCAAACACTTACTGCTTTGGTGATTTCTACCCAAGTCAGAAAATGTTTACTTCCCACCTGTAAGGCTGTTATCATACAATGTTCAATACTGCATCTCTGAAATCTTCAATAAAAATGTTGAATTAATGATTAGCACAGTAGCACTAGTGGATGTCAGTTCCCCCCTGCTTATAGTATGCTTAAATGCAGTAACTCCTTCCACCCAGAGGACGCAGGAGATTAGCAAATTCAACCAGTTTTTAAATCTAAATTTTCATGACGGGGCAATGTATGTAGTATTATCTTCAGCCAACCACCAACACAGTTCAAATGCAAGAGAAAACTATACATAAACAAGTTGCAGCAGCTTACCTTACAGTACTCAGCAATTCAACAAGCTGTTTTTCTGTTCTTGACTTCTCTTCAAGCAGCTCTTCTTTTTCCTGCTCACTAGCAACACTACAATGAGGGAAATTCTAGTCAAACCCAACAAAATTCAGTCTAAAGAAAGTCACATTAATCTACTCCATTGAAAGAAAAGCTCCTAAAAAGCAACTTGTAGTACAATTGTCAGAAATTACAAAAGTAGATGTTTGTACACCCACTACCACAGAAGGCTCAACGTCCATACAGATCTTCAAAGCTCAGTACTCTAACTGCAGACTAGAAAGATGGTCCGCCCTACGCAGACATCAAATAAATTCCCAATATAAAGTTGGCATCTCCACCATTTTAGAGCTTTCTTGCCCAGTATGACTACAGGGCATCTCCCATACACCATCAATGATAAGGACAATGATTCTATCGGGGTAAGGGTTCCCTACTTCAAGCAGTACAGAGGCCTTGAGAAGTACTACTAACAGCAGCTGGCCCAACCAACACCTTACCCAGCAGTACAGAGGCCTTGAGAAGTACTACTAACAGCAGCTGGCTCAACCAACACCTTACCCCCTCAGCTCTTCAAGTGAATGAAAAAAAGAGGCATGTCATGTCACTAATTAGCTGATCGCTGCTACAGTTAGAGCTACACCCCCTCCCCAGCTCTTCCACTGGAGGGAGAAAAAAAATTGCATTCCTTCTATGGCACCCCCCCAGCCATTAAGGTCCTGTTACAGTGCCCCACCTTAACCCTCCTCCTGCACATTTTATTTAAACAAAAAAATGTAACTGCACCAAACTGCTTGCCAAGTTTATACTTTAACTGCATGAAGGGCTACAGTGCTACATTTTTTTTTTTTTTTTTACTTCTGAACTGTAGCAAACAGGGGTTGGGAGGGTGACCTAATGGTTAAGGCATTTGCCTTAGAAACACAAGGTGCAGGGTTCAAGTCTCGCAAGGGATAATTGGCTATGCTTAAAATGGCTCACAAGGGCAGTTAGCCTAGTACTAACCTATGAACCTATGAAGAGTTGCTACAATTTACACCAGAGTTATTACAACACTCATGTTTGCCTACAAATCCAATAGCAGCTTTTAAAAGCCAGTATTGCATTAAATAGAGATCCTGATCGGCTGATCATACCCCCCCTCCCAAACACTATGCACCAGTGGCAGTTTCCCCTTTCACCCCACCCTAGATACACTTCTGGTGTAACCCACCCAAGACCAGCATGCCTAAGAAAAGAGGGAATGGTGGGAAGGAACAAGTACAACAGTAATCTACTTAAATATCTATTATGACAAGTTCTTGCATAAGCGTAGTATGCAGATCCCTGCTGCAGTAGTCCTAATCATGGAGTCCATAAAAAGACTAGGGGGTGGACAGACTGACAGAACAGGGCTACAAGGGCCTGCAGCATGGCAGTTGCAAACCCAACCCGGCTCTAGAAAAAAAAATGTAGCCTATAGAGTTTGGAAAACATAGGGGATAGCACAGTAAACTGCGTCCATAAAAGGCTACACCCACTCATTCCCTACCCCCTCAGAAAGGCTACAGTGGCGGCTATACCCGCTATACCAGCTCCTTTTCACTGTGTAGTGAAATAAGATGAAACATAAAAGCTGCTTATAAACTGAGTGGAACTGGTTTTCACTGCTTTATAGATACAAAACACAATTAAGTTGGGATGTTTTTGGTTTGAATGCGGTAGTAATTTAGTTGTCTGAGTGCATTCTAAGGAATGAACATTTCTTCCTCCCTTGTTCTGTTGATTAGGTAAAAAAAACATTTAACATTATCATTGAGGAAAAACCACAACTTTTGGCATACAAGTGGAACTGGTTCAAAGGATGACACTGTCCTTATGAAAGACTAGACACCTACAAATGAAAAGTTCTGCTAGTGGAGGTAACGGAAAGTGAAGCGGATTTCCCATACAAGAGACAACAGGTATAAAACTGAATGTATTAGCTTTTCAGCAATACAATTTAAAGCTCATGGAGTAGCAATAACCATTTTGGGTGGTCTCAGATGGACTCAAGTCTGCAGAGATGTTGGGGGACATGTTTTTACAAGCATACAGGCAAAAATACCTGTGGAAAATACTTGTACAGATGCATATGCCACAAAGTGTACTGAGCAACTGAATTATTGCAAAATTGTTGACACTGGTGCTCTACTAAGGTCCTAATCATTTCTGGGTCATTAGACAAACCCTCTTCTATTTTGGCCAAGTAGGATTGCTTTGCAACAGACTTCTTACCCTGATTACGTTCAACACATCCCCAGTCACAAAGCACTTAAAGCCCAAAAAGTTACATTATTCAGGCAATGGGCAGCAATGTCTCCAGATTGGGCTGTATCACAGCCCCTTGACCAGAGTCTGAGCCATTTGCAAAAGCACAAGGTTTCACCCTGGACATTTGAATGAGGACTGAGAAGAAACTGTTTGGGCTAAAAGACTGCAATTAAGAACAGCATTGTTCCTCCCTTGCTTACTAAATCACTCGGGGGGGGGGGATCAAAGTGAATGCAGAAAGAAAGCAGAGTGAGGTCAGTCCACATGAAGGAAGTTATGTACTGCCCCAACTCCTTTGTGAGATGCTCTAGAGAAGTTCCTAAGCCATTTTTCTGAAAGGCAAATAGGTCTACTCCTAGGACACCTCACATGTGAGCAGTCTTCAGACATCCATGCACAGCATCCATTCCTGGCTATCTTAGTCACCTAAGATAAGTAGCATTCTGTCCTTGTATCCACAACCACCTCCCCAGTTTTCAACATCTGGTGTAGAACAATCTGAAACCTGATTGTAGAAATTAGTGGCTCTATTTGCCAGAGTGGCAAGCTGTACACTCCGTTTCCACGTTAGTCGGTGTACCACTGGGAAGAGTACAGGGAGCAGCACTAGTCAGAACTCCTCCTCTGAAGACAAATGCCACCACTGCACCTGCTACATGCAGTCTGTACAGGAACGTAACTCCTGGACCCTAAAGAACCTATTAGAATTCTTAACAGGAGGAGTGTCCAGCTCCTTGGTGGCTAAGATAGCAAACTCTAGAACTTCAAAAACTGGAAACTACTACAACAGGGACATTCACATCCAACAAACCAAAATAACTTTTTCTGGGTGTTTGATATCTCTTGCTGCACATATAAAAATGGGCTTTCATCTTACAAAGTATATCCAAACAAGACTTCCCTCTAAGGGTGAATCAGAGGACTATGCTCAAAGTAGGGGTTGTTCGAGAAAAGCAATCCAAAGTTTCAGCCTCACTCACTGAAGTGCTCCCACTATGTTGGCAGGGAGGCTGCAAACAGTGAAAGCTGATCTGCACTTCCTTCCAGATTCTGAATGAAGGAGCCACGAATCTCCAGTTCTGGTTAAGGGGATGAGTAGAAAACCAATTTTTAGCTGATCTTCACCAGGCAACTGCATGGAGGTGTTTTTTTTTTGGGGGGGGGGGGTAACATAATACACTGAAGCTCGAGTCCTTTACTTGGGCTGCTGCCTTGTTAGTAATGGACAAAAGATGGTATTCCTTCTACACCATGCTCAGAGCACTCAACACCCTCACTAATCAGGGCAGCGCCATTGCCCCTTCCAGAATGAAAAAGCTTCTAGCACAAAATTTGAGATCCTATGGCAGTGCCAAATTTGTAATAAGGGGAAGCAAGAGAACAGTCCTATTTGCAAAGGTTTCCCACAGTTTGTGGGTTGCCACAGAGGGTGAAGAAAATCCATTGTGGAGATTAATGCCAACTGGACTTCAATAGTCAAATGGACAGCACAGTGGTGTGCAGCGGTAGCACTGTCGCCTCACAGCAAGAGGTCCTCCGGTTCAATTCTCTGCTGGGGGGTGCGTTCTGCGCAGAGTCTGCATGTCCTCCCTGTGTTCGTGAGGGTTTTCTCTGGGTGCTCCAGTTTCCTCCCACATTTCAAAGACATACATCTGGACAGTTTCTCCCCAGGCCTCTGCTGAAAATTAGCTTTGTTCCAAGTTGGACTTTCTGGTAAACAAATGTTAAAATATAAAAATAAAATGAGAATATCACAAACCCAAGAGTGAAAACTAGGAAAAGCAACCGATACATGCATAGAGGTTGTGAAAAGTACAGTTGTGTACCTACCATAAATGTAGATGTTAGAGTGTATTCACTGTTGCAGTCATTACTCTTGGGTTATCCTGCTGGCAGGCTACCCGCAGTCGGCCAGAATTCCAAAGTCTAGGTCCGGCGTCTGTTGCTGTCGCCTCTTCCCTGACGTCAGTGCGCCAGGGGTATATAAAAGATGCATCCGACGCCATTTTCTTCAGTTTTTCTTGCCCCAGATGTCAAGGGACCCCAATTTGTAGGCTGAAAAATATGCCAATAAAAATGCATGCACAAAAATAACATTTTCTTCATCTACAAGCAAATACACCAAAAAGGTTGCATAGGATAGAGAAGTGCAGATAAGTCCCAGCAAAGAAGAGGGGGGTGGTGGGTGGGTAACCTGGACTGCAACAGTGAATACACTCGAACATCTACATTTATGGTAGGTACACAACTGTACTATGTTTGTGTTTCACTGTTGCAGTCATTACTCTTGGGTTGAATCCCAAAGCTGAGGTAGGGTGGCTGGGCTAAATAGTATTAGGACAGGCTATGAGGCCCTGCAGAACTGCAGTGACAAAGCCTGCTCTGGACTTGGAGTATAGAGGTAAGTGGTAGTGCTTTGTGAAGGTGTGCACTGAACTCCATGTTGCAGCCTCCAAGATATCTTTGGTTGGTACTCCCCTGAGGAAGGCTGCTGAAGTGGCTGCTGCTCTGGTGGAATGAGGCCTAATGCCCTTAGGCACTGATTTGCCATGTTGAAAATAGCAGAAACGGATGCAATGGTCTATCCATTTAGAAATGGTCTGTTTTGAGACCGCCTTTCCTTGTGATCCTGCAGCATATGAAACTAAAAGTTGCTCAGTCTTTCTGAAAGCCTTAGTTCTGTCCAAGTAGAAACGTAACTGCCTGTGTTATGTCCAAAGAATGCAGAATTTTCTCACCCTTGCTCTGCGGATTAGGATAAACGGTTGGCAAGTGAATGGTTTGGTTAAGGGCCACACTGGACACCACTTGAGGCAAAAATGTAGGGTTTGTCCTCAGAGAAACCCTGTCTGGATGAAAAATGATGAAAGGTTCCACAGCCATGAGTGCTTGTAACTCAGAGACCCGCCTTGCAGACGTTATTGCTAGGAGCAGAGCTGTTTTCCAGGATAAGAATTTTATATCTGCTGTTGATGCTGGCTCGAAGGGAGGCAGTGTGAGTTTTTCCAAAACATAATTGAGGTCACAGGCCGGAATTGGTGCACTCCTTGGAGGCCTAATGTTTTTGGCCCCTCTGAGGAACTGCCTTATTAAAGGATGAGAAAAAAAAAAATCGGTGGTTCTGTATTGTAATGGGCTGAAATGGCAGAGGCATAAATCTTGATTGATGAGACGGAAAGGTCTTTGTTCAGCATCTCAGTTAGGTATTGTAAAATCTGAGTGATGTTTGGTACACACGTGTCAATGCCTTATTTCTGGTTCCAAGCACAGAATCTCTTCCATTTTTCTGCATAAGATTTTCTGGTGCTGGGCCTCCTGGATAACATCCATAACAGCTTTTGAAAGAGGAGTGCTCTGAATGGCTACATTATCCGCCATGCTGCTAGATCTAAGGTCCTGAGTTGGCTGTGCAGGATCTGATTATTTTGTTGAGTCAGCAAATGAGAAGTTTGAGGCAATATCCATGCTGGACCTGGAGACAAGTTCTTTAGGATTGGGTACCAGTGCTGGCGTGGCCAGTCTGGTGCAATCAGTATCATTTTTGGCTTCTCTTGTCTGACCTTTAGGAGTACCCTGGGAAGGAGAGGCAGTGGGGGAAAAGCATATACTGTTAGTTTTTTCCAGCTTAAGGATAGGGCGTCCACTTTCCATGCTTGCTTGTGATAAATCCTTGTGCAAAATCTCTAATTGGCAGTTTTGAGGGGAGGCAAATAGATCTATGTCTGGGCATCCCCATTTCCTTGTTATGTAGAAGACTTGTGGATCCAGTTTCCATTCGTGGGGATCCATGAGGTTTCTGCTTAGCTAGTCTGCCAGAGTATTTGTTTTTCCTGGCAGAAATTGTGCTTGCAGGTGAATTTGAAAAGCCAATGCTGCGTCCCATAAGGTCATTGCTTGTCTGCAGAGGGGATAGGAATGTGTACCTCCCTGTTTATGTACGACATGACCGTAGTGTTGTCTGTCTTTATCAGTAACTGTCCTGGATGAAGCAGGTCCTTGAAAGCTGTCAGGGCATTTTGAACAGCTAGCATCTCTTTTTGATCGATGTGAAGATGCATCTGGTTTGCAGGCCATGTGCCCTGAATACATTTTCCTGCCATATGCCCCCCCAAGCATAATCTGATGCATCTGTTGTCAGTGCCTGTCTGGCTGTGGGTAAACTGAATGGCAGACCCTTGTGGTGACAGGCTTCTGCCCACCATCGAAACTCCTGTTGCAGGCAGGGAATGAGTGCAATTACTGTCTCCAGGCTGTGGCAATGCTGAGTCCAAACACTTTTTAGGTACCATTGTAGTTTCCTCATATGCAGTCTGGCATATGGAATTAGTAGAATGCAAGATGCCATGAAACCCAAGGCCTGCAGGATTTTCCTTGCAGATAAGTGGGTTTTTGTTGCCAATTTCTTGAAGTAAGTAGTCAGATGCTTTTGTCCGTTTGGAGTGAGATAAGCCATCTGGGCAGTTGTATTTAAACTTGCACCCAGGAATATTATCTCGTGAGGGCACTAGTTTTGATTTCTTTTCATTTACTGTGTACCCTAGGCCAATTAGTAATCTTTTTACAAATGCCAGATGGTTCAGAAGAATGTCTTTGTTCTCTGCTTGAATTAGGCAGTCGTCCAAGTAGGGATATATTTGAATTCCTTTTTGTCTGCAAAACACAATTACTGGTGCCAGGCATTTTGTGAAGACCCTGGGCGTAGTAGATAAGCCAAAGGGCAGTGCAGAGAATTGGTAATGCATTGAGCCAGCTATGAATCTGAGGTATCTTCTGCAAGATTTTCTGATTGGGACATGCAGGTATGCCTCAAGTCCAAAGTTACGAGCCAAGCCTTCTTGCCCAGCATGGGCAGAAGCTGTACAGTAAACATCTTGAATTTTGGAACTTCCAGAAACGTATTTAAAATTGACAGGTCCAGTATTGGTCTCCAGGTTTTGTCCTTTATGGGTACTAGAAGAAGTCTGGAGTAAAATCCTTGCCCCTGCTCTTGTAGTGGTACTTGCTGAATGGCCCTCATGTCCATGAGGGCTGTAATTTGTTTTTGTGCCTCTGCCCATTGATTGTGTGGCAGGTCTGGCATACCTTTTGACCTTGGTAGGGTGTGAAAATGGAATCTGTAGCCTTGGGACACTATGTTCAGGACCCATTTGTCTTGGGTAACCATTTGCCAGTTTGATGAAAAAAGTGCTAGTTTTCCCCCTAAAGGGGCTGCCAAAAGATAAGTGCTTGGATCTGGTACAGGAAAGTCATTGGGACTGTTTCCTGTAAGGTTGAGATTTGTCTTCTCCGCCTTTGGGGGTAGAAGCACCCCATTGTTTAGGCCTGTATGAGCTTTGGGGCTGAGATCTGCCTCTGGGATGCCTGTATCTGCCTCTTTGTGGTCTGTCTGACACTGGAAAGGACCAATTTTTAGAAGGCCAGTTTCTGCTAAACCTGGGTGGCTGTACCTCTAAGAAATCCTTGACTGCCTGCATGGATTTTGCTTTATCCTCCATTTTTTTCAACACCTCTTCTGCTTTAGTACCAAACAAAGTATCATGCTGTAATGGTGCATTAATAATTTTGCTTTAACATGATCAGGCAGATTTTGTTCCTTTAACCAAGCATGCCTTCTAATAACAGAACCTGTAACAGCGGCCCTTGCAGGAGGCCTCCAGAGAATCATAACCACACATTGCAAAGTATGCTTTCCCACTTGTTCAGCTGCATGCAATAAATCCTGCAATTCCTTGTTCTCTGAACATTCAGTGCTTGTCAACAATTTTTGTTTAAGCAGTGACATTAAATATTGCTGATATTTAAACATATGAAACTGACAATTTAAAGCCCTTACAGCCAGAGTAGCAGAAGTGTAGACCCCCCCCCCATCTGTCTAGAGCCCTAGAATCCCTATCAGAGGGGACAGTTTTTTTTTGCAGTGGAAGCTTTAACCCCCTTGGGACCCTGATATAGTTTCTGGGTCAGCAGCGGGGGTTTTATACAGGAATTTATGAGAATCCGGGACCCTGTAGTATCTGTCTGGCTTAGCAGGAGCAGGGGGTAAAGAGTCAGGGGACAGGCCGGACTCTGAAAATGCATCTACAATGTCTAGAACAGGTGGAATCGCAAGAGGTCTGTGTTGAGGAAGTCTCTGAGCCTTTTCTTAGATTCAGAATAATCTTGGCTCTCCTGGTGGAAATGCTCCCTCATGGTATGCAGGGTTTCCCCAAAAGAATAATCCTCAGGAGGAGAGGCTGAAGGAATGGATTCTTCAGCATCAGAATCCTCATAGAGAAGCATGGAGTAATCTTGTTCAGAAGAGGAATCAGAGGAAATAGAAACCTGATCAGAAGAATCATACTCTGTCTCTTGCCTAGGCCTCTTATCAGGAGGGGGATGGGAGCCCCTGATCAGAGTAATTAGGTCTTCGGCCATTTTGAGCATCTGTTTTTTTAGGCATAGAAGTCTGAGTAGGAGAATGCTGTCCTTGTTTCTTTGTCTTTACAGCTGCTTTAGTCTTTGAAGCTGAAGATGGCTTAATATATAGTTGTGTAGGTCTGAAAACACCCTCAGAAGCAGATGCCTGCTCAGTGGCTCCGGACCCATCTGAGGGAATGATTTCCAAGTGTCCAATACCTTGAGTATCCAAAGGCCCAGTCAGCTCCACGTGGGAGTCGGAAGAGGCCTGTGGCTCTGAGGTAGCAGGCGCCAGGGACTGCGAAAGCGCCTCAGAGAACCGGCGAACCAGCAACTGGCCTAGCAGAGGCTTCGTCGGTTTTGGACCTCGGATGCCTATCCTTTTCCTTGTCCTTACGTTTTTTGGAAACTCCAGTTGTCGGTTGGTCCGACGGCATTATATAATTAAATCTTCGGCCAAAGTAATGAAATGCAAAATCGAACCGACGCTTGATAGTGAGTTGGTTAAATCTAGCGCAAAACCGACAGCTAGCAATGTTGTGATCAGGGCCTAGGCAAGGAATACAGTAAGAGTGAAAATCCTTATGAGGTATTTGCTTCCCACAAGAAATACAATTGTTAACTTTTTCTGACATCGGTCTGGAGCAAGAAAAAAGTTTCCCCAACGGGGCACTTAGCTTTAATGAAGACTTCGGTTCTGAAATTCCGATTTGAAAATCTCAGGAGTCGGCCGACCGGCACTTGCGAACTGCTTTGGCTTCGGGCACCGTGCGGCAAGAAAGACTGAAGAAAATGGCGTCAGCTGCATCTTTTATACCCCTGGCGCACTGACGTCAGGGAAGAGGCGACAGCAACTGACACCGGACCTAGACTGGAACTCTGGCCGACTGTGGGTAGCCTGCCAGCAGGATAACCCAAGAGTAATGACTGCAACAGTGAAACACGAACATCTAAGGTTCAATGTCATACGCATGTCAGACAGCGGAAAAGCAAACCAAGCCAAAGGAGTGGTACCAAATACCTCAACAAATACCTTTTCCACTTGGCAGAGTAAATCTGCCAGATGGAAGATTCCTAGATTGGTGAGGAAGCTTCTTGACATCTTCAATTACAATAAGCTAGGAGTTGCAAAAGTTTGAGAGCTTACAACACCCAGTTCCCTAAAGCAGTGGCCAAGAGAGAACCACCGGCAGTGGCCGAGAGAGAACCACCAGCAGTGGCTATGTCTAGAAATCAGAATGTCCTGTATTGCCAGAAGTAGATCGAACCACTTTGGCCACCACTGGTAGAAGAAAATTAGGTATGGGCTTATCTTAACTTTGGGATGGAGTAACGCAAACCTTACAGAAATCTCCCCACCATCTGATGGAGAGCTGGCACGTTATTTTTATTGACATTTGTTGACCGATAAAGTCCACTGGGACAGGAACCCATTTTCAGTGGAGGTTTACACTCTGGCTAGGCTTATAAATGCCCCCGGGCAGATAGCCTAGTACCTACCTATGAAACTAAGAGCTCCACAATTAATACAGTCAAAGAAAAATATAGACATGACAAAAAATTTTTAAGTGGAAATATGCAAAAAATAAAAAATAGAATACATAGACAATATAAAACTTCAGTATGTACCAGAACTTATATAAACTTAGATAACAGCTGGTAGTATAGTACAAAGTTTGAGTTGTTTCTTTTTGGCATTGCATGAAAAAAAACTTGGCAGTTCTTGCCAAACAGTTATAGTGGTAACAAAGCTGTGTTGCTGTCAGGGTAAAAGTTATTTTGAACTATGAACTGGGTTAGAAATAAGTAGAATAAGTTATAACCTTCCATTTGCCTGCTACACACAGTAGGACAGAGGTACAACTAGTGGTGCTTAAGATCAATTTGTTCAGAATTTACTAGTTCTAGCAATGTTAGATATAGGTTTTCTTGTTTGTTCGCTACATGTAACAATGACTGTACAACTGCATTTAAATGCAATATTGTTACTTCAGGACATCTGAAAAAAAATGTTGTAGTCACTATTCTCATCCCTAGAGTAAAAACAGCTTTGGGCATCACTGCCCACAAACCCTAACTTTAAACATTAAGGCCACTCAAGTGGCACCTCTGGCACAGAATGAAAAAATTACAACAGCATTGCCAATATACCTACCACATCAGATAATCTGAAACAGAAGAAACTACCTACTACTAGTCTCTCCTTCCACTCATTCATCCCAACTCATAGTACTCTCACCACTCACTTAATATAGAGCAAGTACATAAAATCAACATATCCACTGCAGGATGCAGTAGCTACACACATCAGCAACAATATTGCCTA
This sequence comes from Protopterus annectens, assembly GCF_019279795.1. NCBI lineage: Eukaryota > Metazoa > Chordata > Ceratodontiformes > Protopteridae > Protopterus > Protopterus annectens. The sequence continues at coordinate 1,057,470,669 of NC_056733.1, forward strand.
GCTTGAATTTACCCATTACTTTTCTGTTCATATGTATCTTTCAGCCTAAAGGTTAACATCTTGGCCTGCAGAGATCCCCAAATAATGTAAATGCTGAAAGCTCCCCAAAAGTAAGGCACAAGAGTCCTAGCCTTTGAACTGGGGACACCTTCCTGAACATGACAGAGGGCAGCCAAGAAAATTCAAGGCAAGAAATGAAGGGGATCAAAGCAACTAGTATCCTCAGTTTCAGAGAAGACTGAGAAGGACTAAACTACAACCGTAAGCATACTTTAATTGGTTGATTACAGAATAGAAAAGGCAATATGTCCTTCAGGATGGACGAAGCAAACACTTTTCTTGCCCTTAAAAAATTTTGCATATAGCACTTGGGTAAAATATGAAGAAAGTGGCCTCTTCCAAAATGAAACCTTTTCAAAGGGGCAGTCTTACAGGTCCATAGGTTTGTATTAGGCTAACCACCAGCATGGTCTTTATAAGCCTAGCTGTGCAACCCAACCCAGTTGTCCTCCAGTACACTAAACACCTATATTGTGGGGGTATGTTAATAAGGTAGCTAAGGGTTTTGTGTGTGGGAGGGCGGATGTTGGTTTGGGATTACTTAACTGTCATCCTCTGTCCATGAGAGACATGGGGGTCAGACTGGGGTGAATTTACAATTTCTCTTCCAATGATGGTTTCATTTGAAAAGGGTTGGGGAAGAACTCCACTTCACATGGATGGGGACACACTTCATAGTGTGGGATCCTCCAAGTCGCAGCATATCAGTCTCTCTAGCATGTTTTATGCTGCAGACACAATTCAAGTTATTGAACCTAAAGTTCCTGGTGCTGTTTGTTTTGCAGATGTGCAAGAGGTCAATCAGAGCTGGGTCTGAGGATGCCTTGTATGATATATAAATATCTTATTAACCTGTAGGAGATAGAGTAAACAGACCGTCTTTAAGGTGATCTATGTAGGACAGTATAATTACCCTGGATTCTCCTGGTGAGAAATCTTTCAGGACACTCCAACTGAGGTAGGTGCCTGGTTAGGTACATGCCAAAGGAGGCATTGTATTCAATGATGGGTTTGATAAGGGCTGAGAAGACTGCTACTGTAACTTCTTTGGATCTGGATAACATCCTCTTATAAGCTGGGCAACATGGAATGAATCTTACCATTTTGGCTACATGCTGGTCAAACGGCAAGTCAACATATGTCCCCAAATTCTTAACTACATGGTAAACTCTTAGGGGTGTTTTAACACTCGAGTAATTGGCTTGGGTGGAAAACTTCCAAAAGCACTGCAACACATTTCTTCACTTCGAAATTTAATGCAGTTTTAATGCATGGCTCTCACAAATTAGTTTGTAGGCCACTCATGTAGGATTGCTTGAGTCATGGAGGAAATTATGGTCTCACTCAATTTAGTAGCCAGAGTCCTTTGATGCTGTCATTAGTTCCCATAAGGCATGGCTAAACAGGAGCTGGCCCAACACAGAGTCCTGGGGTACCACACTGGCGACTGGTCTCCTGGTGGAAGTGGTCTCACCAATTTGGACTTCTTGGGTCCTATCTTTGAGCAAATTAGTAATCCAGCGAGTTATGTAGGGATTTATGCCTAGTTCTGAGAGTTTGTCAATACCAAAGTAGTGTTTTATATCAAACACTTTGGCCAGGTGAAGGTAGGCAGTGTGCACAATATTTCCCCTCATCCATAGCCTTGGTATCCCTCGCAAAGAAGTCTACCAGGTTGAGTATCAAGACCTTCCCTTGACTAAGCCAAACTCCCATTGTCCTTGATCATTTCCATGATAATTTGTTCCTTGGTTTGCATATTACACTTGTCAGACTATTGACCTGTAGATCAAAGGTCAGTTGATGGTCCAAACCTTGGGGAATGACCATTGCAGCCATCCACTCACTATGCAACCTGTTTTGAGGTTGTAACTGAACAGTGCCTCTATAGTGTTCTTGGCTAGGTCATGTCTGAGGCAATTTCGGAGGAAAATGGGGATACTGCTGGATCTTAATGGCTATGGCCCTGGCGGAGTGTGACCCAACACCACTATGTAGTAACTTCCTACAAGTCATGTGGCAAAAGTAAATACAATCTTATCCATTTGAAAATGGTTTGTATTAAATACTGCTAACCTTTTCTCACCATCATCAGCAGATCTTCTGACCTGTCGTTTTTAGTTCTGTCCATGTAGCACCTCAACTGTCTGCATATCCAGAGATTAGGATTCTCCCTGCTTTGTTCTGGTGTGCAGGAAAAAAAAAAAGAACTAGTAAACCAAATGGTCCAATTTTGTGCTACTTTTTAATCACCAAGCATGAAAGCAGTGTTAGTGCACAAGATAACCTTATCTTTGTGTAAAATGAGGAAAGGTTATTTGCACATCAAGGCCTGAAGTACTAGGAATAAACAAGAACCCCCTAACTGCCTTCAGAGTGAAGCAAATGGGCAACATATCAGGGTAACTTCTGCTGCTCCCTAGATAAAGGGCAACAAACCACCTGGTTCTGTTAACCTCTGCCACTTTACCAAGCAGTTATAGCAGGGAATTAAGGCAACGAGCTGTTAAGCTGATGCTTTGTGGTTCAAGGTTTGATTTTCCTCCTGCTCATTTTTGCCTACAGTGTGACTAAGTCAATTACCCAGACAGTGTTTTGGGGTAAATGGGTTGGGTCTCCTTAATGGTTTCCTGGACTGTATGCTTAAGTACATACCTATCAGCCATGCTGGCATTTGCTACAGACCACCATTATCAGGGTCTACATTGCCGTTCTTAGGTTAAGATTGCTGGCATCAGAAATTTTTCTTGTGCGCTCTGCAGTTCGGTGTCCTAGAATACAGACAGTGTAGAGCTGTAAATTTCACACCATCAGCTAAACGAGTTTTTCCCTCATCATTGTCCTCTAGTCCGGCTTACGTGGGGATGCAAAAAGCGTCAGAATCTTTAAAAGGAGCATTAGAGAAGAATGCCTTGATGTTTTTGGAAATAGTTATGTGGATCCAGGCATGACGGCAAATAATCATGTCAAAATCCAAACCTAATGCTGAACCATCAGCTATGTGGTGTTAACCCAAGAGAGATCTGACACCAGATATAAAAGTGATGGCCTGGATGAATAATTTCATTAAGTTCATCTTCCAAATTCTTCCAGTGACAGACATCTACGATCTCACAACAGAACGTGCGTGTTAAACTCCATTCCTGAAGTAGAGAATGAAGACTCATTTTCTTTGCTAGGCTCTGCAAACTGGGAGTCATCACTAGGGCAGCCACCATCGTGACAATCAAAAAGGGTATTCCTCAATTATCACTTCCAGTCCTTTGGATGGAGGGCAGATCACACACGTTTACAAGGTAATGGTGCTGCCACATCCTCTTCTACTCTTCTGACTATTCACAAAAAGTACCACCCAGAGCTTTTTAACTGGTTAATTGGGCAAAGTGTTGTTTTGATTGTATGTGCTCTATTTTCTGAAAAAAAAAATATACTTGTTTCCCACCTTTCTCAACTAGTATAGCCCAGTTTTCAGGTTATTGCTGAATCCAGGGCTGTTACAAGTTTATGTGTTGCCCATACCTTACGTGGATAGTAGGAAGTTTATCTGTTCACCTGTGAGAGGGGGGAGCTTTGAGCAGCATATCTGTCCCTGGAGGAGTGGTTTCAGCCCAGAAGTTAGTAGTTTATTGGCCATTTTGGGCTAATTTATTTCTCTCTCACTTCCCAGCTATAAAAACTGCATTTGCTCAGTTTTTACACTTGTGTTCTGCTCAGCAAGTGCTTTCCAGGTGTTCTGCAGAGTCTACAGCAGCAGAGACACAAAAGAGTGGCTTTGGAGTGATTATCGTTTTTCTGCTTTTCTTGCTGTCTTAACTAATTCCGCCTAAAACGCCAGTTTTTTTTTTAGCGAATTTGTGATTTAAAAAGTTTATTGCTACATATTGTACTTATTTGCTGCCTGCACTTGAATTAAGTCATTTTTGTATTTAAACAATCTAACTGTTGTAGGTTACACACTAAAGTGCAATGGACTTTTCTGTGCATTTAAAGTGTTGTTTTGATTGTATCTACTCTATTTTCTGGAAAAAAAAATATATATATATATATACACTTGTTACCCACCTTTCTGAACTAGTATAGTCCAGTTTTCAGGTTATTGCTGAATCCAGGGCTGAGTTACAAGTTTCTGTGTTGCCCATACCTTACTTGGATAGAAGGAAGTTTCTCTGTTCACCAGTGAGAGAGGGGAGCCTCGAGCAGCCTATCTGTCCCTGGAGGAGTGGTTTCAGCCCTGAAGTTAGCAGTTTTTCGGCCATTTTGGCTAATTTCTATCTCTTTCACTTCCCTGCTATAAAAAACACATTTGTGCGGTTTTGTGCACCGGGCAGCGCCATTTAGCTAGAGTTAAACTATTCTCAGCTCCACAAAGTGTACTCTTCAATTTTTCCCTTGGAACTAGAAAAACCTTCAACTTTAGCACTCAAACCATTCATTTCACAGTCAAGCACTTGCTTAAAACTCATAGCAAGCACGAATTAACCCTAGCACTAGACCCCCCTATACTGTCCAGAAGGACAAGGCTCTCTATTCGACCCACCAGCCAATCAGAAAAACATATTACTCTACCTATTAAGGCATGTCCAAAGGGCAGTTTCCAGTGTACTCTCCAGTCCAACTGGTGAATCTGGGCATTTTGAGACAGTGTTACAACTGCCTCATGTACACAGACAACCCTCTCCTCCTACCACCAAACACTAACGTATGCAAGAGATGCAATTATACAGCCAAACTGGAGGCAAAGTTCTCTAAACCCAAGACTGGAACTGACAGTCAAGAGGAGAAGGGTAATACTTGCAACACACCACCAGTCTCACATAGACCTAATAAACCAACACCGGCAAACACCACACATGAATACATGAAAACATACTCTGAGGCTCTAAATACAAATCTGCAAAAGCAACAGAGACCTCCAAAGCAGAGATCCAAGCAACCTCCACACCCCATCACCAACCATGAAACACATACTTCACATAATCAGTGTGCCATGCAATCCCAGCCCTTAACGCAAAATAACATACCCAACACACTGGTAATGGGCGAGACTATAGTCAGGCACACTGATGTCCCACTAACTAGGCTGGACAAGGATAAGGTTGCAGTTAGCTGCCGGTCGGGTGCCAGTTTCCACCACATAACACAAGCACTCAGGTCACTCCAGAACAAGTACAAATACAACTGTGTCATTATCCATGTTGGTGTGAATGACGTGAGACGCACCTCCCTGGACTACATGGAGAGACATGGAAGAGCTCTCTGATCATGTAGCCCAGGCCGGTATGACCCTGAGTAGCATCCTGCCCTCACCAAGAATGATGCCACAGTATAAAGAAAAAATTATCAATTTCAACAATTGGCTAAGTTTCTGATGTCATTCAAAGGGGATCCAGTATCTGTCTGTCTGGGATGACATGCCTGACAAGTCAAGTTGCTTTGCAAGAGATGGCTTGCACCTGTCATACTTAGGCTTTCGAATACTGGCCACGGCTCTTGCCACCCCCATATTGCCTTTTTTAGGCAAGGCTCAAAAGACAAACCCACCACCATAAACAGCACAAGTAACCAAAAACTGAGGGTAATGCTACTCAACGCCAGAAGTCTAAACCTCAAAATGCACACACTCAGTATGGAGAACATCGACATCTGTGCAGTAAAAAAAACCTGGTTAAGGCTCCTGATAGCACCCCAGCACTACTAGGCTATAACTCATACCATTCCTTTCGGCCACAGCACCAGGACCGAAACACAAAAGGCGGGGGTGTATCTATATTCATCAAGGATACCCACACCTCCAGGTTAGTGGCGCAGCACAATGCATCAGAGATCATCCATGTGCAACTAACAATGGGCAAAACTGCAATCCATATTGTGGCTTGTGGCTTGCTACAGATCACCCACCATGGCCCAGGACCCCCATTCCGCATTTCTGGAGACACTGGGAAATATGAAGGTCCTACCAAACACCCTAATACTGGGTGATTTCAATTACCCAAACAAACTGGGAGAACTACTCAAGTACTAACTCCCTTGCCCAACGCTTCCTAGAAATTATAAACTCTAATGCCCTGGATCAACTGGTCAACACCTCCACCAGAAGGAACATATTGGACCTGGTCATGACCAACATGGGCGACCTGTGTTCTACACCGGAGGTCAATCCCTTGCTGGTTAGATAAGACCATAGACTAATCACTCTGGATATCCACATTCCGCCCCCACCCCCAATCAAGGAAACTGTGAAAAACTATTCAAAAGCAAACTTCACATTACTTAAGACAAAGGTGGAAAGGTTCACAGCCCCCATGCTAAAGGGCAATGCTGTCCAAGCTGCTGAAACCTTTACAAAGGCACTCTGAGCATCTGCAGGACTGCATGGATCATGCTATCCCAAGTAAAACCAAGACTCACTCCTCCAAGAAAAGGAAACCAGTCTGGTGGACCCCTGCCATAAACAAGCTATACAACAGAAGGTGGAAACTAGTACAGAAAAAGAGTAAAATCCCAAGAAGGAAATACATCCCTGATCAGTAACAGCAAAGAAACTACGATCCCTCATTAAATCATCCAAGGCTAGTTTCGAAAGAAAAATTGCCAATGACTCCAAAGATAACCACAAAGCAATCTTTAGCTATGTCAAGAACCTAAGCGGAAACTCTCAGATCTGCTCTGAGTTAGTGCAGAATGGCACAAAATACACTGAACCAACTGATATTGCCAACATTCTGGCAGACAGGTTTAGTGCAAACTTCACCCCCTAAAGGGCCCATAACCATACCAGAAGAATGTAGGGCCCCGTCAATCACTGACAGGTTAAAACAGCCCTATCCAAAGCCAAAAAAATTAGCTTCAATGGAACCGGATGGTCAGGCTGTGTCTTACAAGAGCTCCAAAATGAACTAACCCCTCACCTAAACACACTGTTCAAACTCAGCCTCTCTACAGGCTACGTACCCACAGAGCAGTGCACAGCAACAGTTATCCCGCTACACAAAGGTGGAGCCACAACAGAACCCGGGAACTATCGCCCTATAAGCCTGACTAGCCTGGTCTGCAAGGCTATGGAATGCATCATCATGGAACTCTAACAGAGACATTGCGAACCTCCAAACATTGGACCCTACCCAGTTTGGCTTTGTTAAAGGCAGATCATGCCTCCTAAACTGGTGGACTTCTTTGAGATGGTTACCAAGGCATTAGACGAGGGAAATGAGGTCCACACAGCCTACCTAGACCTCACAAAGGCTTTCGACACCATTTCCCATTCTAGTATTATAGACAAGCTCACCAGCTTGAACATAAACCCCTACATCACGAGATGGGTTGCCAACTGGCTCATGGATAGAACCCACATGGTGAGAGTTGTAGGCTCTATGTCAGACTCTAAACCGGTTACAAGTGGTGTCCCCAGGGCTCAGTCCTAGGACCCATCCTGTTCAGTATATACTTCTCAAAAGTACAGGCAAGCATAGGAGGACTATGGCTGACCAAGTTCGCAGACTACTGCAAACTAGGGGCCATAATTGATTCTCTGGCTGATACAGACACCCTCCAGATGGGTCTCACTGAGATGGATACCTGGTGTCAAAATCATGGCCTCAAATTAAATGCCAAAAAGTGCAGTCTCATCCCCTTTGGAAAAAACAAGGTACCCGCAAACTACCACATAGGTGGTAGTCCCCTACATACAGAAAATGTAATAAGGGATCTGGGGACCCAAGTAGATAGTAATCTCTTCTTTGATAATCATATTGCCAAGGTGATTAGAAAATCCTTCTATGTGGCCCACCTAATCACAAAAGGGTTCACATCCAGAACAAAACATGTTATGTTGTGCGCCTCTACTCATCACTCATTAGACCCATCATAGAATACAACGCCCCATTTGGGATGTACCTTACAAGACACCTGCAACAGCTGGAAAGACCACAAAAGTACCTCACCAAGAGGATTACTGGCCTCAAACAGATGCCCTATGCAGCCCGACTCAAGAAACTCCAGCTGTACTCTGTTGCATACCGCTTACTCAGAGGTGATCTCTGCCTGACATACAAGGCCATGTCCAACCCAGAATTGATGGACATGCTTCACCTAAAAACAAACAAATCCCGGACAATCACATGCTCTAGAGATATAAACCTCACCACAACAATAAATAGGACATGCTGGTGGGATAGATTCCTATCCCAGAGACTTCCCAGGCTTTGGAACAGGATTCCAATATACATCAGGCAGAGCCCCTCACTAACACTCTTCAAGAGAAACCTTGAGGGGTGGATGGGAAACAGAAAAATTACCCCAGGGATCACTGCAGTGGCTCTGCTGGACAGTGGCGCAGGGAACTAATGGCTCTGCTGGAGAGAAGCACAGGGAACTAATCTAAGGGGGTGGCGAAAGCCAACACATTCTGGCTAGGCTTATAAATGCCCTTGGGCAGATAGCTTAGTATTTACCTATGAGCCTATGAACCTAAAAGCACCAGGAGGGCCTCTTGTAGAAACTTGCCCAAGACTGACAAGAAAATCAGGCATCAAGCCACCTTTCTTTTGCATCAGAAACAGGTCCTCTAACTTAAACTCAAGGATCTAGGAGGCAAATAATCCAAGTAAAAAGGCTGGGAGACAACCAAAGCTAGCATCAAATCTTATAACTGTCCAAAGAATGTATTCAATGGATACAAGGAAATATATGAAAAAACGTCTGAAGAAGCTACGGCGAAAGCACTTACTGTGTGTGTATGTTCTCCATTAAACGTTTTTTCATATATTTCCTTGTATCCAGTGAATACATTCTTTGTACAGTTATAAGATTTGATGCTAGCTTTGGTAGTCTCCCAGCCTTTTTACTTGGATTATTTGCCGCATTTACTCGCTGACTGGGTGACATTTATACTGCTGAGTATTGCTTTATTCTACTCAAGGATCTATGTTGTCAACTGTAGGTGCTTCCTATTGCACCTTTTCTTGTCTGGCATTCTTTGAGAGGAGTTGTCTGGGGAGGACAATCAAGAATCCAACTCTGGTTCAAGCTCAAAGATCCCGGTATAGCCTTTTCTAAGTATTGTTCTTACAATAAGCGCTCCTTGGGACAGGCATCTCATGAACTAAGACTCCAGGTAAGATCACCTGTGAGACTAGTTCTAGGGAAGAAGCTAATAAGTGCTGTAAAGTGAAAAACGAAACCAGGAAAAAGTACAGTTGTGTACACTTACCATAAACGTAGATGTTAGAGTGTATTCACTGTTGCAGTCATTACATTTGGGTAATCTGCTGGCAGGTTGCCATCAGTCGGCCTGAATTCCAAAGTCTTGGGTCCTGCATCGGTTGCTGTCTTCTCTTCCATGATGTCAGGTCGTCAGGGGTATAAAACATGCAGCAGACGCCATTTTCTTTAGTTTTTCTTGCCCCCGATGTCAGGTGCCCCCAAAAAAGTAGCAATATTATATATATAAATGTACATGCTTCAATATAAACTTTCCCTTCATCTACAAGCAAATACACCACATAGGGTGTAGAAGATAGAGAAGGAAAGATAAACTTTAGAATGACAGGGAGATGGCGGAAGGGTAACCTGGACTGCAACAGTGAATACACTCGAACATCTACATTTATGGTAAGTGTACACAACTGTACTATGTTCTTAGTGTTTCACTGTTGCAGTCATTACATTTGGGTAGAATCCCAAAGCTATGGTTGGGAGGCTGGAGCTAAACAGCATTAGGTGTGGCTATAAGGCCCTGCAGCACTGCAGTGGCAAAGCCTGTCCTGGACTTAAAGAGGCAAATGGTAATGCTTTGTAAAGGTGTGAACAGAACTCCAAGTAGCAGCCTCTAGAATGTCCTTGGTTGGTGGTACTCTGAGAAAGGCTGCTGAAGTAGCTGCAGCTCTGGTGGAATGAGACCTATTGCCCTTGGGCACAGGTTTACCATGGTTTAAGTAGCAGAAACGGATGCAGTGGCTTATCCACTTTGAAATTGTCTGCTTTGAAACAGCCTTTCCTTCTGATCCTGCAGCATATGACACTAGTAATTGTTCAGTTTTTCTTAGAGCTTTAGTCCTGCTCAAGTAGAATCTTAGCTGTTTGTGTACGTCCACAGAATTCTCTCCCCTTTGTTCTGCAGATTTGGATAAAAAATTGGCAGATGAATTGTTTGGTTAAGAGCCACACTGGAAATCACCTTAGGCATAAAAGAAGGATTTGTCCTCAGAGACTCCCTGTCTGGGTGAAATATGATAAAAGACTCTACAACCATGAGGGCCTGTAGCTCTGAAACTCTTCTTGCTGAAGTAATTGCTAGTAGCAGAGCTGTCTTCCATGATAAGAACTTTACGTTGGCAGTAGCACACCTGGTTCAAATGGAGGCAGGGTGAGCTTTTCCAACACATAATTGAGGTCCCATGCAGGTAGTGGTGATCTTCTAGGAGGCCTTACATTTTTGGCTCCTCTAAGATACTGCTTTAGTAAAGGATGAGAAAAGATCGGTGGCTCTGTATTGTAATGAGCCGAAATGGCAGAGGCATGGATTTTGATTGATAAGAAAGATAAGCCTTTGTCAAACATCTCAGTTAAGTATTGTAATATCGGAGGAATATGTGGTTCTGCTGCATCAGTTCCTTGTGCTCGATTCCAAGCACAGAATCTCTTCCATTTGTAAGCATAAGATTTTCGAGTACTCGGCCTTCTGGCTTCCAAAATGACATCAATCACAGCTTTACTGAGAGGTGTCGCTTGCATGATTACATGATTAGCCATGTTGCCAGGTTCAGAGTCTGCAGTGGATTGTGCAGGATCTGATTGTTTTACTGGGACAGTAGTTATGGTTTTTGAGGCAAGGTCCAAGCTGGATACTGAAACAAGTTCCTTAGGATTGGGTACCAGTATTGGCGGGGCCAGTCCGGGACAATTAATATCTTTGGCTTCTCTTGCCTGACTTTTTGGAGGACCTTGGGTAGAACAGGCAGAGGAGGAAAGGCGTAAACTGAAGGATGGGGCACCCACTTTCCATGCTCGTCTGTGATAAGTCCTTGTGCAGAATCTTTTCAATTGATAATTTTGAGGAGAGGCAAATATATCATGTCTGGGCTCCCAGATTTCTCTGTTATCATGCTGAAGACTTGTGGATTTAGTTTCCACTCGTGAGGATCCATAAGGTTTCTGTTTAAATAGTCTGCCAGAGTGTTTTGTTTTCCTGGCAGGAATTGAGCTTGAAGATGTATTTGAAAGGTCAAAGCTGTGTCCCACAGTGCCATGGCTAATCTACAAAGGGGGTTATGTGTGTGTGCCCCCTTGCTTGTTTATATACCACAAGACTGTGGTGTTGTCCATCTATTAGTAGTTGTCCTGGATGAAGCAAGTCCTTGAAGGCTGTTAGGGCATTTTGAACAGCTAGCATCTCTTTCTGGTTGATATGTAGATGCATTTGCTTTGGTGCCCATATGCCCTGAATGCATCTTCCTGCCATATGGGCCCCCCAGGCATAATTTGATGCGTCTGTTAAGATTTGGCTGGCAGGGGGTAGAGTGAAGGGCCGTCCCATGTTTTGGTGACAGGCCCTTGCCCACCATAGAAACTCCTGTTGCAGGCAGGGAATGAGAGGAAAAAAGTTATGTACCTACCATAACATTCCATGTTAGTGGTCTTCTTCTCGCCTTCTTTCTTGCTGGTTCGGTTCGGAGCCGATCCTCTGCTATGACTCAGCCATCTTCAATAGCTCGAGAGCTGTTTACTGGCTCGAGGCCACACCATATCCCACGATGCCTGGCGCTAGATACCCAGATCTCGTTTGGTAAATCTAACTGCAGACATAAGGAGAGAATCCTATCCTAGAATGTATAAATCCTACCACTGAGGCTACTAGGCAGAAAGGAATAGCCAGAGAAGGCTCAGCCAGTGAAAACCATAAGGAACTCTTTTCAGTCTACTAGGATAGGGGGATGGAGGGTGGGACGCAAGAAAGGTGGTGAGAAGACAACTAACATGGAACGTTATGGTAGGTACATAACGTCTTTATGTTAAGTTGTCTATCTCGCCTTCATTCCTGCTTGTTGTGACAGCGTACCTAGCACCTAAATTCCTGGGCGTCACATCGGAACAAACTCTTCAGAACAGTGGAACCAAAATCTGCTCTGCTCCTGGAAACCACATCCAACTTATAATATGAAATGAAAGTATGTGGATTGGCCCACGTAACCGCAGCACAAATAGATTCCATGGGCAACCTAGCCTGAAAGGCCACAGAAGTGGCTAAAGCTCTGGTGGAGTGACCTTTTGGTTTAACAGGCAATTCTTTGTTCCTCAGTTGATAGATAAATGTGATAGTAGTCAACCACCTGGATAAGGTTACCTTCGAGACTGGAAGACCTTGTTTACCTTCAGCATAAGAAAAAGTTGGTCCGATTTTCTGATGTCCTTAGTTCTATGCAAATAAAAGCGTAGTTGCCTGTGAACATCTAACTGATGTAATTTATATTCCGTCCTCGGAGTGGTTGGGGAAAAACACGGGAAGGTCTATGGACTGATTCAAGTTATTCTCTGAAGAGACTTTAGGAAGGAAGGATTAGTCCTGAGAGCAACCCTGTCATTGTGGAACACTAGGTACGGAGGACGGATACAAAGAGCCTGAAGTTCCGAAACTCTTCTGGCTGAGGTAATAGCTACCAGAAAGAGGGTTTTCCAAGATAAAAACTTCAGGGAACAAGATGCTGCAGGTTCGAAGGGGGGAAAAATTAGAGAAGCTAAAATCAAATTTAGATCCCACGGAGGTGGAGGATCTCTCACTGGGGGCCTGAGCAGAGTGGTCCCTTTGAGAAAAGCTTTACATAGCTTATGAGACAAGATATTTTCTGACAGGCCAATGTGAAAATTTGAAATTGCATCTAACTGAACTCTAATTGTAGCGGAAGCGGACCCAGCATGAAAGAGTTCCGCAAGAAAATCCAAAATGTGGTGTACAGGGGCTGAAAAGGGGTCTACACTCTTAGCCTCTGCCCAGGAAGAAAAACATTTCCACTTACTAGCGTAAGTTTTTCTAGTCGTAGACTTGTGCGATGATAAAATAATTTCATGCACAGAGGGGGAGATATCAGGAAGCCTGGCTAAAGTTGGAAGTGGAGCAACCAAGTGAGCTGGAGAGATTGCAGAGATTGATGCAGCCCGCCCGATTGATGGATCAGAAGGTCTGGAACTAGGTCCAGAGTCCAAGGCTGCTCGAGAAGATGATGATGCCGGAACGGGAACCATATTTGTCGAGGCCAGTAAGGAGCAATGAGGATCATTTTGCAACCCAATACAGTAGCTTTCTGTATTAGCTTCGGGATTAGGGGAAACGGAGGGAATGCATAAAGAAGTCCCTGAGGCCAATCGTGGACTAGAGAGTCTCTGGGGGAATGTCCGGGAAGTGGAAGGAGAGTGAAGAAATTGCTGCACTTGCTGTTGAGGGGGGTGGCAAAAAGATCACAGCAAGGTTGGCCCCATTTGCGTAAGATCTGGTCCGCAACTATCTAATTCAGAGACCACTCATGAGGCATGAGAATTGCTCTGCTCAGCCTGTCTGCTATGATGTTGGACCTCCCAGGGATGTGCGTTGTGATCAGAAACCATTGGGAAGAGATCACCCACTGCCAGAGTCTGAGTGCTTCTCGACATTGGGGGTATGACCTGGTTCCACCCTGCTTGTTGATGTACCACAGTACTGACATATTGTCCATTTGAATTGCAATGGTCCCGGTAGGAAGCGAGTCCTGAAGAGCTTGCAACGCTAAAAGCACGGCCCTCATCTCCAAGACGTTTATATGCAGATGATACTCGAGAGGTTGCCAGGTGCCTTGGACTGTTCTGCCCTGATAATGCCCCCCCCACCCGATCAGGGAGGTGTCTGTGGTCACCGTAGCAACTGGGGGGGTACACAAATGGTCTGCCCTGGGGCACTGATGTGGAGACCCATCCACCATGTAAGGTGCTTTTTGCATGCTTCTATCATAATCATGTGAGACATCGGAAGCTGCTGGAAGGACCATTGGGTGAAAAGCCACTGGAGAATCCTCATGTGAAAACGAGCTAGAGGAAGTATGATTGCTGCTGCCATGAGACCCAGAGTTTGGAGGACGAATGTGGCTTGAATTCTTTTGCATGCTAATAAAACCTGCACATGTTGGCGAATTGCTAATACCCTGTCTGGTGGAAGGCTTGCTGACATGTCTTTTGTATTTAAATTTGCGCCTATAAAGGTGAAAGACTGACAGGGCGACAATGCAGATTTTTTTGAAATTTATTGTGATACCTAGCCTGGAGCAAGTCTCGATAGTGGCTCGCAGAAGGTGATGCCTGGTGGTAGCAGTGAGGAGCCAGTCGTCTAGATACGGAAACACGTGGAATCCTTGCCGTCTCAGGTGAGCGGTAACTACTGCCATACATTTGAACACCCTGGGGGCTGTGGTGAGACCAAAGTGCAGAGCTCTGAACTGATAATGGCTGGCTCCCAGCAGAAGTGAAGGAATCTTCTGGAGCGTCTGTCCATTTTGATGTGGTAGTAACGCATCCTGAAGATCTATAGAGCACATCCAATTGTCCTGACCCAGAAAGGGTAAAATGGACTGTAGTGTGACCATCCGAAACTTTGTTCTTTGTACAGACCTGTTCAGTCTGCTGAGATCCAGAATAGGTCTCCAGTCCAGTCGTTTTTGGTACCAAAAAGAACCGGGAGTAAATTCTGGATCCTTGCTGGATGGCCCATTTTCTTAGCAGTTTTCAAACTTCTTGAACTGCTTGATCCCTTAGATTGGGTGGAACATCTGGAAGGGGACTTGTTTAACAATAAGGGAGTGCGAACAAAGGGAATTCTGTAGCCTCTGGATACAAGACTGTACCCCATTTGTGTTGTGTTATGTCTTGCCAGGCTCTTGGGTACAGCGATAATCTTCCCCCGACTGCCTCCAGAGGTGGGCAGCCGGGCAACCCTTCAGGGATCCTGAAAGTGCTTCTCAGAGAAGGATTCTCTGCTGCCCTGGTTTTGCGGACCCCCTCTGCCATGAGGGCGGCGTCTATTATTGTTCCCTCCTCTGCCACTGGATGGAAACTCACCACGCGTGTCCGGCAAGGCTCCCTGGGATTTCTGGAACCACATCTGTCCACTCTTCTGACCCTTGGGATATGGTCTGGAAGGAGTGGAAAAACGGACTCCCACGGCAGAGAGAGTCTTGCCTTCCTGCTCACACCTGGTAAGGGTATCCTTCACCTGTGATCCAAAAAGAGAGGAACCATCAAAGGGGGTGTGTTGGTGAAAGACACACTGAAAGGTTCCGCAAAGTTACATAGCCGCATCCAAGCATGCCTCCTTAGGGCAATGCCTGTGCCCGCGGCTCTACTTGCACCATCTGCTGCATAAGAAACGTGCCTCATGGAGAAGTTCACCACTGAATTGAGAGTCGCCAGCTGGGAGGCTACCTTAGCCTGGGCCCCCTCAGCTGATGGATCTTGGAGGGCATCTCCAAGCTCTTTAAGGAGATCCCTTTGAAGACGGGTAAAGTGGCACAAATACTTCAGAGACCTCATGGAAAAGTTCGCTGAAGAGAACATTCGCTTCCCATATCTGTCCATCGTCCTGGACTCCTTGTTAGGGGGATGGACAGATGAAGTTTCGGCCAACTCCTTCTTTGTGGCCGCCGCTACCACCATGGCATCAACAGGAACACTAGTCAAAAACTGTTTATCCTTTGGTGCAGTTATGAATTTAGCGGGTCTTCTGGGGGTTGGTTCCACTGTGTCTGGAGCTGACCACTCCTTCCGAGCCACCACAGACATCAGTGGGTCGAAAGGTGGAGACATCTAGGAGGTGGAAGGTCGGGATCCAAACGCATCCAGGAATACAGACTCATCCTCGAAAGGGCTTAGGGTAGTCCAGTTCCCCCTCTGCCTAAGCATCTCAAGGATGTCTGAGAAGGAGACATCTTCAGAGGGGGATCTCGGGGACCCTTACGAATCCTCTAGGTCGGTATCTGATGCGACAGACTCAGGGGAGTCAACATGCTTCCTCTTGCATTTCCTCTTACGAGGTGGCTCCTCTGAAAGATCAGGGGAGGCCTTGGAAGAGGAAGATGCACCCAAGGGGGTGCCCTGGAGCGTTGGTTCCCCGTGCTTGGGGTCTGGAGGAGGGGCAGAGGCAGACGCACGCACCATAGTGGGAAGAGCCGATGGGGATGATCGTGGGGCTGACTCAGGAGTCCGCACACTCCTCATGACCTCGAAGGCGTCCCTGTTTGGATGCAGAGAAACCTCCGGTTCCGAAGATATCGGAATCTCTCTCCGCACTGAGGGGGACAGCTCCGAAGCCGATGTAGGAGCAGAGCTCACCTGCGCCAAAGCTCCAAGGGGGAGAACAGGGTCGGACAAGGGTCAAATGCCACTCGCCCCCTCGGAGCCGAGGGAGTCTCGGCACCCAGATCCCTCCAAGGACGGTACCAAGGAAGTGATCGGAGCAGACGATGGAACCGAAGGAGAAGCATCGGTGCCGCCGGTTCCACGATTCGAACCCCAACAAACTCCGGCTCCGAACTCAAGGGAGGAGTCGGAGGAGGAATAACTGCAGACATGGACAGAGCAGACACCTGATGAGGGGGGTGGGACAACATTTTATCTAGGGCCTGCGATTTCAAAAGCCTACTGACCACTCTCCACGTCGTGATCTGAAAGCCTTGAGGACCGACAAGAGTGGGAGAACCGATGACTGTGCTCCGATTGGAGCAGAGGAGACCACAGAGCCAAGCGTGTCGACTCGAGGGAGGGAGATCTAGATCTCTTTCGACTCACCGACGGCTCCGAAGTGAGTGTTGGAACCGACCAGGAGGAAGGCACATCGGTTCTGGCTGGAACCGAGGTAGCAGTACTAGCTTCACATGACGACGGCTCCGAACTGGGAGCCGAAGGTTTAGGTGGCTTAGAGGACTTCACGGGCTGAGCCTTAGCCGGTGAATCCTGGGGCTTAAGCAAACCCCGTAGGGTTAACTTATTTTTATGCTCCTGCAGGACTCTTGGGCTGAAAGCATGGCAAACCGAACAAGAGTCCTGCAGGTGCGCAGTGCCCAGACAATAGACACAAGAAGTGTGACCATCTGTCAGAGACATCATCTGACAGCATGAGTCACACTTCTTGAATCTGGACACCTTGGTATCCTTGGACATCCCTGAAAGGAAGGAACACCAAGATCAATACACAAAAAATAGGGGAACTATCACACACACTAAAGTTATCACACCCAAAAAACAGCAATGAGTTACAAACAATATTCTATGCTACCAACTAACAAATAAGTCTAAACTAGGTACATACTAAACTTTTTTTTTTTTTTTTTTGGAAAAGAGAAAAAGGTCTCTAAACGACTACCTATGTGAAGAGGGGGGGCCCTCTAAAACGAGTTTTCTGAAGGGAAGGGGAGGGATTCAGAAAGTTATAGGTACAAAAAGGGCTAAGAAAGGTTGTAACGACTACAATCTAAAAAAACACCCTAATAATTTTTATCAAAAATACAGATAAACAATGAAAGTATACGACCTGAGCTAGTAAGACAACCTCGCAGCAGAAGCGGCAAACGAGATCTGGATATTTAGCGCCAGGCATCATGGGATATGGGGTGGCCTCGAGCCAGTAAACCACTCTCGAGCTTTTGGAGATGGCAGAGTCGGACCAGAGGATCGGCTCCGAACCCAACCAGCAAGAATGAAGGCGAGATAGACAACTTAACATTCATTGTTTCCTGACTGTGTGAATGTTGACTCCATAAACTTTTTAGGAACCATTGAAGTTTCCTCATATGCAGTCTTGCATATGGAATTAGCAGGATGCCATGAAGCCCACAGCCTGCAGAATTTGTCTTGCAGAAGACAGGGTTTTTGTTGCCAGTTTGAAGTAAGTAGTCAGTTGCCTTTGTCTGGCGTGAGGTAAGCCAATCTGGGCAGTTGTAGTCAAGCTTCCACTCAGGAATGTTATCTTTTGAGAGGGTACCAGTTGTGATTTCTTTTCGTTTGTGTACCCTAGGCATGTTAGTAACCTTTTCACAAATGCCAGGTGTCGAAGAAGAGTGTCCTTGTTCTCTCCTTGAATGAGATAGTTGTCCAAGTAAGGAAATATTTGTATACTACTTTGACTGCAAAATGCAATTACTGGTGCCAGGCACTTTGTAAAGACCCTGGGTGCAGTAGACAAGTCAAAAGGCAGTGCAGAGAACTGGTAATGCATTAAGCCAGCCTTGAATCTGAGGTATCTTCTGCACGACTGTCTTATTGGGATATGCAGATATGCATAAAGTCACAGGCCAAGTTTTCTTGCCCAGCATGGGCAGAAGCTGCTGCAAAGTCAGCATTTTGAAATGTCCAGGTATGTGTTCAAAATTGATAAATCCAGTATTGGCCGCCAGGCCTTTTCCTTTCTGGGCACCAAGAACAACCTTGAGTAAAAACCATGTCGCTTTTCCTGTTCTGGTACTGTCTGAATGGCCCCCATATCCATGAAGGATGTAACCTGTTTCTATGTCTCTGCCCATTGATTTTTGGCAGATCTGGCCAACCATTTGCCATTGGCAGTGTGTGGAAATGGAATCTGTATCCCTGTGATACAATGTTTAGTACCCACTTGTTCTGGGTTATTAACTGCCAATTTTGAGCAAAAAGTGGTAATTTACCCCCTATGGGTGCTGCCAAAAGATAAGTGCTTGGTGTAGGCAGAGGGAAGTCATTGGGATTGTTTTCTGTAGGTTTGCGCTTCATCTCCTCCAGATTTGGAGGTGGATGCGCCCCACTGCTTTGACCTGTATGAGTCTTGCGCCTTGTATCTGGAACCCTTAGGGCATCTGGATTTGCCCCTTTCAGCTCTGTCTGACACAGGAAAGGACCAATTTTTTGTAGGCCAGTGTCTACTGAATCTTGGTGGCTGCACTTGTAAGAAGTCTAACAGTTTGCATAGACTTAGCCTTGTCTTCCATTTTCTTTAAAACCTCTTCTGCCTTAATACCAAACAGAGTCATGCTGTAAAGGTGCATCTAGCAATTTAGCTTTAACATGATCAGCCAAATTTTGTTCCTTTAACCAGGCATGCCTCCTAGTCACAGATCCAGTAACTGCGGCCCTGCAGGAGGTCTCTAAAGAATCAAAACCACATTGCAAAGTATGCTTTCCAACTTGTTCAGCTGCATGGAATAATTCCTGCAAATCTATATTTTCTGCACATTCTGAAATCAACATAATTTTCTGTTTCAGCAATCCCATAACATGTTGTTGGTACTTAAGCATATGAAATTGACAGTTTAAGGCCCTGATTGCCAAGGTTGCAGATGTATAAACCTTTTTTCCCCATCTGTCCAGTGCCCTTGAATCTGTCAGAGGGGGTGGGATTTTTTGCTGTTAAGGCCTTAACTCCCTTTGGACCCTGTGAAATAGTTTCAGGATCAGCAGCAGGGTTTCTAAATAAAAATGTATGTGACTCAGGTACCCTGTAATATCAGTCAGGCTTACTGGGAGCCAGAGGTAAGGAGTCAGGGGTCAGGCTGGACTCCGAAAACACATCATCCACAATGTCTAAAACAGGGGGAATGGCTAAAGGTTTGTGCTGAGGGAGAAGGAAATCCCTGAGCCTCTTTTTTGATTCTGAGAAGTCTTGACTCTCCCAGTGAAAATGCTCCCTCAAAGTATGCAAGGTTTCTCCAAATGAATAATCCTCAGATGGAATAGACTCCTCAGCATCAGAATCCTCATAGGGAGGTAAAGATAATTTCAGATCAGAAGAAATAGAAACCCGATCTGAAGATTCATAATCAGTGTCTTGCCTAGGCCTCTTATCTGGAGGGGGATGGGTACCCCTGATCAAGGTAATATGGTCTTCAGCCATTTTGATCATGTTTTTTAGGCACAGAGGCCTGTGCACGTGGCTCAGGCGTCATTTTTTTTAGGTTTAGAAATTGCTTTTGTCTTTGGTTTTGCAGCTGTCATAGGTTTGATATACAAATGTTGCGGTCTGAATAGACCCTCAGAAGCCGGTGCCAGCTCAGTGGCTCTGGACCCATCAGAGGGAGATACATCCGTCGGTCCAATACCTTGAGAATCTTGCGGCATGCCGGACTCCACATGGGTGTCGGTAGAGGACTGCGACTCGAAGGTAGCGGGTATCAGGGGCTGCAAAAGTGCCTCACTGAGTACCAGCGACTGGCTTAGGAGAAGCTTCGTCGATTTTGGATCTCGACTGCCTTTCTCTGTCCTTTACTTTGCGTTTATGTACTCTGGTAGTCTGATTGCTATCAGATGACATTTCTGGGTAGTTAAATCTGTTTCCAAAATACTTTGATGCAAAAATATACTGATGCTTAATAGTGCGTTGGTTAAATCTAGCACAAAACCGACAGCCAGGCACGTTGTGATCAGGGCCTAGGCAAGGAATACAGTATATTTGGAAATCCTTATGAGGTATTTGCTTCCCACAAGTAATACAATTATTAACTTTTTCTGACATCGGTAAAAAGTAAGAAAAAAATGTCCCCAATGGGGTACTTGGCTTTAGTGAAGACTTCGGTTCTGAAACTCAAACTAGAATATTTCGATAGTCAGCCGACCGGCACTTACAAAATGCTTCTGTTTCGGGCACCACTCGGCAAGAAAGACTAAAGAAAATGGCGTAGGCTGCATGTTTTATACCCCTGATGATCTGACGTCATGGAAGAGAAGACAGCAACTGACACAGGACCCAAGACTTTGGAATTCAGGCCAACTGAGAGCAACCTGCCAGCAGATTACCCAAATGCAATGACTGCAACAGTGAAACACGGAGATCATCAGCATGCAGGGTGGAAGTCTCATTGCAGAGAGATCACAACCTGTGATTGGACATTAAAGATAATCAACCCATGCCAATGGCATCAGCAAAATCACTGGAGTTCTCCTCCATATAGGTGCAAAACCCAATCATTCAGGCCACACCACCAAATGGGTTTGCACCGAAAAGACCCAAGCCCTCAAATCTTCACCCAGCTGCCTAAGCCAAAAACGTCAGCATCATCAGCACCAACCTAAAGACAGGCAGAGGCATCACAGCAGCATAAACAATGTTCAAAAACACCAAAAAAAAAAAAAATGCTGACCTCAACATGTCTGGTACAATAACTGCAGTTGAGTTTGAGCTGTCTACCTTCCAGCACTGAAGTAGGAATGGCAAAAGTACCAAATCCAAATGGGCCTGAAACATGATCCTCAAAAACTTACTGTAGTTGATGTCCAACTCAGAAGCCCCCATGATCATCTTTACTCAGGGATGAAACACACCTTATATGATGCACTCCACTTGCACTTCTTTCCGAGAGCAACACACACTTCACTCGCATAGCATAAAGTTTAAAATTGCCTAACTCAATAAATGGACTCACTTTCTTCCCTACAAGGAACCTTGGAAGGAAGAAGGTGTCCTTGACAATTAGAATGCTCTTTTATGCTTTGGAGGTTTAGACCTGTCCTCCCTATGAATGTACTTAAATCTTTTTAGGACTAGATTTTTGAGGGGGCTTCTACAAGAAGATAGATTTGAATTAAAATATTGTTGGTCTTTCTGTTTAGGGTTCACTTACTGATTTTAGAACAAATGATTTAGACCATCAAGGTTGGAAAACCCTAAACAGATACATTTGTAACAATGATCCTTGTTGTGAGATTGGTTTCTTGATGTGCATGTCATGTGTGGGCAGTCTTTTTGATGGTAAGAAGCAAAGCACAACTTATCACACTAAGACCTTCTATAGGTCTATCACTCAGTATTTTTCAACACAAACCATATAGGCAACATACATACACCAAAACAACCAAAGTGGTAGCAATCAACAGTGGGGGAGGAGAGAATTACCCAAACATTAGTTATCACTAAACTTAATGAAACTATTCAAAAGCTCAGAAATGCAATCTGAAATAAAGACAGATTATCTAGCAAAGGCACAGATGAAAACAACTTCCTCTAGCAAAGTCTAGGGTAATGCAAATGCAATGAGCTAACTGAGCAGTTGTGGCTTGGAAATGTTGGTACAGCTGCCAGGCAACTAAGAGCTGCTGTCACAGCCCAGTCAGTTGACACGAAATAGCCCCAAAATCCATCTCCAATAAACAGCCCTATGGGATACCACTGGTATCCCCTCAAAAGATGGGCATCTCCTTGTCTGGCTTGTGCTCTACTGTTAAAACCAATGCAACACCCACTGAATAGCAAATAGACGAATTGTAATGCTTTAACTTGTTAATGCTTCATGTGGGATGTCAAGTAGCTTAAGCAGGTCAAGGCAAGAAGGATGCACAGTCATTCAAGTGCTACTACCATCTCTTCAGAGAACCATGTGATTCAAGTGTCAAACTTTTCCCAATCAAAAACTCACACTGTTCCATATATGACAAATCTACAAATATAATAAAAATGTTCTCCCAGCTGTAGTCAGCAATTTAAAGAAAGTAACACAATATAGAATCTAAAATGCACCGCATAATCAATCCAAACATGTCACTGACTACTTACATCTTCTCCTGAAGTTTAATTACTTCTTCTTTGGATTGTTCCAGTTGTTTCAGGCTTTCTTCCAACTCCTTCTCCTTCGCTTCCAGTTTAGATTCGATGACCTACAAAAGCAAGAGTGTTAAACGCCATTAAGCCATACATATCACCATGATTTACTTCTAGGAAAAATAATTCAGTCCTAATCCTTGACAAAAAAAATTTGAACATGAAGTTGCAGAAGATTACTTGTAGGCCATAGACATACCAAACCGACTATTGGGGAGATCCTTATGCCACTCTAGCATGGACTAAACTGGATGTAATCTCTCCAAGACAAGCTAGCTGACATACAAACAGCACAGCGCTGCACAAATACCAAGGTCCTCTCTCTGGCTGCAGTTGGAAGGCATGAAAAGGACATGGTACACATTGCTGCTACTAAGTGGTACTACTAGTCCACTGGAGCTGGAAGAATAGACTTCATTTTTCTGCTGTGCCATGAAACAGCAATTCGACATCACACAGCTAGAAATAGTTCCGATGCTAACTGCTTTGTCCAACTTCAAACACGATAAGTGAACTTCATATTACTTCTCGTTTTGTTTTAATTACGATAACCTGATTAATGTTAAAAATGGACCCTTTTCAGAAAAAAGAACCGAAAAGCTACACATATAAATAGAACATGGACAGACATGCAAAGGGAAAACTCGCTCATTGTAATGTAAGTAGCATGCAGTGGTCATCTGACTGGATTGAGTCCCTAATAAACGCTTAATGAATTCATTGGTATAGAGAGTCTTTCTTGGTATAATCCTGAATTACCCGAGATTATTGAAAGGTTATCTGTAGGAACATACATACAATCACAAAACTTTGAAATTTTGAGCTTCAAGCAACTGCAAAGATAGATTTTAAACATAGCTTCTTAGTGAAAAGCTTGGTGTAGGCAAATATAACCCCCATTATCACCAGCTACAGGGACACTCAGACCTGGTATTTATGTATACACACACATCAGGAGAAATGTATGTACTTACCATAACTTACTATCAGTGTTGTCTTATCTCTGCTTCACATAGGTCTTGGATCCAATCCTTGGATCTGACTCTGCCACCTCCCACAGACTTCAGCTTCCAGGCTCAAAGTCCTCCTCGACCCATCCTCTGTCCCTAGTCCAAGCTCCTCAGATCAAGTTTGCTGCCCCCTAAAAACAGAAGAAAAGATAAAGAGCTCAACCTGGAACCAAGGTTCCAACAGAGGCCGATGCAGATCCTCTAGAACCGTATGTTCATTGGAGGCGGATGGTTGGGCAGGAAGGTAAAATACCAAGTTATGTTAAGTACATAACTAAACAAATCTGATGTCCTTATTCTGCTTCACGTATGTGTCAGAGTCCACAGCTACGCAATTTCTTGGGCAGCCTCAAGGAATGATATGCCGGAGCACCGGTGAATCAAAGGATGTTCTGCTCCTGGACACAATATCCAATTCACAGTGAATCACAAAAGTATGAGAGTTAGACCAAGTGGCTGCAGCACAAATGTCATCAATGGGAATCCTGGAAAAAAAAAAGCTGCTGACGCTTTTGGAGGACCAGGCAACTTCAAATGATACCTTTCACAAACAAAAGAAATGCAGCTAATAATCCACTTTGCTATTGTCACTTTTGAAACAGCTTGACGCTTACGATAAAGGGAAAAGGAAGCAACCACTCTGATTTTCTAAACTGCTTAGAAACTAAGCTCTCTGTGAATGTGTAATGAATGCAAGAGGTATTCCCCTTTCTAAGAATAGTTAGGAAAGAGCACTGGTTTTTGGTAATATAAATGCATTGGTTGATATTAGCTGAAGTGGCAACCTTCAGCATAAAAGACTGTTTAGAATGGAGGAAAACCCTATACTTGTGAAAAAATGTAGGGATGCTTTGAGGGTAGAGCTTGCAATTCGGAAACCTTTTTGCTGAAGTAATAGCAACAAGGAAAGTAAACTTCCAGGGATGTATTTCAAGTCACAATTAGTGGTTTAAAGGGACTTTGGGTCATGCCTTGTAGAACGACAGTCAAATCCCATGGAGGAGTAGGATCTTTAAGTGGAGGCCTCAGAAGAAAAACACCTTTCATGAAGACCTTGTATAACCTAGCAGAAGCAACAGACCCTGAAGGTAATCCAGAATGGAAGTTGGACATGGCTATCATTCATCTTGTCTCGATATAATAAATGAGTCTTCATGGGTTCTGTTCAAGCAGTTTTATTATG